>NC_081357.1:111207057-111516779 GCF_030684315.1 Stegostoma tigrinum | reverse complement strand
TCTTTCCAGTTTAATAACATCCTTCTTGTAGCAAGATGACTAAAACTGAACACAATATTCCAAGTGCAGTCTCACCAACATCCTATACAACTGCAACAAACCTCCCAACTTCTGTACCCAGTGCCCTGACTAATGAAGGCCAGTGTGCCAAAAGCCTTCTTCACTACCCAGTCTACCTGTGACTCCACTTTCAGAGAACCATGCACCTGTACTCCCAAGCCGCCTCTGTTCCATTACACTCCTTAAGGTCCCAGCATTCACCATGAAACTCCAACCTTAATTTGACTTTCCAAAATGCAACACCTCACACTTATCTATATTAAATTGCATTTGCCATTTCTCAGCCCATTTCTCCAGCTGATCAAGATCCTGCTGCAATTTTTGATAACTTTCCTTAGCGTCCATGATACTGCCTATTTTAGTATTATCTTCAAAATTACTAATCACACTTTGTACATTGATATAGATAACAATGATTTAGATGACAAACAGCAATGGGCCCAACGCTGACCCCTGAGGCACACCACTAGTCACATCTTCAAAAAACTCAATTATGTTAATGAGACACGAATTGCCACGCACAAAGCCATGTTGACTATCCCTAATCAATCTTTACCTTTCCAAACACCCGGAAATCCTGTTCCTTAGAATTCCCTCCAACAACATGCCCACCACAGATGTCGGGCTCACCGGTCTATAGTTTCCTGGCTTTTCCTTACTGCCTTCTTAAATAGTGGCACAATGTTAGCCAACCTCCAGTCTTCCAGAACTTCACCCACAGCTATCAATGTGATAAATGTCTCAGCAAGGGACCCAGCAATCACTTCCCTAGCTTCCCAGAGTTCTACAGTACACCTGATCAGTTCCCGAGGATTTATCCACCTTGATGTGTTTTAAGACATCCAGCACCTCCTTCTCTGTAATGTGGACATGTTTCAAGATGTCGTTATTATTTTCCACCTTCCATGTCTTCCATATCGTTCTCCACAGTAAAGCACTGATGCAAAATACTCATTTAGTATCTCACCCATCTCCTGTGGCTCCACACATAGGCGGCCCTGCTGATCTTTAAGGGGCCTTATTCTCTCTCTAGTTACCCTTTTGCCCTTAATGTGTTTGTAGAATCCCTTTGGACTTTTCTTAACCCAATTTTCCAAAGCTATCTCATGTCCCCTTTTTGCCCTCCTGACTTCCCTCTTAAGTATACTCCTACTGCCTTTATTTTCTTATAGGGATTCACTCAATCCCTGCTGTCTATATCTGACATATGCTTCTTTCCTTTTCTTGACCAAAACCTCAGTTTCTCTACTTACCCAGCATTCCCTACACCTACCAGCCTTGCCCTTCACCCTAAACAGGAACCAGTCAATGCATTGGTGATTACCTTCCAAAATTCTATAGATTCTTCAATGATTCATTTGGATTAAAATGTAACAAATTTCAGCACATTATGTAAGGGAGCAAGAGGGAAAAATAAAACAGAGAACTACAGACCTGAGAGTCTTGCATCAAGAACAGGGAAAGTGTTAGAATCTATTGTAAAGAATGGGACAGATAGACTCTTGGTTGATGATTATATGCTTGGGCATAGTCAGCATGGATTAACAAATGGGAAAATCTACTTAATTCTATTGAAGTTTTTTGAAAATGTTACTCACAAAAAGCTGGTAGACAAAGTATACTGAGATCCTCAAAAGGCTTTTGATAAGGAGACCCGCATGAAAGAAAAATTGGAAAGATTAAGGCAGAGGGGATAGGAGGCAATGTAATGGAATGGATTAATAATTGGCTATCAGACAGAAAACAAAGAATAGAAATAAATTGGTCATTGTTGCATTGGCAGGCTGTGATTAATGGGGTTCCACAAGAATCAGTACTTGGGCCCTGGCTGTTTACTATACATCAGTGATTTGGATTTGGAGGTGGGTCCCGAATGTAATATTTCCAATTTAATGTAATTCAAAGTTAAGTAGGAAGTTGTGTTGTTTAATGAAGATGAAAAGTGGCTTCAGGAGAATTTAGACAGGCTTATTGAATGGGCTAGAACATAGCTAATGGAATGTAACATCAAAATTGTAACATCATCCACTCTGGTATGAGAAACAGATGTGCATAATAGCAAGAGGTTAGAAAGTATATATCTATAAAAGGAATACACTTTAATGTTTTGCTGAAGTCCATACAGACAACATCTACCACTCTACCTTGTCACCTCTTCAAAAAACTCAATTAAGTTAATGAGACATGAGTTCCTGTGCATGAAGCCACCTGGGATCTGGGATCAGATACCAGAGGATGCAATCTACCCCATCAGGTTCAACCTTTGTACGTACTATTGTGTTTTATAACACACATGGTTCCCATTTGTAAGTAAGAAAATTCAACCCATGAACATGATTGCGGTGGATTAAGATTTTGATGAATGTTCACCAGGGCTGGTTGATGAATAAAAAACTGGTTGCCAACCTCAGCTGAAAGTTTGAGAATGAAAAACAGCAAGATTTTCCTTCTCAGAGATAGTAAGAACTGCTGATGCTGGAGTCAGAGATAACAGTGTGGAGCTGGAGGAACACAGCAGGCCAGGCAGCATCAGAGGAGCAGGAAAGCTGACATTTTGGGTCAGGACCCTCCTTCCAAATCAGAAGATTTTCCTTCTGATTTCTTGGCTCCCATCCAGATGATTTCCCCTTCCTATCCCTTCTGAAAGGTTCTGGCAGCACTCAATGCTTAGCAATGTGAAATACCTAGTCTTTGGGATGTTTCCTGATATGGTTGACTCTAAAATTCCATCTGGCAATTAGGAATGGACAACATATGCTGGCCTAGTCAAATACACCACATCCTTTGGACAACAAAACCCCACTGGCTTTCCACAAGTGGCCCGAATGTCACTTCATTAGGAGACAGGAATTATAACGTTTATATGTAAAGGAATGTGTATGATCATTTTTTCTCATTCTTACAAGGAAAATAATCGATTAAGAAGCCCTATGCTGGGAAGTAGGGCACAAAGAGGACATTGGCAGCAAATACCTGGGAAATTCATCACCTGCAAGTTCTGCTCCAAGCTACTCACCATCCTGACTTGCAAATATATCACTGTCTCTTCACTGTTGTTGGGCCAAAATCCTGGAACTCCTTCCCTAAAGGTATTGCGGGTCTAATAGATCACGTGGATTACAGCAGTTCAAGAAGGTAGCTCACCACCACCTTTAAGGGCAACTAGACATGGGCAATTTATGCTGGCCAGCCAGTGACACCACATCCCACGAGTCAATTAAAAAAAAATCAACCATGTTTTCTTAATAGATATGTAAGTATTGCCATATCAGGTACAAATAGAGGTGGAGGTGAAGTATACCAAGGTGACAGTTCATTTAAATACAGAGCACTATGTAAGTCAGGCATTGTAAGTGCAGAAATCAGCATCTTCTAAGCAGGGCCAGAAATACGCTGCTGTATTTTCTTGAAATGATAAATCTGCATGTTGTACTAGTTGAAATAGTGCCTACTGTTAAGACAACCAGCTGTAATGTTCACGGGGCAGATAAGCAAGCCTGGTTAAGGCAGAATGCATACAGCTTGAATGTGCTGCATTTCCCATGCTGCTTTTCAACAGAGGTTGATTTTAACCTTTAGGCAACTAACCAGCCGGTCACCTGCAGTCATAACATAAATGTCCCCACCTCATTTACAAGGCCAAGCTGTGTGCATAAACCATGCCTTGATGAAGCCCACTGGTTTGATTCCTAAAAGTGAATTTAATGATTGGGCTAAAACATCAAATGGATTTAAAAACAAAACTAAAACAGCATTCCAATGACTTAAAACAGCAACTTCAAAGGTGGGCACATATTTTCATGGCCATACCTTACATAATAAACTGGAGTCAGTTGCTCTAGGAAAGCCAACCAAAGGCAATCACTTTGGAGAAGTATAAATGAACTAAGTCCTGGTCAATCACAAAAACAATAAAACAATGCAGATATTCACCCATGTATTCAACCAGATGGAGTCAAACTGAAATAACTCAAGAGACCCTTAGCCAACATCATGTCACCCTTTATTTACACATGAATTGGCTTTGACTTTACGACTGCCTCATTCAGAGTCAGGTACCAGAGACCTTCTAATTAGGATGTGTCCTGAATTAGGCTACGCAATTGCCTGTATTCAAATGGTATTACCCACGCGAAGTCAAACTGGCGAGGGTGTCCACTTCCATCAAAATACCCTGCAACTCAACTGCTCCACTTGCTGCATTTTCCAATGAAGAAGCCAATTGTAGCGTCTGTTTGAAGTCCAGTTGGGCTTCAGCTGGTAGACATTTAGGCATAGTCATATCATTAATCCCATACACCAAACAATCTCCCAGCATTTCATTAAGGGTTAAACCAATGTCACACTCTTCTGCCAGTTGTCTCAATGTGGTCAAAAAACTTGACGCAGATTCTCCCGGTTCTTGAATTTCCAAGTAAAAACAAAAGTATCTCAGAATTAGACGGCCTTGATATTCCTTAACTATGTCTGTCAATTCTTGAAATATTTTAGAATCTGGTGCCTCTTCCTAATAAGAGAAAAAGCTCTAGTTCCACAGACTGTCAGAAGAATTACTCATTGTTTTTCATCTGCCACAGTGTCATTTACTTGGAAAAAAAAAATGCATTCTTTCCACATACTGGGCCCAGTCCATGACAGCAGGGTCGAATGAGTCAAGCTTCCAAAATAACGGATTGATGTAATACCTACCCAAACTCAAAGATCACTGTTGCAAGCAAGCTTCTTCATGATCATGCTTTACTCCCGTCACCACTGAAATAAGTCCACAAAACATTTGGATAATGGACTCCGGCTGCGAAAAAACTCATCCAGCCATCATTTATTCATGTCTAAACTATGGATCTGGAAACAACATGTTATGAACATGTTTGGGTGACAGGTCAGCTGTGAAGAGGAGATCAAGTGATGAGAAAATTATTCTCCCTTGATCGTGTTTAAGAAACCACTTTTCACTCGGCTTCAGAACAGGAAGCAGTAATACCAAGAAAGCAAATCTTCTTAGTGTGGACACATCAAAAGTTGCTGGAAAAGCTCAGTAGGTCTGGCAGCGTCTCTGAAGGAAAAAACACTTTGGGTCCAGTGACCCTTCCTCGGAACAGAGTTAATGTTTATGTTCCTGATTTACAGCATCCTCAGTTCTTTCAGTTTTTATTCAGTGGATAACCAGGGTTTAAACCCATTGCATTCATATTCAATCGCATTCTAAGTGTGAACCAGCCTCAGAGATTCTTGACACCCCATTAACAGCAGGCAAGCAAAAAGTGAAAGAGGCCCATGGTGCGAATTCCTACTGCCATATACAAATCTTATAGTCTCGTTTCAACAGTCCATCACACCTCAGTTACAATTATCACTGCTTCAACACATTGAAACTTTGATATATTGCCTGTGGTTAAAAAAAATAAATGATACATATTCTTTTCAGGCATGTTTAACAGTTCCTGTCAACAGATTTGAATTTGGAATATAACATTTGTTTTCAAAATATTAAAAGTCACGCTCTCATTTCAGAAGTATCTGAAAATCGTATCACATGTAATCAATGAGCGTGCAGTTAATTTTACATTGAACAACAGTTATGCATTGCCATTTAGAAAGACAAGGACAGCAGACACATGGGAACACCACTAGCAGCAAGTACACTGACAAGACCCAAGTGAAGCACATCCTGACTTAAAACTGTATCACTGATACCTCACATTCTCTAGGTCTCAATCTTGAAAGTTCCTTGATAATAACATTGCAGGGATGCTTATTGCCAGAGAAACAGTAATGGTTCAAGCTAACAGCTCACCACTACTTGCTAAAGGGCTATTAAAGACAATGAATGTTGGCCTTGTCAGTGATGTTCACATCCTAAGGGAAAATTTTTAAAAAACTCTATTGACAAAGCAAATTTGAAACGCATTTGTGTGCCTGGGCACGCAACGTTTAGAACTTACCCTTGAGTCTCTCGACCTGTAATTTTCTTTGACAAGGCTTGATAATAAGGCAGTTTCTTGAATTTCTCTGATCCCACGGCCACATAATATTGGTTGTTATCTAATTCAGCTGCGCCTAGCAATGCTCTTCCATCTAATGTGCAGAGTCTGAATGTGTACAAAAAAAGAAGAGTTTTAATCCCTTTAATCTTTTAAAGTTACTTCTTGGTGATTATCTTTTTATGTATCAAGAAAAGGTATGAGGTCAAAGTGATGGAGAATTTTTTAAAACCAGCAGAGAATTTCAACAATTCTGCCAAACACCTGATAGAAACTCCAAACACATTTATACTATTTTATAAATTATACCAGAAAACTCTTGCATGCACTCTTAAGTATTCTTAGCTACTGTCAAGATCAAATACTTTAAAGTCAAACGTAATATAGAATAAACAGAAGTCATTTTGTTGATTTTCTCACTAACTGCCCTGACACGAAGCACGAGACTTTATTTTTCCCTCAAGACAATTCCAGGGCAGCATCAAGAAAGCAGCGCCTCAGTGTTGTGGGTCCTCCATTCTAATTTCTTCTCCTTTGAGCCTGGAATTGAGCATTCTCAATGTGTACCCGAGAGGGATTTTTGGCTTTATACATGCGTTAATGCATCCTCAATACAAATTTTGGAAAACCAGCTCCTACTGTAGGCACTTCCATTTCTGATGGCACCAATGGTACTCTTCATTTTAACTTTCTTACTTCAGAGATGTAAATGGTTTGCAAATCTCCCATTGTGAAAAGGCAGAATCATTGCAAAACCCCGTGAGATGAATTAGAATTTGGAATAAAGAATGCTAAGATAGTTTGGTTGACAGTTCATAAGCATCTGAAAGAGAAACGGACAGGTTAACGGATCTGTTGGGGCCCATAACAGAGTCCTTGAGCAGCTTATGATAAAGGATTACAGTCGAAACATTAATGCATCTTGCTGTTTCAAATGTTAATTAACCTGCTGCACGTTTCTCGTTTCAATACTATTTTCTCCAAAAACTAATGGCATATCCCAAAAGGAGTAGAAGGGATTTGTCAGACTCACTCCTTTGAGAACTGGCTGACTTTTACTGCCAGCCTCCATGATAAATAACACATTAGAAAATTAAAATGAAATTGCAGCTAAATAAGATCATTAGCAAATATAAAAGCATATTCCCAAGCATTGCCCAAACATTAAAGAAAAAGTCTCCTGATATCATGCCTGACTTTGGTTTCTCCTCTGTTGATGGATGTTCTCCATTCAAGCTAATCCTTTTTGCAAAGTCAAATTCCTCAAAAGCAGAGTAGTTGCCTTCTCCGAGTAGCAGAGAGGCTAAGTGCAGTGCTACACAAGTGAGCACAGTATCCTTAAAACTCACTTATTCATTACTCATGTGGTTAACAGAATTCACGACATGCAGAAACAAAGCAGCAAAAACTGTGGATGCAAGAAGTCTGAAATAGAAACTGTCATTTGCTGCAAAAGACTCACAACCAGTTCAGGCAGCACGTTCCCCTCCTCCCACCGCCTCCCAAAACCAGAAAAACTCATCCCCACCTCCCTAGCGTGTCTTTCCTCCCACCTATCCCCTCCTCCCACCTCAAGCCCCACCCCCATCTCCTACCGACTAACGTCATCCCACCCCCTTGACCTGTCCGTCCTCCCTGGTTCGATCTATCTCCTCCCTACCTACACTCACCTTTACTGGCTTCATCCCCAAGCCTTTAACTTGTCTGTCTCCTCTCCACCTATCTTCTCCTCTATCCATCTTCAATCCGCTTCCCCTCTCTCCCTATTTATTTCAGAAACCACTTCCCCTCCCCAATTTCTGATGAAGGGTCTAGGCCTGAAACATCAGCTTTCCTCCTCCTGAGATGCTGCTTGGCCTGCTGTGCTCATCCAGCTCCACACCTTGTTATCTAGACAGCATGTTCACCTTCATTGTAGATACTGCCTGAATTATTGCATGTTTCCTACATTTTCTCACAACACATAGTTCCCATCAATAAACCCTTTATCCAATTAAAAGGAGAAATGCTTTTCAATTGGAACACTTCACTCAGAGGAAAAAAACACCCCAGCATGTTACTGTGTTGACCAGTCTAGTATATAATATTTATTCACTAGTAGAACAAACAATTCTCCTCCTTCGACCAGGGTTAGGACTTATGGTGGTTTTCTACTGTTTGCTCGAACATTTTAACAAACTTAGCTGGGGACCCTAAAAATGGAATATAGCATTAGAAAAGAGAAACAAGGCACAGAGTTGCAAAATACAGATGGCATTATAACAAGAACGGTAAGACATATGATGGCTAAGAATAAGAAGAAATGTAATAATGACTAAGTTAAGGTTCAAGTGTATGCATGCAAAATAAGTAAGTTTGGGGAGATGTAGATAGCCAAATGGAAAAACAACATTGAAATAACTGCAACGAAGCCAGTATCCTGTCACCATGCATTTACATGTGCACAGTACATGGCCTCTGACCAGCCAGCTCTGAGCCAGTCCCAAGAAACAAGAGACTATCTGAACCTCCTTTTTATATCTGTCAGCCCAGGGTCCCTGATTGCACCAGGTTAACAGCCCTAATCAAGGATCTCATAGTCAATGAGATCCACCTGGCCCCTATTCCAATCACAACAAATATCATTATAATAGGTCTGGTTCAAAAAAAAGGGCATAACTGAGCCAGTATATTTTACAAACCACTAATTAGCAGAAAAGACATAAAGGAACAAATTTGTTCCAAAATTGCAGAGAAATGCAAAAGTAGCAGTGTAGTTATACAGGAAGACTTTTATATTTTGATATAAATTGGGATAGTACAAGTATAAAGACCAGAGAGGGAGAAGAGATTCTAAAGTATGTTCAGGGGAATTTTCTTGAACAGCCTGCTTATAGTGCAATTAGGAAGGAAGCATTGCTGGATCTCATTCTGAGGATTGAGATGGATCAACAGGAGTCCATTTAGGGAATAGTGATCACTGAGCCACTGGCTTTAGGTTAGCTATTAAAAGGGACACAATACAATCTAAAGTTAAAATATTTAATTGGAGGAGGCACAATTTCCAAGGGACAAGAATTGGTCCAAGTGAATTAGAAACAAAAATCGACAGGCAAAGATAATACAATAGGCTGTGATTCAGGTATAGTTGAGGCACATTACACCGATGGGGAAAGGCAGGATATGCAAAGCTATCTCCACGCATGACAAAATAGCAAAGCAGAAAAATGGTGCTCTTGATAAGCATCAGGTTAATAGTGCAGACATGAACTGGGCTGGCACAATATTTAGCCCTGCCACCTCACAGCACCAGGAACCCAGGTTCAATTCGACCTTCAGATGACTATCTGTGTGAAGTTTACACATTCTCTCCGTGTCTGTGTGGGTTTCCTTTGGCTGCTCTGGTTTCCTCCCACAGTACAATGATGTGCAGGCTAGGTGGATTGGCCATGCTAAATTGCTATAGTGTCCAAGGACGTGTAGGTTAGGTGGGCTATCCATGGGTAACGCAGGGATAGTATCGAGGGGTCAGTCTGAGTAGAATCTTGCTCTTCAAAGAGTCAGTGTGGACTAGTTGGTCCAAATGGCCTATTTCCACACTATCGGGATTCTATTAAAAACAAATACTGGTTCTATTAAAGAATTTGGCAAATTCTGAGAGGACATGAAGAGAAAGGTTGAGTGAAAGTATGAGAAGAGATGCAAACGGCTAAAGTTAAAGAGAATCCAAAAGGCATTTAATTAGTAAAAGGTAGTGAAAAAACCAGAGAAAAAAGACTAAGGATCAAAGAAGCAATGTACTATCAAGGGCACAGGGCATTATGAAGGTACTAAATTAGAACTGTGCACTTCACTTTATTAAAGAGGAAGATCTGGAAATTGTTGCATACGAGTTGATCATGGAGCTTTCAGTTGGGCTAAAAATTAATAAAGTTGAGGTATTAGAAAAGCTGACAACATGCAAAATTCATAATTTCAAATCCTAATAGGATGCATCCAAGTGGCTGAGGAAAATAAGTGTGGAAATGCAGAAGTCTCGTTACAATCCATCAGATTCAACCGGTAAAACAGAAATTGCGTGAAGTTATGTAACAATCATGTTAACCCATTTCATGGGATCACCTTATAACAAATTTCAATATTTCCTAACATTTTTGCGACGGCTTCTGCCAAAGTTATACCGATTCTTAGGCATATCCAACGTTCTTGACTTTTAACAAGGAATGGTAGCATTGTGCTAATACTGCTGGCAAAATAAAGGCCTGGGCTAATGAGCTGGAAACTTCAGTTCAAATTCAAACATGGAAACAAGGTGAATTTAAATTCAATTACAAAATAATTTTAGGACATGAAGTTAATCTTACTTAAAATTATCACGAAACTGCTTGATTACTATTTAAAAATCCATTAGTACACTAAAGTCCTACAGGGAAGCAAGTCTACCTGCATGTGACTGCGGAGGCATGACAATGTGGTTGACTTTTAACTAACCTCTCGCATGCCAGTCAGTTATATCAATACTCTACAGAAAAAAAGTACTATGCATACTCCTACACTGCACAGGCTGCAGCAGCTCTACAAAGCAGCTCACCAAAACCTTCTTAAGGGTAATTAATGTTGGACAATTAACGCTGCTGTTGCTAGCAATGCTCACATCCAGAAAATGAAGAAGAATGGACAAGCCACCAATTTGTTACCATTCAATAATAATGACCTGAAAGGAAATAGCACCTACAGTAGCTCACTGGCAACTTGAACGTTGTCCCAGGCTCCATTTTTAGATTAAGTAATATGCCACTGTTTCAAAATCCATTAAAAGTAGCTCATATGTTTTAACAATTATTCTTGATAAAGGATAAAAGGACCACAAGGCCACAAGACGTTGGAGAAGGAGTTGGCCGCTCAGCCCATCAAATCTGCTTCACCATTCAATGCAATCATGGCGGGTGTGAAAATCCTCAAATCCACACTCCTGCCTTTTTTCTCCCGTAACGCTTGAATCCTTTACTAGTTAAAAATCTGTCTATCTCAGCCTTGAACATACTTAATGCCCAACTTTACAGACCTGTGTGGTAAAAAAAATCCTACAGTTCCACAACTGTCTGTGAGAAGAAATTCTCCCCATCCCAGGAGTGACCCCTTATTCTGAGGTTAAGTCCTCTGTTCCTTGACTCTCCGACAAAGGAAAACAACTTTTCCACATCTGACCTGTCAGGTCTCCTAGGAAAATCATCCTTTTGCATTCTATTTCAGTCCCAATACCAAGTAAGTGATCCAAAATCTTTAAAGTAGCTTTACAGAAAGCACAATTACTGACCTGTGGAGTTGATTTTAACGAACTAAGATTTCATGTTAATTAACCAGTAACGACTTCAACATGGGATTGATTAACTTCCAAATACTCTAGCCATCACTTTTAAAGTGCAGAGAGATAATAAAGTGTGGGGCTGGATGAACACAGCAGGCCAAGCAGCATCTTAGGAGCACAACAGCTGGCATTTCGGGCCTAGGCCCTTCATCAGAAAAGGGGGGTGGGGAAAGGATTCTGAAATAAATATGGAGAGAGGAGGAGGCAGACTGAAGATAGATAGAGGAGAAGATAGGTGGAGAGGAGAGTATGGGTGGGGAAGTAGGGAGGGTATAGATCAGTCCAGGGAGGACGGACAGGTCAAGGGGGCGGGATGAGGTTAGTAGGTAGGAAATGGAGGTGCGGCTTGAGGTGGGTGAAGGGGATAGGTGAGATGAAGAACAGGTTAGGCAGGTGGGGATGCAGTGTGGGGAGGGGAGATTTTTGAAGCTGGTGAAATCCACATAGATACTATTGGGCTGCAGGGTTCCCAAGTGGAATATGAGTTGCTGTTCCTGCAACCTTCGGGTGGCATCGTTTTGGCACTGCAGGAGGCCCAGGATGGGCAAGTCGTCTAAGGAATGGGAGGGGCACTTAAAATGGTTCACGACTGGGAGGTGCAGTTGTTTACTGTGAACCGAGCGGAGGTGATCTGCAAAGTGGTCCCCAAGCCTCCGCTTGGTTTCCCCAATGCAGAGGAAGCCACACCGTGTACAGCGGATGCACTATGCCACATTGGCGGAAGTGCAGGTGAACATCTGCTTGATGTGGAAAGTCATCTTGGGGCCTGGGATGGGGGTGAGGGAGGAGGTGCGGGGGCAAGTGTAGCACTTCCTGCGGTTGAAGGGGAAGGTGCCGGATGTGGTGGTGTTGGAGGGGTGTGTGGAGCGAACAAGGGAGTCACGGTGAGAGTGGTCTCTCTGGAAGGCAGACAAAGGTAAGGATGGAAAAATGTGTTTGGTGGTGGGGTCGGATAATAGATGGCGGAAGTGTCGGAGGATGATGAGTTGTATCCGGAGGTTGGTGGGGTGGTATGTGAGGAATAGGGGGTTCTCTTGGGGCGGTCATAGCGAGGGTGGGGTGTGAGGGATGAGGTGCGGAAAATGTGGGAGACACAGTCGAGGGTGTTCTCAACCACTGCAGTGGGGAAAGTTGCAGCCCTTGAAAAACAAGGACATCTGGGATGTGCGGGAGCGGAATGCCTCAGCCTGGGAGCAGATGCGGCGGAGGCAAAGGAATTGGGAATAGGAGATGGAATTTATGCAGGAAGGTGGGTGGGAGGAGGTGTATTCCAGGTAGCTGTGGGAGTCGGTGGGCTTGAAATGGATATCAGTTTGTAGGTGGTTGCCTGAGATGGAGACTGAAAGGTCCAAGAAGGTGAGGGATGTGTTGGAGATGGTCCAGGTGAACTTGAGGTTGGGGTGGAAGGTGTTGGTGAAATGGATGAACTGTTCGAGCTTCTCTTGGGAGCATGAGGCGGCGACGATACAGTCATCAATGGACATCTCATAGAGGCCTTTGTCATCTAATTGCAATTTTGATATACATGACTAGAGTGCAAATAACTCTACATGCACAGCGTATTCTGCTTTGTCCTATTATTGGTCATTCCAGAAACACACTAAGACTGTCTCCAAAACAGACAAGCTCCTCTTAGCTCCAGAAAAGTGCTTGGAACAGTTGTTAAAAAAATGTTTTAGGAAATAGGATTTGAGGAGTACAATGATGAAATGGTGAAAATGACACATCACAAACAATGTTTTCTTGTTCCCTCAAACAATTATTCATACCCTGTTTAACATCTCAGCTTTTAAAAGGTATTCATAAACATGTAACGCTGTATGGCAGTCGAGCAATGGCTTAAACTGTCTCCTTGACCACTTTGTTAAGTGTGGTTCCACAAAAGAGCCTGTTTTGCAGTATCAGTTCTGATAAAGAGTTCCTTTGAAATTCAAACCCGGTTTTCCCCTCAAATAACAGACAATGTGTTGTATCGTGTCAGGAATGCCTGTTGGTGTCTTATATGAGGATAGTGCACATTGCATGCGTGTGATCATTATGTGATGGTGGTTGAATATACAGAGGACAAAATAATGACTATCTAAGGCATTCCGTCACAAACTAGCAATGCTACTGATCACAAGAATGAAGTTTTATTAATTTAGAAACAGAATCACAGAAGTGTTATGATACAGAAAGAGGCCATTTGGCCCAGTATTAAATAGCCATGACCTAGAGCCAATCCCCTGCTTTTCCTCCCTACCGTTGCAAATTATTTTTATCCAAACAGTGATCCAATACTCTTTTGAATATCTCAAGTGAAACTGACTCCACACACTTGCAGGCAGTGTACATTCCACGGCCTAAATGCTTGTTGAGTCAAAGAGATTTTCTTCACTTCACCCTTGCTCCTTTTGCTCATGCTTTAAACCTACACCCTCTTTCTTGCCCCTTTAGCAGTTTCTCCCTGTCTCCACTATCCAACTGCTAATGAGATGGAAACTCCACATCAGATCTCAAATCAGCCTTCTTTTCTCAAGGTGAACTGCCTCAATTTCCTCAATCTATCCTCATAATTGAAGTTTCTCATCCCTGGAAACATTCTTTTAAACTGCCATTGCAGTCTGATATGTTCACACCCTTCACATGATGTTGCACCCATAACTGTGCTCAATTCTTCAGCTGAGGTCTAACAAACCTCTTGAACAAGTTCAACATCATCTCCATGTTCTTGTACTTTGTGCTCCAATTAATAAAGTCCGGGGTACTGTGTGTTTTACTTACTGCTCTCCACCTGTTCTGCAACTTTCAATAATCTTCACAATATACATCTCCTGCACTTGTATCCATCATTAGAATTGTAACCTCAATTGTCTTTCAATGATCTCCCTAACAAATTGCATCACTTCACACTTCTTTGCAGTGAAACTCATCTGCCACCTATCTGACCATCAGCTTGTCTATGTTCTTTTGGAGTTCCACAATATCTTCCTCACAGTTTACAATTCTTCAGTTTAGTCTCGTACAAACTTTAAAATTGTACCTTAAGTTCTCGATCATTAATATATATCAGGAAAAGCAAAGATCCCAATTCTGACCTTTTCTGCAAAAATATCCATTGGCCATTGCTCACCTATCACTCATGCAATTTTTTATCAGGTTGTTACATACCGTTCCATAATCTATAACTTTCTTCACAAGTCTTGTGTGACTGTAACAAAGATGTTCTGAAAGTCCACCACCAGCATTCTTATCAAGCCTTTGTTACTTCTACAAAAACCTCCAGCAACTAAACGTGATTTTCCCTTTAGAAATCCACATGACTTTTCCTAATCAACTCACCTTTTTTCTGCATTAATAATTCTATCCTGAATAATTGCATATGGTATATTCCCCTCTGAAGTTAAACTAAATGGCCTGTAATTGCTGGACTTATCCTTACAAACCTTTTTAAAATTGATGTAAATATTTGTGATTTTACAGTCTTCTGGCACCTCTAAGTCTATGAAAAACTGAAAGATTGACGCCAATGTCCCTGCAATCTCAACTTTCATTTCCTTCAAAATCCATGTAGGCATCTCATATCGTCCCGATACCTTGTCAATATTAAGGACCAACAGTCTATCTAACACTGCTGCCCTATCAGTTTTGAACCCTTCTAGAGATTGAGTTCCCGCCTCTGGCATTACTGCTGGGATGAATCTCTCTCTCCGATAAAGGCAAACGCAAAGTGTTCATTTAGCATTAGTCTTAGACCTTGCCTCCAGGTGTAAACCCTCTTTTTGGTCCCAAATCTGCCTTACTCCTCCTTTTAGTAGCGGTTATTATTAATATGGCTTTTGAAGACTTTGGAATACTTCCTTATGCTGGCTGCTAGTCTTTTCTCATAATTATTCTTTGATCTCTTATTGTTTTTTGCACCTCTCACCTGAACCTTCAAAATTCTTCCCAATTTTATTTTTTATTCAACATCAGAAACATACTTTTTCTTCTTAATCTTAACTTCTATCTTCTTTGTCAGCCAGGGAACTCTGGACTTGTTTGTGCTAACATTCCCATTAGAGAGAAATGAACCTTGACTGTACCCTAACCATCCCCTCCTTGAAGACAGTCTATTGTTCAATCATTGTTCATCATGCCAGCCTCTCTTCCAGTCAATTCTGATCAATTCTGTTCTTGGCTCGTTCAAGTCTACTCTCCCCCAATTAATTTTTCTCACTCTGCATTTCATCCTGTAACATCATGCTGAACCTTACCATACAATGATCACTGACCCTCAAAGTTTTCCAAATTGATTGACTTGGTCCATCTCATTCCAAGAACCAGGTCCAATAGTGCATCTTTTCCTGTTGACTGGATGCATATCGCTTTAGGAAGCTCTCTTGTACGCGTTTGAGCATTTGCCCCTCTGTGTTTGGGTAATTGAAGTATTCTACTGTAATTACTTTAAAATGTCAGCATCACTCTGTAATTTCCCCCGTAGGTTTGTTCTTCTATATCCTTTCTTCTAGTTTGAAGCCTGTAGGCTACACCTAGCAATGTAATTTTAAACTTTTTGATCCTTAGTTCTAGTCAATTTGATTTTGTGCATGGACCATCTGACACATTCTTCTCTAGCACTGCAATGATGACCTTATTCATAACTGCTGTCTCACCTCCTTTACTTCCCTTTCTATATTTTACAATACTTTATGAATATTTACAAATCCATCTATATTTAACACTAAGTTTTGCCCTTCCCTAAGTCAAGTCTTTCTTATCAGTGAATAATCTGACTTCAGCATCTACAGTTCTTGCTACCTCTATATTAGAGATCCTGCTGGCTTACTTTCTATCTAGCACACTCAATACTGAATGCAGGATCACATCCACCTTACTACCTACATCATTAGTGCCAACAAGGACCAAAACCACTGGCTGCTCACCGTCTCCCAGAAGCAACAGCATCACATTCTGAAACCTCAGTCACTCAGTTGACTCAGAGGCATTTGTGTCTTCCAAAAGAAAACAACAAAAAGGCTACACAAGACAAAAGAATGAGATCAACTGGAAGACCCTATCTTTACAACAGCTTTTGCAACTCTGTCTTTTATATTTGGTGAGAAGTAAGGACATCGCAGGGTAGGACTAGGTGTCTAAACTAGGTGTAAAATTAGGACAATCCTAAAAAACACATTGACGAAGAATGAGTGAATGTGGAGCAAGATTTTACAACAGGTTTCAATAGAGGTCAACAAACAAAGAACAAGCATTTTGCATTTTAAGTTAGTTTCCCAAAATGAACAGTAAATGATAGTTAATGAGATGAGAGCCTAGGGGATTTTTGCAACCTCCTAATTATAGTGTATTTAGCTCAGAAGAAGAACTTTGCTTAAGGAAACAATGTGATAAAATATACAATAGAACTTAATTATAAATATGAAGGTTGTAAGATTGCATGGCAGATAAAGTATAATCATTTTAAATGTGAGGTTATACACTTTTATAGGAAAAACAAGAAGGAAGATTATTATCTCAATGGCAATAGATTGGGAAAGGGGGAGATAAATGGGACATGGGTGACCTTGTACACCAGTTCCTGAAAGACTGAATGCAGGTGCAGCAAGAGGTGAAGAAAGTAAGTAGCATGTTGGTCTGCATAGCAAAAAGATTAGAATTCAGGAAGAAGGATGTCTTGCAACAGTTGTACAGGGTATTAGTGAGACTACTCCTGGTGTGTAGTGATCTTCTTACCAAAGGAAGAATGATCTGGCTATTGAGGGAGTGCAATAAAAGTCTACCAGACTGATTCCTACCCAATCGCAGGACTAACCTATGAGGAAAGATTGGATTGGTTAGGACTAGATTCACTGGAGTTGTAATTTGGGGGGGAAGGAATCTGGTGTCAGAGAAACCTATAAAATTCTAACATGATTAGCGAAGGTAATTTCCAATGACCAGGGAGTTCAGAACCAGAGGTCACAGTTTAAAGACACAGGGCATGTTACGATGAGGATCATAGACAGTAAGGAAGGTTATCAGAAAATGTAGCAGCTGGGGAAGTGGGTCAAGAAATGGCAAATGTAGTTTAATATAGATAAGTGTGAGGGATTGCATTTTGGAAAGTCAAATCAAGGTAGGAGTTTCACAGTGAATGGTATGGTTTAAGGAGTGGAGTGGAAGAAAGGGTTCTTGGAGTTCAGATGCATGATTCTTTAAAATTGGAGTCACAGGTAGACAAGGTCGTGAAGAAAGGATTTTGGCACACTGGCCTTCATCAGTCAGGGTATTGAGAAGAGATGTTGAAAAGTTAGGATGCAGTTGTACATGATATTGGTGAGATCACCTTGGAATATTGTGTTCAGTTTCAGTCGTCTTGTTACAGGAAGGATATTATTAAACTGGAAAGAGCACAGAAGAAATTTACAAGGATTGTTGCCAGGACTCAAGGGACTGAGTTATCGGGGGAGTTTGTGCAAGTTAGGACTTATTTCTTTTGCGTGTAGGAGACTGACAGGGGGATCTGATAGAAGTGTATAAGATCGTGAGAAGCATGGATAGGATTGGGGAATTGAGGACTGGAGGGCATCAGTTTAAGGTAAGAGGGGAAGGAATACATGGGAACCTGCGGGACAACTTTTTTTCACAGAGGGCAGTAGTCAGATGAAATGAACTCCCAGCAGAAGTGGTTGAAGCGGATACATTAACAACATTTAAAAGGCATTAGGCCACTGGAAATTCAAAAACCTTTCTAAACATTATGAGCCTCATAAGAGTCACAGAGTCATAGAATCAAAGATCCATAGAGTCATACAGCATGGAAACAGGCACTTTGATCCAACTAGTCCACGCTGGCTGAGTTTCCCTAACTAAACTAGTCTCACCTGCCTTCATTTGGGCAATGTCCCTCTAAACCTTTCCTATTTATGTACCTATCCAAATGTCTTTTAAGTGTTGTAACTGTACCTGCATCTACCACTTCCTCTGACAGTTTGTTCAACATGTGAACCACCCCCGGTGTGAAAAAGTTGCCACTCAGGTCCCTTTTAAATCTTTCTCTTCTCACATAAAAAATTGCCCTAATTTTCAACTCCCCCACCCTAAGGAAAAGACCTTTTGCTATTCACCTTATCTATGCCCCTTATGATTTTATAAACCTCTATAAGGTCACCTCTCTACTTTGTGGGGCGGGATGCAACAATTTCGAGCAAAGGTTTCACTTAGCAACCTTTGATGGGATTCTCGGTCATGAGTATGAAGTATTAATATTTTAAAACATAACACTGGAAAGCTGTCAGTTCTGGAAAATTTTAATGGGTCAAGCAGCATCATGGGTACCATTCCCACCACTAATAGCAGAGCACTCATACAAATAGATTTGTCCTCTTTCCTTCATAGCCATTTTATGACAGCAACATTAATAAAATTAAACTTGGATCAATTACTCATCTCATTGGGCTGCAGGGTGTATCATGTCTGCAAAACAATAATAGCTTTTGAAAAATTGCCTGTGAAGGAAAAATACAAGGAAACAAAGTTCCTTATTACACTCAACACAATGGCAAATTTGCTCAAGTGTCTAGCTTAATAAAATTCATTTCCACTAAGGATAGTATGGCATCTTCACAGAACTTTGTAAATCTTCAAAGCCAATTCACTTATTTATACTGCAATTTTTATGCCTATCTCAGTACTTTGAGTACAATACATATGTAACAGATCATCTGTGGACACATGCACATAAATCTGTCCCATAGACATTTTTCTAATCCACATTTAGAAAGCAAAGAAACAAAGTCCCCTTTGTTACAGTATTAAAAATATTCCGCACAAAGTTTTCTAAGGTTCCAGACAATCTCCTGGATTTCAAATTGTGGCTTTCAGCTATAGACACCAGAGCCTTCCATTTTTAATGTGCTTGGAAACCATATTTGGCTTTATTTTTTAAAGTATTACTATATATAGCAGGTTACTGTGTACTTCTATTTAATCATGCAAACTGTTGATTCTGCCCTTAGTAAACAGAGCATCTAAGAGACTCTCAAACATAGAGTCTTAGCATCAAAAAGTCATCCAGTACAGAAATAGACCCTTCAGTCCAACCAGTCCATGCTAATCCTAAACTAAACTAGTCCCATCTGCCTGGTCCTGGCCCATATCCCTCCAAGCCTTTTCTATTCATGTACCTATCTAAGTGTCATTTAAACATTGTATCAGTGACCAGATCCACCACTTCCTCAGGAAGTTAATTCCAGATACAAACCACTTTAGAAACTTTCCCCCTCATGTCTTTTTTAAAATCTCTCTTCCCACCTTAAAAATATGCCCCCGAGTCTTGAAATCCCCCATCTTAAGGAAAAGACACCTAATTTCTAATGTTATCCTCCCTGATTTTCTATTACAAAATATCATAATTGCTTCAATTTATCGCACTGCCCTCCCAGCCATAAATAATGCTCAGAATAAAAATGAAGTATGGCTTCACTGATCTTATTCACTCAACTCAATTTCCAGGATCTAGTCCTAAAGTTATAAATCCCAGTACAATCTCAATTCTACAAGTAATTGTAACTTTCGTTCTATCTCAATGTTTTTTGAGTATTATTGTGGCCTTAGCCTGCAGAAGAAATTTAGTTCTAAGTTTTGCTTGATTGAAAATAATTTGGGCTAATTACCAACTCTCATTTTAGTCAATGTAAACAATACTAATTTCCTCATGCAATTTTCATTAATTTGAATGTGCAAATTACAAAAAATAATATATACATTTGGAATTTCTACTGACTATAACTTAAGGATCTCCAATGATGATACAAAACTCTAGTTAGATCAGGAAATAACAGTATGTAATATTGTCATGGCTTAACTAAAAAAGGTAAGTTTGAAAAAAATCGACCTTTGAACAGCTCCAGTGCGTAAATGAACTTTCTCTGTGATCAAAGCAAGGACACGATTCCAGTCTTGGGCAGTATATTTTGGTAGAAGCAATCTCACAGGGGGAATGAGCAGATCACCATTGGTAAAAATGCTGAAAAGAGGAAAATGTATAGATGAAAGTTCTTATTAGTTCATAGATCTATTTTCTCCCTTCAAGAAAGGCAAATTTTACATCAAGGCTAAAACTCAACATAAATGAGTAAAGTTTGAGGAGGGGTTTCCCAATCAGGCAGCATCTATGGAAGAAGAGGAGTCAGTCAACATATCAGACCTTAACACCTTCCCTCTGGGCTGTCAGGTGCAAGAGCAGAAGCCGGCTATTCACCATCGAGGCTGCTCCCATATTCAATTAGATCATTGCTAATCTGATAATCCTCAACACCCCTTTCCTACCCTTTCCCTGCAACGGCTGATTCCCTGATTAAATATCTGTCTGTTTCAACTTTGAATACACTTAACAATCCAACTTCTATAGCCATCTGTGGTGAAGAATTCCACAGATTCAATGCTCCCCGGTTCTATCTTCAGTGGGCAACATTTTACTCAATGTCCTATGGCCCCAGCACTGATTCCTGTGCCACTCAACTAGTAATAGGGTGTCATCCACAAATGCATTCCTTATTTCAACTCTGAACTCTTCCTCATACCTATCTTTGCCAATTTGATTTCCCCAATCTATATGAAGATTAAAGTCATCCATGATTAATGTACTGACTTTTTCTCCTGATTTACTCTCTGTCCTACAGAACAGCTACTCTTAATGGTAATTTAATGGTAATAGTCAAAAGGACTTCTTAATTTTCCATATGTTATTTCATACCTCCACCTACATAGGCCCTGCATCATTAGCCCCCAGATCATTTTTAGTACCATATTTATTCTATTTCATACTAACTAAGTTACCACACCACTCTTTCCTTCCTGTACATCCTTTTGACAAGTCAGGTACCCCTGAATATTTAGTTCCTAGCTTTGATCTACTTGTAACTATGTCTGTATAATGGCAGGGAGTACTAAGACAGTGAAAGGGAAGGTGTTCGATCATGAAGAAAAATGGGGGATTTTCAACATGAATTTCTTGCGCTGCTGCCAGTGGGGTTGCTCCTTCCATGATTTACAGCGTACCAGAGGAAGGCTCTACCCACGTTGAATGAGGTAATGGGTTCCAAAGGTAAAAGTGATTTTCCACCCAGATTAATCCTGTCACATGTCCTTCAGGTGACTAACAAGGCATTACAGCACTAGGTCCTGATGGAGAAAGATTTATCAGCCCTGGCTCCTAATAACTGTAATAACTGGTGTAATATAATTACAACTTGCGCCGAGTGCTATCATGCAATGAACATCTTGTTACACAAGTATCTCTTCTTGTGGTCTGCATTCTGCCGCTAATAATTATGCAGCTCCTTAGGCCCAGTATGAGAGATTGGCAGCAGCAAACTACACCAACCATAAGCTGCTCCTGGCTTGTACCCAGAGCCAATTCAAGATGGTGATCAACAGTGGGCACTGTTGCTGAAATACATCAATGTAACTGCAGTGGAGAGAACCTATTTAACTAATTAGAAACTTTAAGACAAAAAGTCAAGTCATCACTTGAAGAAGACACAAGTAGACAGTCAGCAGCTAAAATGTCTAAATTGACAGTTAACACTGTACGTGGGAGCAGCAATAGGCATAAACAACACACTCCAGAAGAAAACCTTTTGCTCAGAGCTGGTAAGAAGTGTGGAAATAAACAATGTGGGCTAGAAACAGAGTCAAAACAGAGCACATTGGAAAGAGAGGAATTTTTGGTGAGCAGCAGATATGTACCACCATCAACGTGCACTCACAACACATCTGCAATCCTCCTACAAGATGCTTATGCACCTCAGTGCAGCAATTTGGAGCACTATAGTGCTTTTCATTATAATGCTGCTGCCTCGACACTCTCCACACAAGGACAAGCAACCAACTTGTGCATTCAACCAGAACGCTCAAAGCTCCTCACTTGGTTTCTTAGCACTTACTCACTTTCCGTCTGCCTGGATGCTCACAGCGTCTCTGTCCCGAACAACTATGTCCACACGGTTACAAGTGAAAGAGAATTGTGATCATAAAATGCTGTATGTGAACCTTCGGCATTAGCCTACTATGCAGAGTGCAAATGCTGGCTGCCCAGCACTCCTGACCACATCATGCAAAGTTATGAATCAATCCCATCAATGCCTGTGACAGACATAATGTATTGCAGAGGATGCCTAGGTTCTATCCTTGTGTTTGCAGCTAAAAATCACATTTCCTCTCACAGCTGGTGACGGAAAGTATGATTTCAAGTCTAAAGACGCATTTGCAACTAAATGTCACTCTGAAGGTGTTGTTCCATCTCCTACATCTGCAGTTAGGTGCAGTCCCAGACTCCAGAACTGAGCTGAAGGGAGTCTGCCCTTCAATGGATCCTGCCGACCTTGGAGTTTAGGTCAGGTAACCCCAGGTGCATCTGTGGTTAGAGGGTCCAACAGTGCTGATTGCGGCATGGCCAAATGCAAGTTCACTGTCTTTAGTTCTGAAAAAGGGTTACTAGACCCAAAACATTAAGTGATTTCTCTCCACAGATGCTACCGGACCCCCCTAAGATTTTCCAGCAAATTGTTTTTGTTCACTATCCTCAGTCTGACCCCTTACAGGGCTGATGGTGGCAGCAAGCAGGATTGTAGTGGAAGGTTCAACCTCCTCTAGAGTGTCACGAGAGGAGATATCTTTGGTGGAGGTGTGTGGAGGGGGAGCAGGCATTGTATGTGGTTCCTCTTTGGACTGGATGCCTATTGGCCCTGCCCTGTCTCCTTATGAGGAGGGGGCACCTGGAATGAAGTCAAGGACCCTCCTCACTCCTGTTGCCTTGCCTTTGGTATCCAATGGCTAAGTGATGGAGTGCCTGTCTGTGTGCGTATCCAGAGACTCCATGGGAGATGCCAGCCCGTACAAGGTGGGAGCCAGGCACTTGTACGTCAGAGGCAGCATTGTGCAAACAGTGTTGGTGGAATCCTCTAGCCTTTGGATCTGTTTGCCCAGTGCCTCCAGCAAAGCAGCTTGCCTCTCTGCTAGCTGCTTGTTCATTTTGATTAATTCCTCAATTTCTGACACCACGTGGTTCTCCCCTGCTCAAGGCTGAGTGACCTGGAGCCTCTCTTCCTACACCAGCTGAAGCCATCTGCTCACACTCAGTATATGACCTGGTTGAGGGGGTAGGAGGAGGGGGTACAGATATCAGTCTTGTCTGTGCATCCTCTGAGGGATCTTTGTCTAAAGACAGGTTGTGGGACTCCCCCGCTTGATGGCAGAAACTGTGTGGATTCCACTCTTTCCTGAACGAGATAAAACAAGAGAGTTTGTTGTGAGAAAAAGTAATAGAATTTCTGACATGTTGTAAGCACGTTCACTGAGGTGGTAACAGGAGACTAGCACAGCCGTGATCAATGATTCTTGCTCTGTTGCTGTGCTTGTGAAGTTTCAATATCACCAAGGGGACAGTCGCGGTCCTGGAGGGATTGGGTGAGATGGATGTGGCTGACACAGATATTAGTTCTGATGCAGGTGAGGAAAAAGGCAGTGAGGTGTCCCAAGCGAATAAGTAGGCTGCTCAGATGACCCCAAGATTTGGAAGCTTGGGCTACAGTGAGTGAGGGAAGATGTTGCATGCAATAGCAAAAGTGGTAGAACATGAGCCCTGGTGGGAGACGTGTGTCATTGAAGAGATTGTACAAATGTGCAGTAGCAAAGAAAAGAGAGTGCTTCTTACCTCCACTGAGCAGAGAAGGTCATTGACTTACTGCAGGACTTGCTGCTTGCTCCTGCCTTCCATCAGCACCAAAATGTCCCACCAATGAGTGGCAACCTCAGGCCAGGCTGGGCATGGTCAGGTGGCATGCTTTCCTCTGCCAATCCTGAGGGAAGCGGACTGTCTTCCGCTGTACCACCCTTTCCACCGAGACCTCCAGGTCCCTGCCAGCTAAGCAAATGCAAATTTTCTCTTATCTGACACTTGTGAGGCAATTCACACAAACCATACAGGGCAGTTCCAGACTGACAGCATTGACCGGTGCACAACTATGTTTTAAAGAGCGCGCGCCAGCATCTGGCATCTCCTGAAGTTCCAGCATTGGTGATTACATCCACCTGTAGTAAGAGGGAGGATGTAAAACCTTTCATAAAGACTGCTAAAATAGACGCTTGACCAATTTCCAGTCATTTTCAGCCTCTAGTTTTAGACCCAATTTTCTCCCTTTCCAAGGATGTAAACTTCAATCATATCGTGGCTGCTGCTAATTAGATGTGCCTTTATTCCGCAGTCACTAATTAAACCTGTCACATAGCACAAAGCCAAGTCTACTCCAACCTGCTCTCTGGTCAGTTCCAGAACATGCTACTCTAAGAAACTATCTTGACTGCATTTTATAAACTTTTCATTCCAGGCTAATATTTATAATCCAAATTTTCTGGCTTGTAGCTGAATGTCACTCATGATTACTGCCTACATTTTATCAAAGGTACCTGATATTTCTTCTCGCATACTTTGATCTACATTGTGGTTACAGTTAAGGGACCTGTAGACAACTCCTACCAATGATCTCTTCCCCTCACTGTTTCTAGTCTCTAACCAAACAAATTCTAGATCCTGGATAATAAAATGTGAGGCTGGATGAACACAGCAGGCCAAGCAGTATCTCAGGAGCACAAAAGCTGATGTTTCGGGCCTAGACCCTTCATCAGAGAGGGGGATGGGGAGAGGGTTCTGGAATAAATAGGGAGAGAGGGGGAGGCGGACCGAAGATGGAGAGTAAAGAAGATAGGTGGAGAGTAGAGTATAGGTGGGGAGATAGGGAGGGGATAGGTCAGTCCAGGGAAGACGGACAGGTCAAAGAGGTGGGATGAGGTTAGTAGGTAGGAAAGGAGGCGCGGCTTGGGGTGAGAGGAAGGGATGGGTGAGAGGAAGAACAGGTTAGGGAGGCAGAGACAGGCTGGGCTGGTTTTGGGATGCAGTGGGGGGAGGGTAAGAGCCTGGCTGGTTGTGTGGTGCAGTGGGGGGAGGGGACGAACTGGGCTGGTTTTGGGATGCGTGGGGGAAGGGGAGATTTTGAAGCTGGTGAAGCCCACATTGATACCACCTAGCCGAACTCATCCTCACCCTCAACAACTTCTCTTTCGATTCCTCACACTTCCTAGAGACAAAGGGGGTGGCCATTGGCACCCACATGGGCCCCAGCTATGCCTGCCTCTTTGTAGGTTACGTGGAACAGTCCATCTTCCGCACCTACACAGGCCCCAAACCCCACCTCTTCCTCCGTTACATTGATGACTGTATCGGCGCCGCCTCTTGCTCCTCAGAGGAGCTCGAGCAGTTCATCCACTTCACCAACACCTTCCATCCCAACTTTCAGTTCACCTGGGCCATCTCCAGCACATCCCTCACCTTCCTGGACCTCTCAGTCTCCATCTCAGGCAACCAGCTTGCAACTGATGTCCATTTCATGCCCACCGACTCCCACAGCTACCTAGAATACACCTCCTCCCACCCACCCTCCTGCAAAAATTCCATCCCCTATTCCCAATTCCTCCGCCTCTGCCACATCTGATCCCACAATGAAGCATTCCACTCCCACACATCCCAGATGTCCACGTTCTTCAAGGACCGCAACTTTCCCCCCACAGTGGTCGAGAACGCCCTTGACCGCATCTCCCGCATTTCCCGCAACACTTCCCTCACACCCCGCCCCCGCCACAACCGCCCAAAGAGGATCCCCTCGTTCTCACAGACCACCCCACCAACCTCCGGATACAACGCATCATCCTCCGACACTTCCGCCATCTAAAATCCGACCCCACCACCCAAGACATTTTTCCATCCCCACCCTTGCCTGC
Organism: Stegostoma tigrinum; assembly: GCF_030684315.1. NCBI lineage: Eukaryota > Metazoa > Chordata > Chondrichthyes > Orectolobiformes > Stegostomatidae > Stegostoma > Stegostoma tigrinum. Next base: position 111,490,595 of record NC_081357.1, on the reverse strand, counting down.
TTTCCGGAGAGACCACTCTCTGCGTGACTCCCTTGTTCGCTCCACACGGCCGTCCAACCCCACCACACCCAGCACCTTCCCCTGCAACCGCAGGAAGTGCTACACTTGCCCCCACACCTCCTCCCTCACCCCCATCCCAGGGCCCAAGATGATCTTCCATATTAAGCAGAGGTTCACCTGCACATCTTCCAACGTGGTATACTGTATCCATTGTACCCGGTGTGGCTTCCTCTACATTGGGGAAACCAAGCGGAGGCTTGGGGACCGCTTTGCAGAACACCTCCGCTCGGTTCACAATAAACAACTGCACCTCCCAGTCACAAACCATTTCCACTCCCCCTCCCATTCTCTAGATGACATGTCCATCATGGGCCTCCTGCAGTGCCACAATGATGCCACCCAAAGGTTGCAGGAACAGCAACTCATATTCCGCTTGGGAACTCTGCAGCCCAATGGTATCAATGTGGACTTCACCAGTTTCAAAATCTCCCCTCCCCCCACTGCATCCCAAAACCAGCCCAGCTCGTCCCCACCTCCCTAACCTGTTCTTCCTCTCACCCATCCCTTCCTCCCACCCCAAGCCGCACCTCCATTTCCTACCTACTAACCTCATTCCACCTCCTTGACCTGTCCATCTTCCCTGGACTGGCCTATCCCCTCCCTACCTCCCCACCTATACTCTACTCTCCACCTATCTTCTTTTCTCTCCATCTTCGGTCCGCCTCCCCCTCTCTCCCTATTTATTCCAGAACCTTCACCCCATCCCCCTCTCTGATGAAGGGTCTAGGCCCGAAACGTCAGCTTTTGTGCTCCTGAGATGCTGTTTGGTCTGCTGTGTTCATCCATCTTCACACTTTGTTATCTTGGATTCTCCAGCATCTGCAGTACCCATTATCACAAACTCTAGATCCTGATCGCCCAAACTAACATCATGTCCATCTCTTTCAAAAATGCAATCCTCGGATGCAGAAAATTGGAGCAAGAGCGGGAAACTTGGCTCATCGAGTTGCCCCATTATTCACCATGATCATGGCTGATCCTCATATTTCAACACCATAGTCCTGCTCTCTCCCCATACTGCTTGAGACCTTTAGCCCCTCAAAAACTGCCTACTTATTTCTTCAGTGTTATAGATGATATATGCTCCATAGCCTTCTAGGGTAGGCAATTCCACAGGTTCACTGCCCTGAATGAAGAACTTTCAACTCCAACATTACCTACCACATACCATCAGATATTGACCTCTTGTTTTGTACCCCCCTGCCCAGGGGGAGCATCATCCATCTGTCCAGGCTTGACAGAATTTTATACATTTCAATGGCAATCTCTCTCATTCTTCTAAAATCCAGTGACTAAATGCCCAGTTGACCCAGTATTTCCTCATATGATAATCTTGTCATCTTAAAAGCCTGGCGTACCTTTGTTGCACTCCCTCTTTAACAAGTATATCTTCATGAACCATTATCTATCAACTGCCTTTTAATTACTTTGCCCAGTCTATCATACCAACTCACCCCTCATGGCATTGCAGATTTCTTTCCATAAGTTTAGGACCCTAGCTTCAGAATGGACATCACTTTATATCCCAATGAAGAAATGTATCATTCTATGTTCACTTCTTCTGAAGAAACAATCAAAACAAGATTACTTATTAACCCAAACAGAAACTGCTGGAAAAGCTCAGCATTCCACACAGCATCTGTGAAGAGAAATCAGAGTTAACATTTCAGGTCCAACAACCCTTCCTCAGAACTGATGGTAGCTAGGAAAATGTCAGTTTATATGCAAAAGGTAGTGTGGGGGGAGCGGCTAAGAAGTAAATGATAGGTGGGGATAGAGCCAGAGAGAGAAGAACAGCTGGGCAGACAAAGGATTGGATAACGATCTGGCAAGGAGAGTGCATAGCTGTTAATGCAAACTGTTAGTGGCTAACAATAGGTAGTGTATGATTGCAAAACTGTGTGATTACTTGGCCTGGTGTGTGAGCTAGGGGGCTAGGACATGGGAGAATTCAGGCCCTAAAATTATTGAGCCTAGAGGGCTGCAAGGTCCCCAAGCGGCAAATGAGATATTGTTCTTCCAGCTTGCATTGAGCTTTGCTGGAACGATGCAGCAAGCCTGAGACAGAGACGTTGACCAGGGAACAGGGTGAGTGTGTTAACGCGACAGGTATCTGGAAGCTCAGAGTCTTTTTTACGGGCAGAATGTAGATGTTCTGCGAACCGGACACCCAGTCTGCGCTTCATTTTACTAATGTCGGCAAGATTACTGTGAGCTGCAAAAGCAGTAGACTAGATTGTGAGAAGTGCAGGTGAAGTGCTGCTTCACCTGGAAGTTATGTTTGGGCCCTTGGATAGAAAGCAGGGAGGAAGCAAATGGACACGTACTACACCCTCGGCAGTTGAAGGGTACGTGCCATGGGACTGTGTGGGTGTTGGGAGTGAATGAACAGTGGAACAGGGGTTCCCTGCGGAAGGTGGACAAGGAGGGGAGGGGAATATATGATTGGTGGTGGCATCTTGCTGGAGGTGGCGGAAATGGCAGCTGGTGATCACCTGGATGTGAATGCTGGTGGGATGGTAGGTGAGGACAAGGGAGATCCCTATCATTGTTACGGCAGTGAAGAGAGGAGGTGAGGAAAGAATGAGGGAAATGGGTCGGACTGTTTGAGGGCTCTGTTGACAATGGTGCTGGGGAATCCTTGGGTGAGGAAGAAGGTGGACATTTTGGAGGCTCCCTTGTTGGAGTTGACCTCATCAGAACATATGCGATGGAGATGGAAAAACTGGGAGAATGGAACGGAGCCGCGAGGATTATAGTCCAGGTAGGTGTGGGAGTCAGTGGGTTTATAGTGGATGTTAATGGCTAGTCAATCCCCATAAATGGAAACAGAGATGTCGAGGAAGGGAAAGGAGGAGTCAGAGATAAACCAGGTGAAAGTGAGGGTGGTTTGGAAAATGAGAAGCGAAATCGATTATTTTTCCAATTCCGGACGAGAGAGAGAGAAGCAGCTCTGATGATATCATTGTTATTATTGGAGAAAGAGTTGTGGGCGGGAGCCGGAATAGGACTGGAACAGGGAATGAGACAGGAAGACTGGAGCCCATGCAGGTATCCATGGTCACCCCAGTGACATGTAGAATACGAGAGGAGTTGAAAGTGAAGTTGTTGAGGGTAAGGGCAAGCTCGGCCAAGCAGAGGAGGGTGGTAGTGGGTGGGGATGGTTCAGGCCTTTGCTCAGGAAGAAGCGGACAGCCCTGAGACCATCCTGGTGGGGGATGGATGTATAAAGATATTGCACATCTGTGGTAATGAGGAAGTGGTTGGAGGCTGTAAACTGGAAATTCTGAAACTGCTATAAAGCATCAGAGGAATCACAGACGTACATGAGCAAGGAATGAGCCAGGGGAGAAAAGACTGAGTCCAGATAGGAAGTGTGATAAGTTCTGGGGGGCAGGAGCAGATGGAAACAGTGGATCTGCCTGGACAGTCCTGTTTGTGGATTTTTGGAAGGAGGTAGAAGCGAGCTTTGCAGGGCTGGGGACTGTCAGCTTGGAGGCAGTGGTGGGGGAGATCACCCAATGAAATAAGGTCAGTGGCGTGGGCAACACATTGGCCTGATGTCCAGGGGAAGATAGGAGGGAGGCATCTGAGCTCTGGCACTTAACCTCTACCATGTACAGGTCAGTACACCAGACTTTGACAAGGGAGCCACCAAAACGTCCACCTTCTTCCTCAACCGAGGATTCCCCAGCTCCATTGTCAACAGGACCCTCACCCAGGTCCTCGACTAGGAGGGGAAAGGCTTATGGGGAGTCCACCATGGGTTATCAAATTTAACATTTTGACGGAGAAAGTAAAAGAGTATTTTCCAGTGATTGGAAACAAGGAACATGGGGTTCAGGTAGGAGATGGAAATTTTACAGACTCTATTATTCAAATATGCAATGCTTCTCCACAATTTGCCAACTTTTACTGTGACAACAATTCAGGACACCAGGAGAACTCACTGCACTGCTTCAAATGGTGCCACCAGATTTTTAATGTCGACCTGAACCACCAGAACAGAAATTGCTGGTGAAACTCAGTCGGTCTGGCAGCATCTGTGAGGAGAAAGCAGTGTTAACATGTTGGGTCTAGTGACCCTTCATCTGAAGAATTTTACCAGCAATTTCTGTCTTTGGAGCTGGCTTCATGGTTCATGCAAGAAAACCAAGGTAGTGTGTAAGGGTCTCCAATTTACTGTATGTGCCTGTGCACGTTTCAGATCCTATTGGCGGGATGAGAGGACTTTACAAGACACTTTTGTTCATGCTCAACCTTTTGGCTTAATTTTAAACCTCAAAATAAGTAGACAACTAGCACCACCCAGTGGACTTTTCTTGCCAAGCAAAATTCAACACAAAGCCTTGTGTTCTTCCCTGAAAACAGATGAATTGAATTTTCTTCAGGTTTTGAATGGCTGTACTTACTTAATGCACACACACAATTACAACTATTTTATACAGACACCCTCAAAAACTAAAAAAAAAGTCCACTTTTTCAGTGGCTGAGTGGCTGAATAAATTTTCATTAGCCGGACAGATCAAAAAGGTGGCAGAATTATCTAAACCAAGTTGACCGATATTTGCTAAGGTAAATGTTGCAGTTACTGCCATTTGCCTCTGTAACATTGGGTTGGAGGGATAAATTACGAGTAAAAGTTTAGATTTCCACTCTTGGTCACTCAAATAACTCTGCCAGCTGTCAACTACTGTGTGGATATCCATTCCTTTCACCATCCACACAAACACCGAAAAATATCAGTACCTGCAACAATGGAGTTGTAGTCCAATGGAATTCAGTGGAGGAAAGAAAAATTCAAAATATATAAACCGTTTGGCTCTTCAAGAGTTAAATCCATGCTGAATGTTGATACTTCCTGTAACCACTAGCCACACGTTTTGAACAAACAAGAATACTGAAAGAATACTGCTGTCTAATTTGCCAAACATAAAATACTTAATTACACATCTGATTTCTCAAAACTATAAGAATAATTTCATAATTTCTTTGCCAGTAATAACCTTTCACTGTGTCCATTTGATAACTGTATGACATTGGTGTCATAAATCAATCACTTAAAATCTAAAATGCACATTTGGGAAATGAGAAACTCCCATCCCTCAGTGTTTCTTCCAACAAAATAATCAAATTTGCCTCATTTCTCAGCAATTATAGGGTTCTGAATTCATAACTATAATGATGTTTATCTGAACACTAGGCCAATAATGGATTATTTGAAAGCAATGAGTAATATGATAGTATCAGGCAATCATTTATATGACAGTATTGTATCATGTTGTGAGACGATAACATTATCCCATGGTGTGATAGCACTGTACCTGCTATTAATAGCATGCCATCAGGGCAGTATGACTGACATATGCCACAGGTTGTATGATAGAATTTGTTTTGTTTTTCATTGTTGTGTAAGATATCATTGACAATACCAGGATTTATTAGTTTGTTATGTCAAAGTTGTCTCCTTGTACCTCTGCAATGTAGTGACTTCATACGAACGTAAGAAATAGGAAAAAGGGTAAGTCATTTGGCCCTTTGAGCATGTTCCATCATTTAATAAAATCACGGCTGATTTTACTGTGATTTCAACTACACTTTCCTGTCAGCACCGCATAACCTTGGATTTCCGTGTCTAAGAAAAATCTAACTCAGTCTTGAATAATTTTAAGCACCCAGCCTCCACACCCTAACAACCATTTGTTACAACTGTGACAACTTTGAGCTGTAAACCTTTGATCGTTAGAACTCCTCAAATCACAACTGAGTGTCAGTCACAATGACATGCCCCAAATGAGATATTAACAGTGGATTTCCCTTCCTAAAGGATATTAGTGAGCCAGTGTTGAGAATTCAAATTCTCAAGCTGCCATCTGGAATTTAATTCTTATTCTCTATGTTATTTTTCAAGGCGTCTTATCCTATTATAGCCCTGGGAAAATAGTATTGTTCCATAGGGTAGTGTGATAGTACTGTGTCATGAAGTCATATGAATACAAAGCTCAGAGATCGAATCTACCTGCTTCTCAATTATTCTCCACTAATGATCTTACAAAGGTCGACACAAGCAAAAGTAAGCTATGTTCCTAACCTTTCAGTAAGACACTACTTTTCTGAGAATAGGAATCCTGAAAATTGTACTAAAGATTGATGAGACACCTCCGAGTGAGTCATTAGTAGAATATGCCAATTACCAGAGGCCATTATCACTGATGTAATTTTGTATCCATTTTTCTGCTTGACATCATCTCCCTCCATGATAAGCACCTCTTCTTCATCCTCCTTTTGTCAACCTGAAAACCAATGCAATTCCTCCTTTCACTACTGCATCTTTAATCCTCATTAAGTTGCAAACTTATGCAGTAAACAGCAGATGGTGACAGACTGGACTGTGAAGCCGCACTGTTTTTTGAACAGCCTGAGCAATTATTGCTTCAGAATCCTTATAGTGTGTTCAACAATGCTTTGCATGATCAAGGATCTCATTGTATTAGTACTTTCTGTTAAGTGGAGTTGTCTTAATTAGAGGCACAATTTATTTATATTCTAACATCAAATTGTTTATTGCCTTGCAATCTTCAGATAGTACAAGCATCATAAATGTCAGCAGAAGAAAAATATTATGATTATCCCCCACCCCAAAATCAAAAGGATTTCTATCATCTGTTACAATCTGCTCATTTTTGGAGTGGTACGCCTTCCTTTCAGTGTACACACTTTACTTGACAAGTGAAGCTTTGGTACCCACATGGGCTCATCTAGAAATGTCCTGTATTCCTGCAAAATCTGCCAGATGGTTCACATTATTCTCCGATTGTCTTTTTACCATTGGGAAAGTGGAAATTGTGGTTTGCCTGGCAAGTACATCATCAATTGCTTGCTTTAGATCAGCAAGATCTACAAAATGCCTTTTCCGACAGACGTCCCTGAGTGACCTGCAAGGATCATATCGCAAAAGCGGTAAGGATATTGTGCTCATAATGTGCTGGATGATAGCACTCTGCCATAAGATAGTATGACTGCTCAGCTTATTAACAGCTGATCATACATGCGGAAAAATACTTGCTGCCTTATTATCCTCCACCACGAACCTTAGCAAGATGTTGCCAAGCGAAGAGCAGTAACAGTGATCAGTATTAAGAACTGTTCAAATCCGCAACATCATTATTGTAAACCCATAGCAGATGATATTGCTCATCCCTGGTGCCTGTTTGGATTGTCATCTTTTCAGTGTCTTGTTCAGCGATGGCTAGCTGGTTATAAGCATGAACTGCATTGAGGCTACAGAAATACTTTGCACTTTGGAAAACTTGCAATGCTTTCTCCAACCTAAATAGACAGTAAGCGTCCTTATGCATCTGTAGTGAACTGGAATTGGTAAAGACGGGTTTTCCTTCTGATGCAACCCAGAATGAAGTAGCTTGATCTGTACTTGTGAATTTTCAGGTATTGACATTAGTGAACAATCAAACCGCCTAAAATAATTGTGACCGTCACAAATTAATTTCATTAGTCTAATTTAAATTGTTCTATGACTGTACTTCAGTTCGTAAGGTGCAACTTGTACTGGCTAGTGCTCAAAAACTGTGTGGCTCATCGAATTGCAGACTTCAGTGTTAAAGCTGATATAAAGAAGACAAAAAAAAAGTGTAGAACCTGTCCAATACGGTAGAGAGATGCTAACAGGCAAAAAGCTAGATTTCAATATACATCCAGTATCTTGCTGAAAGAAAGCAATCCGGGCTTGTTTGTCAGGCATTTGCTCATTTCGTACTTTTAAAGTGCTAACCTATTGCCATGAGTTGTCAAGTTCAGAATGGACCCTTATTTACTTTAATATATCATTTAAACATTGCGTGCAATGTGCCTCATTTAGCCCCTCTCCAACATCACACAACAGCAAATCAAGAACATGAGGTTAAGTACTAGGTATGTATTGCGACCTGATCAGCCACAGGGTTGTGACGAAGGGTCACTTTTAAATAAAGCTTCCTTACAGCCAGATCCCACCCATTGCTGCAAGGAAGTCCAAGCACTACCTGTGAAAGTCTTTGGAGCAAGGTGACACCCGAAAGCCATCAAGTCCTCCACCTCCCCTGCTGTAGTCCTCATGAGGAAGAAGGACGGGAAATCTGAGGGTCTTTGTTGATTAAGAATAGTTGCATAAGGATGCTTACTGTCTATTTAGGTTGGAGAAAGCATTGAAAGTTTTCCAAAGTGCAAAGTATTTCTGTAGTCTCAATGCAGTTCATGCTTATGATCAGCTAGCCATCGCTGAACAAGACACTGAAAACTTGACATTCCAAACAGGGACCAGGGGACTTCACAAAAACATGAGAATGCTACTTGAGCTTTGTAATGGCCCTGCTACCTTCATGCAAGAATGGTGCTTTTGGATTTCCGGATACTCCATGCATATCTGGGCAAAATACTCTTCTTTAGATCCACGTTTGAGAAGACCCTTGCAAAACTAGGCACTGCCTTGGAAAGCTGGTTGCAATTTAATTTGAGAAGTTTCAACTTTTCTTGACAAAAATACTGTACCCGAGACATTTCGTTAACATAAAAGACATTTCTCCCGGGCAGTGAGAATATCTCAGCGATAGAAGAGTGGATCCAGCCCAAGATGGGGGGAGATTTGCTTGGATTCTTGGTGCTGTTGAGTCACTATAGTTTGTGCAAGTTTGAACACTGTCATCTGCCCTACAACATGATTTGTGGAGGAAATCAGAGAATGCTGCAGGTGTAGTTGGGAAAGGATGTATGAAGTGTGATACTGTGTGGACCAGCACAGGGTGTTGAACCCGAGCATGTGTAGACTCATCTTGCATCTTCAAGCAGAAGCTTGTCTCATCACGAGTCCTTGGCTATACAGATTTCTAATTCTCTTTCACACAGTAAATTGATGCAGGTTCCTTGGCCTAGGAATGGCACTGTCACAAGTTCAAAGGCAGAAATAAGAGTGATTATTTCTTACACTAGTCAAGCTGAACAAAAGGAATGTGAAGAATTATTCTGGTATGAAACTCAAACTGCTAGCTTTGAGGTGGACTATTTTCCATAACTTTAGAGACATTCTGATCACTGCACAGTTTGAAAAATCTACCAACAACAGCCCACTCAGCCACTTTCAAACATCCACCCACAATGGTTCGCTGAGCCTGTGAAGTTTTGATTCCAGATCCAGTACAGATCAAGCAAAAATGTCACAAATGCTGATGCACTTAGCTGGAAGACAGACCATGGGATGAAACCCCACCCTGCTCAAATGGAGAGGGTTGTCACTACCACACCCCACGTACCAAGTCAAAGGCAGAATTCTGACCCCGATTCCCTAGGACATTTGGACTAAGGTTCAGCAAGGTGTCACTGATGCACTTACATGCGAGATTCAAACTAGGTGCATACAGGTGCAGTCTGGTCTCACTATCTGTTTGAAAGAGGATCTCAGACAGCTTCAACCAATTGATGAAGACATCAGACTGGAAACTCAACATCTACTGACTCGGCATCAACTGGCAAGAGAGTCCAAACAGGCAAATCTGTCAAAATGTCAGAAGAGATTTTAGGGAAGGGGATGGTGTCCTCCATTGTCAGGTTCATGATAAGTAGAGAAGCGAAGCAATTCATCCTTCCCGACAGTCGTGTTTTGGCCACAGTTGGTTCATGGCCAGCATTCCCACTAGTTTTCTTCTTGCCTTTGCAGGCCTTCAAGGACTGTGTGCAGCACCAACTTCTGGATGAGGGAACATTATTCATGTCTAAGCAGGACCCCAAGTGATGGAAGAGTGACTGCCCTGACCAGAGAGCAGTATTACTGTCCCAAATAACTGCCAGTATTGATTACTACCATTCAAATTGGGATTGCTGGTCACCAAGAAACCTCCAAAGGTCCTTATAATGGGTTTTATGGCTCTTGGCCTCAGTAGCAACAGGACTCAGTGTGCTGTGCTCATGGATGTCTTCACTAAGTGACACAGGTCATTCCCACCCATAAACAAAAGGCCTCATCTGCAGCTAAAGCGTTAGTGCATGATTAGTTTGTCCATTTCAGTATTCCATGTCAGATTCATAGTGATTGGAGGGAAATCTTCAAGGGGAAGATGCCACGGGTGTTTTGCAAGGTCTATGGCATTGACAAGAGCAACACAAGCCCACTATCATCGAGAAGGTAATAGAGATTGAGAACTGATCAACTGATCTCTGCATGACTGTTTGCACACCTTGCCACCTGAGAGTAAACAACGTGGCCTGAGTGTACTTTCCAGAGCTGGCTTATATTTATATCAACCCTGACCCCCACTGACGCTCCCCCCCACCCCGGCACCACACACACACACACACACACACACACACACACACACACACACACACACACACACACACACACACACACACACACACACACACACACACACAACATTGTCTCCTCTTTGGATGAGACACAGTCCTTCAGGTGAACCACCTCCTTGGGCTCACCACACCTGTTGGGAAGGGCCAGGTCAAAGACAGGACAACTGAGTACCGCACATGGCCAAGCCAGGTTTTCAAAATGGAGTCCGAAAGCACAGGGAAATACTGAGAAGAAAGGCACAGTTCACAAAGCCGATAGGGCTGATCTTCCAATTGGCACAGCAGTATTCCTCCAAAATTGGAATATCAAGGGTCTGAATAAGGTACATTTGACCTTGAATCCCAAAAAATCATCAAGCAGCTAAACAATCCCATGTTGATGAACTGATAGCTGGACAGCAACCTCAGGAAATGGTTAACTGGAGAGCCCTTGTTTAAGACCAGAAGGTAGGTGGACGATGGGGAGGCAAGCAGCTGACTCAGTGGTGTTGGAGAATCTGAAGTGTCAGTGAGTGGAATGGACTTGAATCCTGATTTAGAATCCTGGAGTGAGCAGTGCATTGTGAATCCAGTGGTTACATTCAGTTTGGGAAGGCCTGGATGAAGATGCATGGAGGACCTGCTGAGAGGCTGAATCCATAATAACAGTTACCACAGGACTCCTCAAGCCCTGACTGACCTAGAGCCGACATGGGTGATCCGCCAAAGCCTTGGAAGGTGCCACTCAGATAAAAGCCTAAGAAGGTATTCTGGAGAAATGCTGGCTATCACCAAAACCCCCACCATTTGCCAGGAATGGTGGTGTAGGATAAGAATGTTGCCATTAATATGAACTCTAACATGCCGGCCATCATGGCACGATTGAACCTGCTACTCATATACACAGCCACAGAATGTTTTATGTGGTTTCTGGGATGATGGGCCTGAAGCAGGCAAGTATCTAATGGGATCTTTAGCAACAGGTGGCAACATTAATGCAAGGCACTGAGCAAAAGAAGTGAGCATTTTGCTGGGACACTCACCAGCAGGTAGCACCAATGAGGCCATGTAACAGGAGCTGGCAAACAAAGTTTCACTGGGGAAAAGTGTGCCTTTGGTAGAAGGAGGTCTGACAGGAAGGGAGAGTACATCGGCAAAGAACTCTTCAGCCCAAAGTAAGCTACAGGCTTTATTCCATGTTTAAAAAATTTAAATAGCTCCTTGTTTATCTTCAGTTCCCCTTACTGTTCATACTGGCCTGATGCCAGTGGAATAAAGAATCTCTGTGTCAGGATGTTTGAGCCCTCTGTGTTCAAGTCTCACTGTGCAGGGGGTTGTTTTGTCTTTGGATAATAGCGCAAAAGAATTGAAAGCTGATCAGTCCCCGCCTCCCCAGATTTTCATTTGGAAAGTTGAGAGACATATGGCAGACAACTGATCCAGTATAACCTGACTTACACTATCACCCTACATCCAAGACAGCCACAGTACCTGATGTTTGTGTGACTATTGTGTACTTTTGTACATCCAGTTTATCTGCACTCACAACCTCTCCCACTGACTTCAGAACTTAGTGCCGAGAACATGACAGCACGCCTCATCATCTGTTATATCATATGATGCAACAATTAATGACTAAGGTATTTATTCTAACATACATTTCACAATTATTTTAGTTCATACCTGCGGTATCTATATATTATACACACACACGCACATATATATTCATCTACATTTGTTTTTTAAATCCATCGAACAAAATAAGATGCAGGCAAAACAAAAATTAAAATAAATTGGATCCATTAAGCAGCTTTATAAACAGGAAATCACTTGTTTCAGTAAAACGCAGCTGCCAATTTTCTTTGATCTTGCATCATTAAAATATTTATGAATTCACACTGCTGAGTATTGACAACAGTGCTGTATTTCCAGACCTAAGATGCTGCACACCACATCTGCCACCTCTTCTTTTGATCAAAGGGCAAAATTTTAAAAAGAACTATCACCAAGTTTCTCTCTCGGAAAAGCACTCCAGCAGTTGTACAGCAATTCTGCAAATAAAGAAAAAAACTGACCTCTACCTAATTTATGTGTGCCTCACTAAGAACCTGTGACCTTGTGTAGAAAAGGGTAACTATTTCAAACAAAATTGAATACTGACTTGATGGTACATGGTTCATAGTTGTATTTTCTCCATCGTGCAGAAACAAGAATTCGGCTGTGAACAACTGGACGAATCTAGAAAAATAAAGCAGAAGGTTAATACATGTTGTGGTGTCCTTCAACTGTTTTAATTTGTTAACTAGTGTAAAGGACTAATAGTTAGCATAATTTAATGCAAATTTATTCCAACACCTCAGAACACAGCGAATACAAGAAAATTATGTATTTGTCTCAGCGAAAGAGAATATACAAAATTTAATCACACAACAGACAGGATATCCAGGAAACCTTCAGCCTCCTTTAAAAATCCTTTTATCTTACAAAGCAATGCTCATGTCAGCAATAGCCATGGGTATCAAAACTAAGGCAAATGATGTCCTGATGCGCAGGGACTGGTGATCTTTTCGGTTATTAAGTTTGCTTGTTCACCAAATGTCAACATGGATGCAAGGATGGATAATTAAACTTGGTAGCCCAGGGTTGTGCTTCTGGTCAGAGCAAGTGTTCCACAAAAGTGGTCACTCAGTCTGCCCAGTCTCCCCATTGTACAGGAAGCCACATTGTGAGCCATGAATACAGTCTATTAAACTAGAGGAAGTACAAGTGAGTTATTGATTCACTTAGAAGGAATGTCTGGAACCTTGGACTGTAATGGGAAGCGGTGAAAGGGCAAGCTTTTCATCTTTCATGCTTATACAGGAAGGTGCCGTAGGAAGGGAGAAGTTGTCATGGTGACCAGGTGATTATGTCAGAGTCAAACTCTGTACCTGATGTTTATGTGAATATTGTACACTTTAATGTAACAAGCTTATCTGCATTCAGAACCTTTCCCACTGACTTTACAATTTAGTACTAAGAACATTGCAGTGCACTTTAGCATATGCTATATGTCATATGATGCAACAATTAATGACTAAGGTATCTATGTTAACGTACATTTCACAATTAAATAGATCGAGACCGGCTAAAAGGAACTGCTCTATGGAATGCAAAAAGGGAAGAGCAGGAAACAATTTTTTTTTGTGTGGCAGCATTGTATTGTAGTAGTAAAAATGGTCTTTATTTGTTTTAGAGATAATGGGAACTGCAGATGCTGGAGAATCCAAGACAACAAAATGTGAGGCTGGATGAACACAGCAGGCCAAGCAGCATCTCAGGAGCACAAAAGCTCAAGCAGTTTCAAGGCCGAAGAGATTACAAGAGAGTTGCAATGGGAGAGAGATTCCCTGAGGTTGATCCGGAGGGAGGAGGGTAACTTCTTCAGGTTAGGCATCTCTGGAAGAGGCTTCGCAGTGAGGTTAAAATAGTATCAGAGATAATGGGAACTGCAGATGCTGGAGAATCCAAGACAACAAAATGTGAGGCTAGATGAACACAGCAGGCCAAGCAGCATCTAGGAGCACAAAAGCTCGAGCAGTTTCAAGGCCGAAGAGATTACAAGCTTTTGTGCTCCTGAGATGCTGCTTGGCCTGCTGTGTTCATCCAGCCTCACATTTTGTTTACTTGTTTTATTCTGGTTTCCTTTGCAATATTCGTCACACTCCCTTCACCTTCAACAGTAGTTCCGACAGGCATACTGTCCCCAGTTCTGGGATCTCTCCCTAAAACCAGTTGTCATTATACCCATAGCTTTTCAATGACTGATAGAACAGCGAACTGAAGTCACAATGTAATTAAACTGTCAGTGAGTGATTACTGACTTCAAAGGATAGATGATGCGTCTTATTAAAATTCCTGCACAACTTAGATGTGAAGAGAATTAGCTTTTACTGCAACATTGTTTCCACTTTCAAAATTGGCCACTAAAGAGACCTGAACAGTTCTTTCTATGATTCTCTGGTCGCACCAGTTAATAATTACAATGTAATCAATACATCTTTCAAGTATGAAAGTGATTAAATCAGATAGCAGGGGAGCATAATTATCAATGTTTCCATTTACAGAAAAAGATTAAAGTAAAAGATAGCGTATAATAAGCTGAAACATAATGAATTAGTTCATTTAGCAAGAATGGTAAAGCATATATACGATATTGCAGGATTTGATTTTTTTTTGCTTTTATTTTCTCCACTAAGGAGATAGTGTACCATAATGATTTTGCAGTTTTGTCATTCAGCATGTTTAACAATATCATTATGCCGTTAAGTACAGCTCACCTATTTGGACTAAGGTGGTGCCTCAAAGTGAATAATAATCAAAGCTTTAAAACAATGATGAAAATTGAACCTAAGCAATAATCCATTTCTAGACAAAATAATTTGTAGATTATAACTGTATACGGTCAGAACACACAAAAAACATTTTGTAAAGGAAACAGGAACACTGACTAATTTATGTAGGTATGCTACAGATCATGCATTGGAAGTATATATTTGGGTCAACATCCTAACCACTAGTCTTCAACATTGTAATAAGACTTTTGTATATTGATGGTGTTGCAGACAGTGTGAGAGAGAGTTACTGCAGTCTAAATTCCCTACCATCCTGCACATGTGGCTACTACTAAGGGTTTTAAGAGAAAGTTGTGAGTGTGTACATATTCAAGGGATGTGCAGTTACAGGAAAGGGTGCACGTTTACAAGTTATAAATAAAAGGAAGAGTCCATTATGCATGTGACTGGCTCATCAAACAAAACACAAGTTGCAGGCTTGATGAAGATAATGATTTCACTCCTGAAGTATAGTTTAATTAAATTTGAAAGTCAACATCATATGAGAGAATTGCTTCAGGATTCTTTCAAAGAGACAGACTTTCTGAAAGCCTCGAGACTAATTACTTACTAGTGTTGTTATCAGACAATCAGATGTGGAGTTAGTGAACTCAAAAAGGAACAGGCATGGAAACCTTATCATGTTATACTGCCCAGTACTAAGGATGTTACTACATGCTACTACTGGCGCTGGATTTTTATGAAGATAGCATTAAAAGCTTAAAAGGGAGAAGACAAACTCACAAATTTGACAGTTTTTTTTGTGGAAGTCACAGAATTGATTGATAAGGTCAAGTCAGTGGATGTTGTCTATATGGACTTTAGCATGGCCTTTGACAAGGTCCCTTGTGGCAGGGTCATACAAAAGGTGAAGTCACGCGGGACCCACTGTGAGCTGGTAAGATGGATACAGAACTGGCTTAGTCATAGAAGACAGACAGTAGCAGTGGAAAAGTCTGAGTGGAGATCTGTGACCAGTGGGGTTTAGCAGGGGTCAGTGCTGGGACACCCAGGTGTGTAATATATATAAATGATTTGGATGACAATGTAGGTAGTCTGATTAATAAATTTGCACATGACACAAAGATTGATAGCAGAGAGGATTTCCAAAGGATACAGCAGGATGGAGTTGGAGATTAACAGGCAGGAGACTTGGTCAGAGAAACGACAGATGAAGTTTATTCTGGACAAATGCAAGGCGATGCATTTTGGAAGCTCCAATGGAGGAGGCAAGTATGGAGTAAATGGCAGGACCATCAGCAGCACCAACATACAGAGCGATCCCCTAAGCATCCACGTCCACAGTTCCCTGAAAGTGGCAACACAAGTGGATAAGATGGTCAAGAAGGCTTATAGCATGCTTGCCTTCATTGGTCAAAGTATATAGTGTAAAAATTGGCAAGACATGCTGCAGCTGTGTTGGACTTCTGTTACGCCACATTTTGAATATTGTGCACAGTTCCGGTTGCTACATCACCAGAAGGAAGTGGAGACTTTGGAGACGATACAGAAACAGTTTACCAGGATGATGTCTGCTTTTGGTGGGGGGGGGGGCTTTAGCTACGAGGAAGGATTGGATAAACTTGGTTTATTTTCATTTGAATGTTGAAGGATGGGGTGGTGACCTGATAGAAGTTTACAAAACTGTGAGAGGAATGAATAGAACAGATAGTCAGAGTCTTTTTCCCAGGGTAGAAACATCAATTATTAAGGATCATGAGTTTAAGGTAAAAGAGGATAAGTTGAAAGGAGATGTTAAGGCAAATGATAAGTGGTGGTAAGTGCCTGGAGTGCACCGTCAGAGGAGGTGATGGAGGTGGATATAATAGCAACATTTAAGAGGCATCTTGACATACTTTATGAATTGGCAGGGAATAGAGGGATACGGATGGCATAGAGGAAAAAGATTTTAGTTTCGAAAGGCATCATGACTCAATGTGCAGTATTGATGGGTTGAAGGGCCTGTTGCTGTGCTGTACTGTTCTGTGAGAACAATATGGCTACCCTACCATGTGGCTTTGAATTGTTCCCTTTTCCAAATACGGTACTGGTCTTGCGTTGGCTAACTTCAGTTACATTGAGCAGGCATTCACTCTTGTGGGGTGTGGTGAATGGGAAAGGATTGCGATTTTTGTTTCAGAATGTCTACTCCAGTCAAGAAATGTCTTTTGGATGATCTCAGGAGAAGTGAATTTGACACCTCATGGTCTGGAATGTACTTAAAAAATGACAGGTTCAAGACCTTCTACTTTGATTACAATTCTTATTTTAAAAGTTGACATGATTTTCTGGGGATGCAAATGCCAAAGGAACAATAATCCCTCGAGTCAATGGTAGCGGTTGCCCTCTCAGCTGTAAGTTAGAATTTTAACAGAAAGCTCCTACTTCAGTGGCTTCAGCACAGAAATAAAGCTGAGGAATGAATGAGGAGTGCCACACTGTCAGATATGCCACATTAGAATCAGACATTAAACAGAGACTATATCTGACTTCATAATTAATTGTCAAGTATCTTGTGGATTTACTTTGAAAAGCAGAAGTCTTCTGCATATTGAGTTGGACAATACTTATCCCTCAGCAGTAAATTAGATTAAATGTTCACTATCGACCTGCGTTTTGTGGGAATTTGTTGTGATCAAAACAGCTGTTACTTTCCTCAGATACAATGAATACATTTGTGAAGTAGAATACATCGCAACAGGTAAAGACCATGTGCAGAAACTCACCATTTCGTTTGTCTTTTTTTGTGGCTTCTTTGTTGTAATTTGCAAGTAACTGAAAAAAGAACAAGTGGCATTCTGTAAGATTGAAAAGCATGGCACATTTAACTAAGTTTGAAACCGACAACAGTTTGGTATTTATTTTTACAAATATA
Organism: Stegostoma tigrinum; assembly: GCF_030684315.1. NCBI lineage: Eukaryota > Metazoa > Chordata > Chondrichthyes > Orectolobiformes > Stegostomatidae > Stegostoma > Stegostoma tigrinum. The sequence goes on along the minus strand of NC_081357.1, from coordinate 111,472,955 downwards.
CAAATATCTTTATTATTATTGTGGAAAAATTATTGTCCTGTCAAAAATATTGACTTGGATTATTTAGTTTGTTGCTAAATCATAAGACCATAAGACATAGGAATGGAAGTGAGGCCATTCAGCCCATCAAGTCCACTCCGCCATTTAAATCATGGTTGATGGGCACTTCAACTCCACTTCCCTACACTCTCCCCGTAGACCTTGATTCCTTCTGAGCTCAAGAATTTGTCGATCGCTGCCTTAAAGGCATCTAATGTCCCGGCCTCCACTGCACTCAGTGGCAATGAATTCCACAAGCCCACCACTCTCTGGCTGAAGAAATGTTGTCTCATTTCCATTTTAAATTTACCCCCTCTAATTTTAAGGCTGTGCCCATGGGTCCTAGTCTTCCTGCCTAACGGAAACAACTTCCCAGCGTCCAGCCCTTCTAAGCCATACATTATCTTGTAAGTTTCTATTAGATCTCCCCTCAACCTTCTAAACTCTAATGAGTACAATCCCAGGATCCTTAGCCATTAATCATACGTTAAACCTACCATTCCAGGGATCATCCGTGTGAATCTCCGCTGGACACAGTCCAGGGCTAGTATGTCCTTCCTGAAGTTTGGAGCCCAAAATTGAACACAGTATTCTAAATGGGGCCTAACTAGAGCTTTATAAAGCCTCAGAAGCACATCGCTGATTTTATATTCCAACCATCTTGAGATAAACAACAGCATTACATTCACTTTCTTAATCACAGGTTCTACCTGCAAGTTAACTTTTAGAGAATCCTGGACCAATACTCGCAGATCCCTTTGTGCTGCTTTACGAATTTTCTCACCATTTAGAAAATAGTCCATTCCTGTATTTTTTTTTCCAAAGTGCAAAACCTCACATTTACTCACATTGAATTTCATCAGCCATTTCCTGGACCACTCTCCTAAACTTTCTAAATCTTTCTGCAGCTTCCCCACCTCCTCAGTACCACCTGCCTGTCCACCTATCTTTGTATCATCGGCAAACTTCGCCAGTATGCCCCCAGTCCCTTCATCCAGATCATTAATATATAAGGTGAACAGCTGAGGCCCCAACACTGAACCCTGCGGGACACCACTCGTCACCAGTTGCCATTCCGATAAAGAACCTTTTATCCCAACTCTCTGCCTTCTGTCAGACAGCCAATCCTTAATCCAAGCCAGTAGCTCACCTCGAACACCATGGGCCCTCACCTTGCTCAGCAGCCTCCCATGAGGCACTGTATCAAAGGCCTTTTGGAAGTCTAGATAGATAACATCTACTGGGTTTCCCTGGTCTAACACACTTGTTACCTTTTCAAAGAATTCTAACAGGTTTGTTAGGCACGACCTCCCCTTACTAAATCCATTCTGACTTGTTCTAATCTGACCCTGCACTTCCGGGAATTTAGAAATCTCATCCTTGACGACGGATTCTAAAATTTTACCAACTACTGAGGTTAGGCTAATCGGCCTATAATTTTCCATCTTTTGCCTTGATCCTTTCTTAAACAAGGGAGTGACAACAGCAATTTTCCAATCATCTGGGACTTTCCCTGACTCCAGTGACTTTTGAAAGATCACGACCAAAGCCTCCGCTATTTCCTCAGCCACCTCCCTCAGAACTCTAGGGTGTAGCCCATCGCGGCCAGGAGATTTATCAATTTTTAGACCCTTTAGCTTTTCTAGCACTTTCTCTTTTGTAATGCCTACCATACTCAACTCTGCCCCCTGGTTCTCCTAATTGTTGGCATACTACTCATGTCTTCCACTGTGAAGACTGACACAAAGTACTTATTAAGTTCTTCAGCTATTTCCTTATCTCCCATTACTAGCCTTCCAGCATCAATTTGGAATGGCCCAATGTCTACTTTTGCCTCTCGTTTGTTTCTTATGTATTGAAAGAAGCTTTTTACTATCATTTCTAATATTACTAGCTGGCCTACCTTCATATTTGATCCTCTCCTTCCTTATTTCTCTCTTTGTTATCCTCTGTTTGTTTGTGTAGCCTTCCCAATCTTCTGATTTCCCAGTGCTCTTGGCCACGTTATAGGCTGTCTCTTTTACTTTGATATATTTCCTCACTTCCTTTGTCAGGCATGGCTGTCTAATCCCACCCCGGATAATCTTTCTTTTCTTTGGGATGAACCTCAGTACTGTGTCCTCAATTACACCCAGAAACTCCTGCCATTGTTGCTCTACTGTCTTCCCCGCTAGGCTCTGCTTGCAGTCGATTTTCGTCAATTCCTCTCTCATGCCACTGTAATTACCTTTATTTCACTGTAACACCATTACATCCAATTTTGCCTTCTCTCTTTCAAACTGCAGACTGAACTCTACCATATTATGAATGCTAAGTGTTCCCTTACTTTAAGGTCTTTAATAAAGTCTGGCTCATTACATAGCACTAAGTCCAGAATAGCCTGCTCCCTTGTGGGCTCCATCACAAGCTGTTCCAAAAAGCCATCCTGCAAACATTCCATGAATTCCCTTTCTTTAGATCCACCGGCAACATTATTCACCCAGTCCACCTGCATATTGAAGTCCCCCATGATCACCGTGGCCTTGCCTTTCTGACATGCCCTATCTATTTCTCAGTGCCTCTTGCACCCCTGGTCCTGATCACTGTTAGGAGGTCTGCACATAACTCCCATTGCAGTTTTTTTTGCCTTTGTGGTTCCTCAACTCCAACCACACAGACTCCACATCCTCTGACCCTATGTCATTCAGTGTCGTAGATTTAATTACATCCTTAACTAACAAGGCAACCCCGCCCCCTCTGCCCACTTCCCTGTCTTTTCAATATGTTGTGAAATCAAAAATTTTACATGTTCTATTTATGCGTTTTTTTAAGTTTGCTATTTGCATGCCTATAACCAGATCAACTTCATGATTTACTTTCAAAAAACTCCATCTGACACAAGCACACCAATATATTCTAATTTATCAAACACTACAAGGCAATATGTTTCTCTTAAATCTCCTTCCAGAAGCCACATTTATCACCCTTCAAGCAGACAATTCCTCCTTGGGATGTGAGCATCACTGACATTGCTTATCGCAAATTGCTCTTGTCTTCCAACCTTTAAAGACTGATTAGATATCAACTAATCTTAAGTAGTGATTTCACCACAGACTGAATCAGTATTAGTAAATTCTATGTTAAGAATGCAATGGTAAATTTCCAATCACCATTTAAGTGCCACACATGCTATTCCTGTGGGCAGTACAGGATTATAATTCAAACTTATGTTGGTATTTATATCTGTTGATTCTGTACAATCCTGGTAATATAGGAATAGTATTGTTTGTTAATAGTGAAATTGTAAATTTTCAGATGTTTATAGCTAACAGCTTACCACTCACACATATCCAATAAAATGTATTAATACATTTTTAGATGAACCTATAAATAAGTTCTTAATTGTATATACGGTATATATTTTGGCTCTTTCTACATTTGATTTAATTAAGTTTTTTTGATTTATTTATTGTCATGCATATCCTGTTTCAAAATGCCGTAACAAATGTTAGAAAGTACATGGCAGTGTATCAGCAAATAATATGTTTTGGCATCAAAAAGGACAAGAAATAGATTAAAATAATGCACAGGAGCAGTTCAATATTCTCACCAATAATAAAATTATAAAGCACCATGATTGAATGCTCACTACAACAGTTTTAATATTACAATGTAGTACTCACTCCAGGGTTTTAAACTTTTCCACTCCTGCTGCTACATAGCTGCCTCCATTCTCCAGATCATCTAGATCAAAGACTCTGTGTCCCTCCTTAGGGGTGTAGATGTTTCTGACAGCCCCAAAGGGTGCGTTAATACCCTTGGTGACCTGGTTAAGGAAAGTGTCAAAGGTGGAGACTTGTTTGTTGATGAGAAACCTTCTGCCAGTGAAGAACGGATCCCCATTTCGGTAAACTATCACACTCTTAGCTGCCGGTAACTGAAGAGGAGCTCCTCTTGATGAAGTGGCCATGCCCTTTAATAAGAATAACAATCATAACAATGATGCTGAAAAGATCCACAGTCACTTTCATTCACGGTCGCTGAGTTTAGTGTGGATCATCAGGATTCTGACTTCTCCATAAGGTGGCAAAGTGAAATTGCATGCAAAACGGAGCCAATCAGCTTGTTTGTCTGCTATCTCAGTTTCAACCTCACCACGACAACTCGAGCCAGCAATCACTGAACCAAAAAGGTAACCTGCCCTGCTTGGAAGGAAAATTTGTAACCTTGAAATAAGACAACACAAACCACCTTAGCTGAAGAAAACATTCCAGGCCAAACTAAATCGGGTTAATGATTGTACATCAAATATCACATCAAAGCAATGAACCTGAATGGTTACCGTAGTATTTCAACAAAAGGCAATAATGAGCATGAAAAACCATCTTTCAGAAATGCTAATAAACGCAATCTCCACATAGATGGCATGTTTTGGCAGTTGTTTGCATCAATGTGCATTAGCAATGAAGCAAGCACATTATAACAACTCATGTTTATATAACAATTTTAGTGATGTTAACACTGCAAGAAATAGCTCAAGGAAGTATTTGAGGACATAATTGAATAGGTTAGTTATGTAGAGACTACCACAGGTTGAGAGAGAAACTGTAGAGAGACAGCATGAGAGGGGAATCCATTGGACATTAGTTGCAGAATGCAGAGTCAAGGTTCATTTGATGGTCGGAAATGGAGGTTACATTACTGTGGCAAGGAAAGGCCTGCGAGATCAGAGTCAAAGGGGTAGACGGCAGAGCTATACGGCTGAATAAAGTAAACAAATAAATTAAGTCAGGATGTATAAACAAAAAGTTGGAGAGTAGGAAGCCAATACAGTTCAGTGAAGACAGACCTATAAGGTGAGCATGGTTCTTGACGGGATAATGTTCAAGAACAGTGCTTTGGAAGGATTGGACTTTGTACAGGAATGCAGCTAGTGGAGCCTAAAGTGATGGAGATACATCTGTGTGTGTGAAAATATTTACACATTGTCAAAAATGATACATGCAAAACCTCATAATTCTGGATAAACAGATAATGCGGTGAAACCTCTGGAGGGTTTTCTCTTCAGTTGCGAAGTCAGTAAATCACTAGACTGCAGCATAAAATGATCATCAGCTGAGGCATCCATACTTATGAGTCAAGAATTCTTTCACATCAAAAGTGAAATCTGAAATATAAGCTGTTTTTAGCATCATTGTTGGTTAGCCTAAAGGATAAGAAACAAATAGCAGTGAATAATAGGGTTGCAATGCAACAAGAAACTGAATCTTCTCTAATGTTGACTATAATATGCCCCTTATCTGTTTGAAGGTATTGTACAGTCTTAGCTTTTTTGTCCGGCTCTGTCAAATCAGAGAATTTGGAGAATCAGCGAATCAGGACCATGCATTCAACTGAGAATGAATCTTCTTTGTAGATACATGAATGTGTCAATTCTGAACACATGACCCTGGATTCAAGGTCACCATCTCATGTATATCTTTTAACAAGATTGTTAAGTTACATTATATTTACTTCTGTATAAATCATGAAATAAAGATAACAGAAGAAATATAATGACTTAGATGCAGGCACTGCCGATTCATTGCACTTACACCGAGCTCACTGATTTTATGGGCTTTTTACGGTTAAGTTTGTGGCTACTGATCATAAAGAGCAGCATTGTATCCACTATAGGGGATCAGGGATCTATGTTACAAGGGAGAACATGTGAAGAATCCTTCCTGAGATATGCCTGTTCGGGGTGGAGGAAGTTTTTAAACTAGAAAACCTGGAAGGTTTGGATCAGGTGGAAGAACAAATATGCTCAAACCTCAAACTCACCCACTTTCAACTGAAACAGAGGCAGATTGGCAGGGGTTGGTGGTGGATATATTAGCAGATAACCAACCCATTGTCAGGGGATGAGTTGCTTGTTCAAACAATTCATAAGGCTGCATGCCTGTTGATTTAAATCTCTTCCAGTCTTAATGCCAGCTGGCTGGCATCTAGAAATTTAACAGCTAAAGGAAGGCCAGCAGTACTGAATGAAACAGATGGAGTCATGGAGCCGTGCAGCTCAGAAATAGATCCTTCGGTCCCACTCATCCACGTCGACCAGGTTTCCCCAATTAAACTAATACCGTTTGCCTGCATTTGGCCCCCTATCCCACTCAAACTTTCCTTTTCATGTACTTGTCCAAATGTCTTTTACATGTTGTACCAGCACCGTTGTCTACCACATCCTCCGGCAGTTCATTCCACTTATGAACCACCCCGTGTGAAAATGTTGTCCCTCAGGTCGCTTTTAAATCTTTCTCCTCTCACCTTAAAATTATGCTCCCTAGTTTTGAACTCACCTACACTGGGAAAAAGACCTTTGCTATTCACCTTTGTTATGCCCTCATAGATTTTATGAACCTCTATAAGGTCACCCCTCAACCTCCTACACATCAAGGAAACAAGTCACAGCCTATCCACCCTCTCCATATAACTCAATCTCTGCAGTCGTGGCATCATCCTTATAAATCTTTCCTGCACCCTGTCCAATATAATAATATCCTTCTTATATAGCAGGGCAACCAGAACTCTACACAGTACTCCAAAACTGACCTCACCATTGACCTATACAAATACAACATGATGTCCCAACTCCTACATTCAATGCTCTGACTAATGAAGGAGGATCAGTGATGCCTTCCAGCAAGCCCTTCAAGAAAACTATTTACCTTTCGAGCAATAGAATCTCCACCCTCCCTCTGAAATAGCATCCTCCCAATATCGTCCATGGCTTCCGTACAATCTTTGCAGTCCTGCCCCAGCCACCGCACCCTTAGCCCCTGACTTTTCCAGTGTCTCCACAACCGTTTCCCTTTCTCTCTACTCTCTCCATCCTCTCATATTCCCCCAGCTAGTCAATGTCTGCTCTAACCGTAATTTGTATGTTTCAGACCTACCACGGGTAGTGGCCAGAAAGCAATGACAAAAAAAATGGCAATCAGGTAGCTCTATTGATTTCAGTAGAACCGGAGAGTCATCTGCTCCTCAGTATTTCCCTAACACAGTGGTACCTCCCCAGCTGAACTCCTTTCTCATCTTCCCTTTATTAACACTCCATAGAATCTGAAACAGGTAAGGAAAACTGGAATAGTTAATTCAAAGCTAAATCATGTTTTGACAGAATGAGGGGATCAAAGAGGCACACAAAAGAAATTGAAAGACAAATAAATATTTAATTTTAAAATCTTAGTTGTTTTGTGCTCAACAATAATTAAAGTCTTAAGGATTGAAACTCCGCACTTGTAAAAATTTACTTTTAGTGACAAGAGACCTTTTTGGCAGTTATTAAGAGGTAGCACACCATTTAAAAAGTTAACAGTCTGTTCAGTGTGCATCTAAAATGCAAGTATAACTTCATATCATTTCATACTATTTCAATATTGGATCTCTCAGCAAGACTCCATGGTGACAGTGCTTCTGGAAGAACAGGTTAATTCAAACATCAACTTCTCATTTCTAAAATTATCTGCATATATACAATCATCAGAAGCTGCTATCCAAACTGTTTTTTCAGTAACAATGTGCAGTGGTGCCCTCATTTTCATTTTTACCACCAAATCTGTGAAATTATTCATAAGGCAATTTAAAAGATTGTCATCCCAGATGGGCGAAAGACCTGGGTGGGTGTGCAATTTTGTAAAATTTGATCTTGTACATTTGTTACTATTATTCATTTATAATGGCATATATGTGTCTTCAAATAATTCTTGTGACAATGTTTCCACTATAATTGTCTATCTCTGTGTTCAAATTGACAACAGTCTTCCCAATTAATTGCACTATAATTGCACGTCCCACTAGCAATGGAACTGTAACATCCTGAAAAGATTTCACCTTCACAATAAAAATGTCCACAAGGTCAAAATCGACTTTGCCACAAAAATACTAAAAGGTCAAAAATCAACTTTACTTCTGTCCTGTCTAAGCCATTTGACCTGTGTACATAGCACGCACATAGCAAAACGTGAATATTATAATGAAATCAATGTATAACTATAAGGAATGCACTGGAATGCATTTATTCACTGGTTGAGTTATCTCCCAACTTCTGAAACTGTTTCACCTCAAGTTGACATTATTTTCTCTGTGCACTACCAGAGGAGATTTACTCATGTTATATATTAGTGTAAATAAATTTCATGTGTTTGACGTCCTAAGCAGTCAATGAAAAATGACACAGTCTTAGAAAATAATCTGCCGAGAGAAGCTGCCTGCTGGACTGAATTAGATACTTGCTTTTCACTTCAGTGATTTGAGTTCAAATTTAATACAGATTTATGAGATAAAAGTTTTCTCTATTTGTCAGCTATAAACGTGCAAAATAAAATTACTGCAACATTCTGGGTCCAATTCGCTGTGTACCCAATATTAATTAATATCAATAATGTGGAAAAGCCAAAGAGTAGTATGGGAATGAAAAACGAATTTCCATCAGCTGAATTGAAATTAGGCGCAATATTTGCCAGATCACAAAATCTGTACTCTGCATCTAACCTGATGAGAATGTGCTCCAAAAGAGATTTAGCCCATAAATCAAATGCATCTCACCTTGATGACCACAAACAAAAGAAAATCAGTGAAATTATTATAATCAATCTCATAATCTGCATTGCCTTACAGCACATGTTCCAACAAAGTAAGATTTAATGCTTTCTCCCCCATGGGAAGCAAGAATCTCAGTTGTGAAATCAATCTCCTGACATCTGCAAACCTCATGTTCAAAAGCAATCCTACATCTAGTTGCTTGATGGTCTTCACCAAACTGCTTTTGCACACCCTTTCCTAAAATGTTGCTGTTTAGTCAATTTATTAGTGATTCCAGAAATGGAAGTCCACCTACTTAACATCATTTCCATTATCTGCCTGGTCATCTGCCATACCAAATATGACTTCCTGGCTGTCTCAAATATATCGTTCTGCACAAAGTAACAGCAGTGGTAGTACTCTGTAAGGATCAATTTTCAACATGTTCAGCTGTTTAACATAACTGAAAATATACTGGTTAATTTGCTGTCAAAAACCTAATTGGACTAGCCATATAAATGTTGTGGCTATAAATGCAAGTCAGAGGCTAGAAATTCTACAGCAAGCAATTCACCTCCCATCTCCCCAGTGTGTGCACACTATTAACAAAACCCAGTTCAGTAGTGTGATGGAATACTCTCCACTTGTTTGGATGAATGAACCACATTGCCATTTCCATACAGTCATAGAGTGATAGAGAAAACATGAAAACAGACTCTTCAGTCCAACTCGTCCTTGCTGACCAGATATCCTGAATAAATCCTGAATAATCCTATTTGCCAATATTTTTGGCCCATATCCTTCTAACTCCTTCCTATTCATATATTTATCCAGATGCTTTTTCAATGTTAGAATTGTACTGGCCACTATCACTTCTTCTGGCAGCTCATTTCATACATACACTACCCTCTGCATGAAAAAGTTGCCTCTTAGGTCCATTTTAAACATTTCCACTCTCACCTTAAACCTATACTGTCTAGTTTTGCACTCCCAGACTCCCTTTTCACCCTACCCATGCCCCTCATGATTTTATAAACTTCTATAAGGTCACCCCTCAGCCTCCAATGCTCCAGGAAAAATAACCCCAGCATTTTCATCCTTTACCTACAGCTCAAACACTCCAACCTTGGCAATATCCTTATAAACCTTTTCTGAATCCTTTCAAGTTTCACAACGTCCTTCCTATAGGACAACAGGTCAAAATCCTGAAACTCCATTCCTAACAGTACAGTGGGTGCCGTAGTTCAGTTCAGGGAGGTAACTCACCACTACCTTCTCCAGGACAATCAGGAATGGTTAATAAATGGCATAGCCATCAACATCCACATCCTATGAACAAATTAAAAAGAGACCATGGGAAGATGTGTCTTCCAAATAGATACTGAATTTAATTAATTTCAATTTCAGGTAGAATCATTCACATTTGTGTCATTAATTGTTCTGCGGGATTGTATAGTTATATTGTTCAGTAATCATATATTAATTGCTACAATTAATTTTTTGGAGTAGTTGAGGAAAGTTTTGAGGCAGCTATGGTGAAATGTTTAGAGATTTCCATGGCTTAGAGCTGAGACAGCTGAACAGTCAACTGTCAAGGGCGAAGTAAGGATGTGCGAGTATGCACAACAACCATGAAGTGGAAGAACACTTGAGTTCTTCAAGGATTATCATGTTGAAGACAGTGACAGAGACATGCAGAGATGAAGACATGGAGCAGTTTGAATAGCAGGAAGAGAAGTTAAAATTGACATGTTGCTGGACCAGGAGCCAAAGTAAATCAGTGAGTGCTGAGGCGAAGAGTAAACAGGACTTAATGCAAGTTGATACGAAGTGAAATCAGCATCACAATTTTGGATGAGTTGGATGTTAAAATGCTTGCATGATTACACAGGTACTTATTTTCACATTGCTTTTCATATTCAAATTTTGATGCAAAAGCATTTCCTTAAAAATTCATTTTTAGGATGTGGGCATTGCTGCCAGGGCCAGTATTTGCTGCACATCCCTCATTGCCGAAAGGATGGTTAAAAGTCAATCACATTGCTGTGGGTCTGGAGTCACATGTAGGCTCGGATAAGGTAAGAATTGCAGATTTCATTCTCTGAAGGACATTTGTGAGCCAGATGGATTTTTGCAGTAATCCATAGTTATGGTCATGTTTATTTTAATATCTAAGTTATTTCTGATTTATTTTTCCGATAAAAGTCTACCAACACAACTTCCTTGAACAAGAGGAAAAATCTTATACTTATTGCCATACCTACAATAATGGCACTAAGAATATTGCAAGGTGTAAAAAGAAACTAACCCAGGTAACTGATGCTCCAATTTCAAAGATGCCAAAAGCAGAAGGAAATTAAGGGTATTTGATTTACAAAAGGGTCAGTTTCACATAAGATGAAGCATATTCTTGTCTGTGGAATGTGGATTACTGTCAGAAGCATATGCTTGCTGTAGAAGTATTTGAATCAAGATTCCAATCTTTGACCAATGTCGCTTTTTTCTGTTGATCCTTATTTTAGTTTGCTTTTTGTGCAAAGGCACCTGATCTCAGCTTACTAATGGTTATCTTCTCAAGGATAGGCCCTCTGCTTATTTCTCCACATCTTCCAGTCCTGCACTCTTTTCTTTAGATGCTCTGCTTAGTAATTCCCCACAAAACGATCACTGTTATATAATGCTTCATAAGCACCTATTCATATCCGTACAGTGTGCAGGATCTCAATGCACCATTGTAGCATGATGACCTTGGAACTCTACTCTTGTAAAAGACAAAAATATATCAGTTGTTTGTTGAAATGGCATGAAGTAGTGGAACATGTTTCCCAGTTTGAGTTGCATCCACATGGGGAGTCAAAGAAAATTTAGGACGGATGCATCTGAACTGCTCTCATAGGCCTCTTGGTGGTCACCTTTCCAGACTTAAAGTGGCAGCAAGAACAAATCGCTTGCTCAGCCAAGGCAAGTTGTATTGAACATTGGGTACACCCGCACAGGAGGAAAATTCAACAAAATAACATCAACTTTTAATTGAAATCTATGGTTTATTTAAAGTTCGTTGTTGTAAGCTTCACACTCTTTCGCTAAACATCTATATGAGTGGGTTATTTCCCAAATGAATTGGTTGGAGCACTAAAAATCTCTACTGAAAATACAGAGAATTCCTTGCCTCAGGAGACAGTTGAGGTGGGGTCACTGGATATTTTAAAGGTGCAAGTGGATAGATTCTTATTCGTTAAGAGAAATTAAAATTATCAAACTATGATCTGATCTTATTGAATGTCCTGCTTAATGTCTAACTCCTGCATTTGATTATATCTTGAACCTCAAAACACTGCATTAAAAGTAAAGCTTTTTCACCTTTTGATGACAGCAGCAAGGAGTGAAATAGAATCATATGGTCATGGCCACTCAAATCTCATGTTAGAACTCAGCTTAAACCCCTCCATCAATAGATACAAGCCAATCCCCACCCATTTCCCATTACTGAAAAACTTTCCCATTGGTCTGGACCCCTGTCAGAAGTAATAAGAAGCCCAATCGCTAACTTTGGTTGTTTTTTATCCCTGCAAATATCAAGTTTTATGAAGCTGTGTTTAGGCACTCCTGCATCGTGTCATTCTTACCAAATTAACTGTTCACCTTAATTTGTGGTTTTATTTACTGAGGAGACCATGATATTTCATTCACCTGAGTATTACTTATTTCCATTGGATAATGTATCCAACAACATGGTGGCTCAGTGGTCAGCACTGCTACCTCACAGTGCCAGGGACCTGGGTTCAATCCAACCTTTAGGCAATTGTCTGTGTGGAGTGTGCAAATCCTCCCCATTTCTGGGTGTGGATTGGCCGTGCTAAATAACATATAGTGTCCAGGAACGTGTAGGCTATTGGATTAGTCCTGGGAAATGTTGGGTTACAGGGATAGGGTCGGGGGATGGGATGTAGCTTTGGAGGGTCGGTGTAGGCTCAATGGGCTGAATGCCTGCTTCCACACTGTGGGATTCTATGAACAACTGAATGGCCTCCCTTTGTGCTGTTATCTCTAATTACCACATGTGTTCCTCATTATAAATTTGGCAACATAACAAGTCGAATTTTTTTTAAAATGGCCTGTAGTAAATGGCAAATATTGTGTAATTCATCAATTAATTAATATGGAAGTCTAATGTCTTCTGTACGTTCTTAATGTCCTATCTTTGCACACTTTTAATACAGCCATTAACACAGTTAACATAAACCAATGATAATGGGAACTGCAGATGCTGGAGAATCCAAGATAACAAAGTGTGGAGCTGAATGAACACAGCAGGCCCAGCAGCATCTCAGGAGCACAAAAGCTGACGTTTCAGGCCTAGACCCTTCATCTGATGATTTCCTGCTCCTCTGATGCTGCCTGGCCTTTTGTGTTCCTTCAGCTCCACACTGTGTTATCTCTGACTCCAGCATCCGCAGTTCTTACCACCTCAAATGCCAATGTTAACTTGCTTGCCAAGCTGGTAAGTTTGTTCACAGATGTTTCATCACCATACTAGGTAACATCATCAGTGCACCTTCAGTGAAACGTCGGTGTTCTGTCCTGCTTGCTATTTATATGTCTCGATTTGCTGAGGTGGATGGCGTCACTTCCGGATCTGTTTCTAAGGGTTGGTATATGGGCTCCAGCTCCACATGTTTGTTAACAGAGTTTCGGTTTGAGTGTCAGGCCTCCAGGGAATTCTTGTGCATGTCTTTGTTTGGCTTGTCCTAGGGTGGCTACATTGTCCCAGTCGAATTGGAGTCATTCTTCATCCATGTGTATTGAAATGAGTGACAGTTGGTCATGTCTCTTGGTAACCCGTTGGTGTTCGTGAATCCTGATGGCTAGCTTCCTTCCAGTTTGCCCTATGTAGTGTTTGTGGCAGTTTCTCGCATGGTACCTTGTAAATAACATTGGCTCTGTCAGTGTGTTTGTTGGACCCCTTATTCTTGTCGGTAGCTGTCGGTTTGTGGGCTACCCTGATCCCTAGGGAGCGAAGTAAGCTGGTGGTTATTTCAGATACGTCCTTAATGATTGATGGGGTGACGAGTGTCTCTGGATGTGTTGTGCCTTCCTGTTGTTTAGGGATCAGCGGATTACACTTTTCAGGTAACCATTGTTTCTAAAGATGCTGTACAGGCGTTCTTCCCTGGCCTTGCACAGCTTCGGGGTGCTGCAGTGTGTTGTGGGTATACTAATCAAACTGCTCGATCTGTGCCTCACAACCCACTTCACCTTCAACAGCAAGGTGCACAAACAAATCAACAGAACATCCATGGGATCACTGATATCAGGATTAACAGCAGAAGTCATGATGCAAGGACTGGAATGGACAGCCTTTCCCACCATCCAACCATAAGTATGGATCCGTTACATGAATGATTCCTCTGTTATTATCAAACACTCTAAACTGGAGGAAACCCATATACTCATAAACAACATCCTCACCGGTATCAAATTCATTCGGGAAGAGGAGAACAACAACAGCCATCCCTTCCTGGATGTAATAGTCAAACGTATGGCCAACGGTGACTTCCAGACCAGCGTACACAGGAAGGCCACTCATACAGATCAGGTACTCAACTGCAATAGTAATCATCCCAATACTCACAAATGGAACTGCATCAAAACACTGTTCAAGTGAGCCACAACATCCTGCAACACCCCAGAGCTGTGCAAACCTGAGGAAGAACACCCACACAGCATCTTTAGAAACAATGGTTACCTGAAAAGCATTATCTGCTGATCCCTACACAATAGACCGCCCTAGGAAGACACAACACATCCAGAGACACTCATCACCCTACCATACATTAAGGACATATCTAAAATATCCACCAGATTACTCCGCCCCCTAGGGATCATGGTAGCCCACAAACCAGCAGCTTCACTACAACAGCTACTGACAAGAATAAAAGATACAACAACCTCAAGTAACAGAACCAATGTTATAAGGTACCCTGCAAAAACTGCCACAAACACTACGTAGGGCAAACTGGAAGGAAACTAGCCATCAGGATTCACGAGCATCAACTGGTTACCAAGAGACATGACCAACTATCACTCATTTCAATACACATGGGCACAGAATGGCTCCAATTCGACTGGGACAATGTAGCCACCCTTGGGCAACCAAGCAAAGACATGCACAAGAATTCCCAGGCACCTGGCACTCAAACCTGAACTCCATTGACAAGCATGTAGAGCTGCACCCTACATACCAACCACTAAGAAACAGATCCAGAAATGATGCCATTCGCTTCAGCAAATCGAGTCAGATAAGTAGCAAGTGGAACAGGACACCCACAATTCTCTGGAGGCACACTGATGATGTTACCTAGTATGGGGATGAAACATCTGTAAACAAACTTACCATCTCAGCAAGCAAGTCAACATCAACAAATAGAGCTACAAATCTTTTCAAAAACCTTGAATAAACCAAATGAATAAGAGAATTAAACAAGCTTATAAGTAAGTTTAAAGTGAATATAGAAATTTAAGAGCAAAACAAGCAGGGCATTCGGCCCTTCGAGCCCGCTCTACCATTGAATCGGGTTGTAGGCTCAATTCTACTTTCCTGTCCGTAAATCTCAGCTCCTTGGTTGGTCAATAATCTATGTAACTCTGTCTTGAATAAATTCATTGGGTTATACAGCATAGTGAAAATTACACCAGCACCCGCTTCCTTGTGAGTCCTACTATCCCAAAAGGATGCCGCGTCATTTGGCAACACTTACATAAAGATAATACCCCAAATACCATGAGTTTTATTCATCAGAAAATGCACAATAAGTCGTCAGGTTTCAGACATTCTGCTGATTATACACATATCATACTTGTTAATGCATTTTATGACATACCTTAAAACATATTGCAGTCTACTCATTTATTTACTGGAATTATATCACGCAACGCAGAAGAGATCATTCCACGCATCATGAACGAGACAGTTCCTTGGAATAGCTGACACATGATTCCCACCCAGATAACAAATTGTGAAGCTGGATGAGTGCAGCAGGCCAAATAGCATCTCAGGAGATGAAGGGTCTAGGCCCGAAACATCAGCTTTTGTGCTCCTGAGATGCTGCTGGGCCTGCTGTGTTCATCCAGCTCCACACTTTGTTATCTTGGATTCTCCAGCATCTGCAGTTCACATTATCACATCATTCCCACCCAATGGCTTTTTGCTCGCAAACATCCAAATGTCCTTATTACAAATGAATACCAAATTCCCAATTGGAAGTTGCTAAGGAATCGGTTTGCAACATTCCTTTAGGAAGTGCATTCCAGATGCGTTTTTCTCCACATGAAACAAACGTCTACTTTTGTTTGTTGTCGTGGTTTTAATTTTAATTTTGCTTTTGAAAAATAGAATTGAAATATCCAATCCACAACACCAAAATGAAAATGTAGCGCACAACATCATGAAATATTATCTGAGATTTGTAGTTCGGGATGCTAGGGCAACCAGTATCGTCAGTCTTCATCATGAAATCACATCACAAGATAAAGCCCTTGTGTGAGTTTTCAGTGTGTTTGTTTCAAAGACGTTCCAGTTCACTTTCGCTGTGGCAGGGATTAAACAGCCAACGGGATAGGCTAGCTGGATTTCGCCTGTTATTTACAAAAATGCGGTGTAGGCAGGAGCTGCAACAGAATTAATTGAGCTGCTCTCAATCTGATGCGCTGGACCAACTCTTAAAACATGCAGATCTCCACCTCGAGGATAGCTTTTAATATCCTGTACCTACGAAAGATTTTTTTTTCTTTCAGCATAAGCAAAAGGAGCGCTTGGTTGGTGACAAGAGTGAGAATTCAGACTTGGGAACATCAGGTCCGACTAGTCTTACAGCAGTGAGGGTACAAGAGAGGGAGCAGGAGATATGGAGTAAGAGGCAGGCGAATAACGCAGCCGCGCGTAGCCTTGGAGCGCACTTACTTTGAGGGTGTAAGAGATGAGCAACCTGTGCTCTTTGCGCGCCTCCTTGCTCGCTGCCCTGAAATCCCCCTCCTGACCTGTAGAAGCCGCTCAGCGTTAGTAATCATTGGCTATCGACAGCATCTGCTCCCCGGGTGATTTAGTTCGACTCACAGTAAGTGCAGGGTCCTGGGCAAAAAATTCAAAGGCTCCGAATCTCCTCCTGCCGTTGGTTCTTTTAAGTTTTCCCACAGGCAAGGCCAAGAAAGTTTTGTTAAACCAGAGTTCACTCCGTCTTACTTTAAGCCCACTGCATTTTACTCACCTTCACATTTTTTTCCGGTAATTCTTCCTCTTGCCCTCCTTCCTGCTTTTCTGCTTCAATTCCCTATCTTTCTCTCTCTTTCTCTCCTTTCCTCACTCGCTTTACTTTTCACAGTCACTCACACACAGTTTCTTTTATTTCTGACATTGTTATTTTGTCACTTTCTCTCCCGATTCACTTGATTTCCCTTCCTTATTCTCGAAACGACTTGAGGCTGCTGCAAAACAGGAATGAACCTATGAGGATATGCGATTAGCACCTCCAATAAATACCAACAGTGGAACCCTTGTGTGTCACATAACGTCTCAGACCTGTCCCCACCGCCACCCAAAACGGGTGTATGGTAACGTGGAGGTTACTCTCCCAAGTTTCTGCAGGATCCTGACTTGCGAACATATCGCGGCGTTCCATCAATAACAATTAACCAAAAAGCCTTGAACTCGCTAATTCAAAGCATTGGGGGAGCAGCTTTATGGCACCCACACACACACACAGATAGGTCAAGAGCATCACCCATCAGCAATGAACTGAAAATGCCAGCTTTACCAATAATGCCAACAGCCTGAAAAGTAATGGATGGTTGCCCATTATCCCCTGATATAGAACATAGAACATAGAACAGTACAGCACAGAACAGGCCCTTCAGCCCACAATGTTGTGCCGACCATTGATCCTCATGTATGCACCCTCAAATTTCTGTGACCATATACATGTCCAGCAGTCTCTTAAATGACCCCAAATAAAGTTTAAATTCGGACGTTCTAACTCTTCTGTATTTTTCAGCGTTTCCCGACAGAAATGCTCAATGTCAGCCTTCCCTGGAGTTCTGGTTTTGTGGCTGACTGGAAACCCTGGAGCCGAAAACCAAAGACCCGGAGACATTGCACAAATTGCACGCGGGTTGGAATTAATCCGTCCTTCAGGAAGGATAAAAACAAAACCTCTTTTAGTAATACCAGTACAAAGTTTAATCCTCAACTGTAGGAGATAAACAATTTCATAAAATTGTAACATTGAGACGATTTACCAGTAGCCAACAGCTTTGAACGCAACTGGCTGGTGGGAGCCCAGCGCTGGAGGCTCCTATACTTTATTTTGCCAAATATGTTCCAAAGTCTACTAACGTAGAGATAATTAGCAAATCATTAATTTTTATATCAAATTTAGTCACCGCGTTTTTGTTACCGAAACCAGTTTGAGAAAGCATGTCCTGAAGCAGATAATAATTATTAATAAACTGGTCCACAGCTGCACAATGAGAGAACAGACCAGCTTCTGCGTACAAATTTCTCACTCAGAAACTATTACATAAATAATACCTACTTGACAAGCTCAAGGCCGCGACCGTATCGCTTAATCTCAGACACAGGAGCGAGCTCTTTTTAACACAAAAACGTGCAGTCACGTTTTACAGAGAAAAGGCGTCCATTCACCGCTAGCCGAAGGTGCGAAATCACTGAGACATGATCTGGACTGACAATGTCAGTGAAGAAATATGCAGTATGAATATCGGTAACATTGACCACTGTTGCTTAGTAACTCATACGCTGTCACACGCTTATGCCCAATTCAACGTTTGGAACGGTGACTGGGAAAACGATGTTTTAAGCAGTAAACTAAAGAAGATAATATATTGTTTTGTCTTTAAATTTTAATTGGTAGATATTTTGCAACCTTTCATGAGCTTTCTGATACCTGAGAGTGCTGCCTTTCAACCCGCACAAAGAAGATGCTCCTTTGACTTCATACAATTGCTAGAGATGTGGAAATTCACACCTTCCCTAAAAGTTTGCTCAACCACACCTGGGAATTGGTGAGAATTTTAGCAGGATGGAGACTAAGTTGAAATGATAGAGTAGATTCTGCAGACTCTGGGAAAACAGTGAGCATGATGGACTGAGTGGCCTGATGTCATTCCTTTTATTTTCATGTTGGAGGGCTAGTGGCCATTTTGAATTCAAAAAAGTGAAATGGCAAGTCTTGTGACATAATGAATCACCAAAGTTAAAATGTGAACAGGTAAATCAGGATGTGAAGCTGGATGAACACAGCAGGCCAAGCAGCTCTCAGGAGCGCAAAAGCTGATGTTTCGGGCCTAGACCCTTCATCAGAGAGCTCATTTTTTCACTGGAAATCAGAAAAGCACTGACCAAATACAATACTGATAAAGATGCACAGAGATGTGACAGGACACTAAGACATGAAAAGTAAGACGTATATTCAACATTCAGCTTTCTCTTCTATCCTGTGGAGGATGTGAATGATATATTAGTCGTCTCCTTGTCAAAATTTGTATACAAACTTATTTTTTAAAAAATAAGTGACAGAGACAGGGCAAACACGCTAAGAGAGATCACTTGACTCCCTTCTCAGATCAGGATCACAGTACAACAGAAGAAATGAAATAATATGAAAGTGTAGCAGAGCACATTTTTTTGTTACATAAAGCTCTGCTAAATTGATTAATACATAACGACATACACATATAATACTTATACGTAAACATTTATAAGCATGTATATTCCACCAGATTGAGTGTTTTTGGCATAAGTAGTTAACTACTCCCATTAGGTTGAACAAAATAATTGATCTGCCCTTGAATAAACGATGCAGCCATCCCTGGTTAAAAACATTCTTTTCAAAACACCAGAAAATAATCATTAATATTCAAGAACTTCTACTTACACCTTGACATGGCTAACCGGAAAAAAAAATTGCAATTGTTTCACAAAGATCACTAAGAGCAAAATGTTATAAAGAACATGAAAAGGTTTTCTTTTCAGGGGGGCATAAGGAAGAGATCATCACACCTGTAACAATATCCAATGCTGCATTTCACACCTAGGGACCTTGATCGAAAGAATTTAATTATTCAGGTGTAATGTTTGCAGATAGCTTATTGGGATAGATGCCAGTGAAGAATATGAGCCACTTTTGTTGTCTGAATTCTCAGTAGTACCACACACAGACACTCATAACACACATTCTAAGTTTGTTTAGATTCCTGGTCTATCTTCCAGCATCACACATTTTCTTGTGTGTGGTGATTATTAAAGTTTGTGCCCAACCATATTGGAATGGCTGAGTATTGGACACAATGGCATTTTTGCCCTTTGCATTAATGTGTAACACTCTTAAAACAGGTACAAAGCATAACACCACTTAGATGAAAAATAAAGTTGACTCCAGTTGGTTCCATCAGTTCCTAAATTCAACCTCTGATGCACATTCCATAACCAACCATTAAGAGTTGTATAGGATTACCTTGGATGCTTTAAACACTGAACTTTGAAAAAAGCGTTTCACCTTTCCTGACTACATTATTTTTACAATCAGCTGAAATCATGAACTCCTATGTATGCAATTTTAACCTATTGATTTATGAATTGGCACCAAGCTCTTCTTTTTTTGCTACTTTAGCAAAGTGAGAAACATGGTTTTTTAAAAATATTGCGCACAGGAATCAATTAGTTTATTTTAAATTTTAGCAGTGGAATTTAAACTTGTATATGATTCATTTTACTCAGAGCCAACCTTTCATCATTTCTCTTTGCAGAGGAATAACAACTATGTTTAGCTAGAGATAGTAGGAACTGCAGATGCTAGAGTATCTAAGATAACAAGGGGTGGGGCTGGATGAACACAGCAGGCCAAGCAGCATCTTAGGAGCAGGAAAGCTGACGTTTCAGGCCTAGACTCTTCATCAGGAATGGGGGAGGGGAAGGGTGTCTGAAATAAGCGGAAGGTGGAGGGCGTGCGGATCAAAGATAGATAGAGGAGAAGATAGTTGGAGAGGAGACAGACAGGTCTAAGAGGCGGGGATGGAACCGGTAAAGGTGAGTGTAGTTGGGGAGGTAGGGAGGAGATAGGTCAGTCCAGGGAGGACGGACAGGTCAAGGGGGCGGGATGAGGTTAGTAGGTAGGAAATGGGGGTGCGGCTTGAGATGGGAGAAGGGGATAGGTGATAGTAGGAACAGGTTAGGGAGGCAGGGACGAGCTGGCCTGGTTTTGGGGTGCGATAGGGGGAAGGGAGATTTTGAAGCTTGTGAAATCCACATTGATACCATTGGGCTGCAGGGTTCCCAAGCGGAATATGAGTTGCTGTTTCTGCAACCTTCAGGTGGCATCATTGTGGCACTGCAGGAGGCCCAGGATGGACATATTGTCTGAGGAATGGGAGGGGGGAGTTAAAATGGTTCGTGACTGGGAGGTGCAGTTGTTTATTGCAAAGCAAGCATAGATGTTCTGCAAAGTGGTCCCCAAGCCTCCGCTTGGTTTCCCCAATGTAGAGGAGGCCACAACGAGAACAGCAGATGCAGTATACCACATTGGCAGATGTGCAGGTGAACATGTGCTTGATGCTGAAAGTCTTCTTGGGGCCTGGGATGGGGGTGAGGGAGGAGGTGTGGGGGCAGGTGTAGCACTTCCTGTGGTTGCTGGGAAAGGTGCCAGTGTGGTGGGGCTGGAGGGGAGTTTGGAGTAGACAAGGAAGTCATGGAGAGAGTGGTCCCTCCGGAAAGCAGACAAGGGTGGGGTGGGAAAAATGTCTCTGGTGGTGGGGTCAGATTGCAGATGGCGGAAGTGTCTAAGGATGATGCATTGGTTGATGGGGTGGTACATGAGGATGAGAGGGCTTCTTTTTTGTTTGTTATTGCGGGAATGAGTTACGGGAAATGTGAGAGACATAGTTGAGGGTTTTCTCAACCACTGCGGGGGGCGTATGTTGCGGTCCTTGAAAAATGAGGACATCTGAGATGTGCGGGAGTGGAATGCTTCCTCCTGGGAGCAGATGTGGTGGAAGCGAAGGAATTGGGAATAGGGGATGGAAGTTTTGGAAGGTGGGTGGGAGGAGGTGGGCTTGAAATGGGTATCGGTTTCTAGGTGGTTGCCCGAGATGGAGACAGAAAGGTCCAGGAAGGTGAGAAAGGTGTGAGAGATAGTCCAGGTGAACTTAATGTGGGGTGAAAGGTGTTGGGGGAGTGGATGAACTGCTCGAGCTCCTCATGGGAGCACGCCTTTGATCTGCTTCCCCCTCTCTCCCTATTTATTTCAGACCCCTCTCCCCTCCCCCAATTTTGAATCAGGGTCTAGGCCCAAAATGTCAGCTTTCCTGCTCCTAAGATGTTTGTTGGCCTGCTGTGTTCATCCAGCTCTACACCTTGTTACCTATGTTTAGCTAGACACAACTTTGCACAAGTTTCTCACAAAACTGAGTCAAATATTCTTGGAGCCAGCTAAAGATGTGCAGAAATTGCATTGGGATAACCAATAGTTCAACTCATTCATTCCACAACCATTTCAGATCACAAGTGTGTGTCATGGCGCAAAAGATAAACTACTGCATATGCTGAAAATCTGAACACAGAACACAAAATACTGACAATACACAGCAGGTTCAGAAAAAGGAAAAGAGTCAACATTTCAGGGCTGTGGTCTTTCATCAGAACTGGGGACAGTTAGAAATGGAATAGATTTTAAACAAGAAAGGTAGTGGAGCGTTGGAAGAAGAACAAAAGTGGAATGTCTGTGATCAGGTAGGGAATTATAACATGAAAGGTGTGTTATGATGTAAGACTAAAGGGAGTGGTAATGGGTCAGATGAAGAAACCCAAATTGCAGGATAATTGACATCCAAAAGCAAAGTAAAAAAAGTGAAGAAAAACAATTCTTTAAAATAAATTGAAGGATGGGCAACAAAATTGGAGCAGAGGTTACAGTCTGAATTATTTGAGCCTAGGAGACAGCAAACTTCCAAACTGAAACAGAAGGAGCTGATTCTTGAACTTAAGTGGAACTTCACTGGAGTACTACCCAGCCAAGTATAGAAAGCTAAGAGAGACAACAAGGTGGTGCAATAGGCATCTGGAAGCTTGGGGATATGACTGCAGACTGAACAAGGTCTGCATTTGCTCAGCCCAATATAGTCTTTGCATTCAGATGGTGGCCATCTTTTATTTCTTTATTGTCCCATTACCATGCCCTCTGTCCTTGCACATGAACTCATTTGTCACTTAAGCCCTCCCGCCCTTCATACCATCATAAACCTTCCCTGTTGTTCTTCTCCCAACCTCACCCACTTTTATTTCCTCAAAACCCATTACTTTTTGAACTTTTCCAATTACTGATAATAGTGCTTGCAGGCTAACATATTTCTTTTTCAACAAATGCAGCCATAATTGCCTGTTGTTTCCAGCATTTTAATTGTGCATTGATAAGAGGGCAGACATCTTATTACATCAGTACCAGGATCCCTTAGGGAATTATGTATGGTCCAATACTCTTGCTTTCATTAATAAATATATCCCAATTTGTTCAGGACACCAAGTTAGGTGGCACTGCAGAAAGCTGCAAAAAGATATAAGATGAGGTGAGTGAGCAAAACTATGGCAGGTGAAATTCGATGTATGAAAGTGTAAGACTTCCACAAGCGGCTCAAGAAAAACAGAACAAGTGATTTTCTAAACAGTGAGGAACTGAGGATTATAGGAGAGCAAACTTCTCCCACAACAAGGGAAAACCTAATGGGTTACTCTGTGATATTTTCCACAAAGCACCATTGCATAATTGATAATTTCATGACCTGCAATGTAAATTTAGGGAAAAAAGCATAACTTACATTTTTACAATTTATAAGATAGCTTCTGTGCCACCTAAAATATTTCATATAAGCAACTGTTATAATGCAGAGGGTAGTCAAGGGTTACTTTTTTTTTAAAGCTATTCACTTAAACAGTAGCATGCTTCCAAAAGAACATCATGTTGCAGGTAGCCTCCGTTAAGATGGAGTCTGAGACCTACAGATCCTCAGATCGCCTTTTGGAATTCAGTGATTGAATTCAACTGAATTGAATCATTTATTATCACGTGTATTCAATGTAAAAATACAATGAAAAGTGTCTGCCTTTGCTGTACATACATGGCACCATTCACATTAAGTTAGAATAAGACAAGAAAAAATGATTATTTAAGGGAGTCCAACTTTCCTTTCCACTGTTGCAGTCCTGCTCCAGGTATTCCTGTCCTTGCCATGCCTCTGCCAGAGTCCCAATCTGGGATACAACACTGGCCCGATCTCACCACTGCTGCCTCAGTGGCCCGCTCTCGCCGGCCCACTTTTCATCCGCTGCCATTGCTCTGGCCCACGTGCATGCTCATGATATCATGAGCATGTCTCTTAAACATAAACTGTGAGATGTAACACAACACCCACAGCTTCAGGTGGCAGGGGGGAACAAGGACTACATCACACATATCAATTCCTACAACAGGTGTGTATTGGTAGAGTTGGTGCAGCGCAGAAATGAAACTAAAATAGCCACTGTTAATGCTTAACCAGTTTGACCACTGCAGGGCTCAGAATACCCCACTTAATAGTTGGTGGCTGATAGCTAAAGATAGTGAATTTATCAAAGATCTCCACACTGAAAAATCTGCAGGTCAAGTGGTCTCCTCTCTACTGGAAAGTGAGGCATGACCTTATTTACAAAAGGTTGCATGGGAAAGAGGAAACCGTGACAAACTTACTGATGAGGAGACTTCTACCCATCTGTATTTGAAAATTGTGACAAGATTGAACTTTCCCACACAGCCAGACAATACTGCGGAACAGATTGGTTCAAACACAGACAGTGGTCAGGGAGGAAGAGTCAGGAGTTGGAAGGGGGACAGAGATTGGAGTGGAGGCTAAAGACGGAGATGTTAGTCTTCCAAATGCCTAAATTTGAAAAATTGCTGGAAATTGCATTTCATGCAAGATTGAATATCAGACAAGCAGCATGATAATTTGGAGGTGTTGGATCCGTTGCGAGGAGTGGTAGCAAGGTTGATCTGGATGTCGTCGACATATATATGGATGATTCTATAAAAGAGTAGGACACAGATGAGGATAAGAGTAGATGCAGGGAAGGATTAAGAATCAATACGTTTGATTCATTCTGGTAACAATTTGGGAGGCAAAAGGGAAATAAGCAAGGGTTTTCTGACTGAAGCGGGAAAATTCACTACAGTCAGCTTACAATGTAATTTATAATTCAAATTACTGCCTGCAAATTTGAAAGATATTAGCATGTTCAAGATATTTGAAGATGAAAGGGTGTTGGGCACTGTATTGCAACTACCGACAGCAAAATATCAAGAGTGGATTTATCTGAGGAGGTCCTGCCAGTTATTACTTGCAAAAGACTGAGGACGATCCCTGAGGAGACAGAATATATTGAGAACAGCAGCCAGCATGGAGAAGGGGAACAGAAATAGGGTGACTAGGAGTTTCATGGAAATCTGGCCCAAAGGACCGTTCATAGATAGGTGAGCTCAGGGAGGATACAAAGAGAGATAGGTGAAAAACAAAGGATGCCTCAGGTGAGTAAAGCACAATCGTGTTGTCAAGTCAGATTTTTACAATGGAAAGCTCGATTGGTTGAGAATCGGATGTGCTCAAGTTTTCACTCCTGGGACTTGAGGAATAAAAATGGAAGTCAAATCGAGGGAACAAAAAAATTGAGAGAGAGTGAAATGAGAACTTCAGATGGTGACAAACAAAAAGCCTAAATCTGGGAGATTGGAGCATTTAGAAGTGTAATAAATTGTGGGATTTGTTTTTTTTTCAGGGCAGGCACATGGGCTAGTGGAGTTGGAAGCAGATACAGCAGGTTGTGAAAATGATCTGAACTTCCACGTCTATGTTTGAGGCTGCAACAATCAACAGGCCATGTAAGATGCCAGGTTTAAATAAACAACCATAAGAAATTAAGTCTCTGCCCAGTTCTGAGTTGCAAAACAGGAAAATAACTCTCACGTGGTATTGGTTTTCCATCATATCATTATATTCTTCGCTGTGTGGAAAAGTATTCCATGACATGGAAAGATACGGGTGGTAAGTGGGTTAGGGGACAATCAGAGGCTTGCAGTTGTCTCAGTGGTGATGCTAAGCCAGAAGAAGCATGAGTGTTTCTTCAGCTCCGAAACAAAGTAATCTAAATCTCAAACGCTTAAGTATTTTTTGTTGGCCACTGCTGGTTGAGCAGTTCATGCCTAGTGTTTGCTGTACTCCAAGCTGATGAGCTGTATTGAGGAGCTCATAAACAAGACCCTCATTATTATTTTTTCATATTTTTAATATATACTTCTGGGTCAAGTGAGACTTGAACAAGAGCCCACTTGGACCCTCCTTACTACATGAAAGGAGCTGATGTGTTTCAGATGGCAACCATATTTGCCTTTAGCAATACATCAGCACCTGTGATGGATGAGTAAATCAAGCGCAGAATGCTGCACTCAAAACTGCTCCTTCTTAGTCTCAGGAAACCTGGTGTAACAACATTTCTTCCAGCTATTATTATGTTACCACAGGATTTAAAAGGAACATTGCATGCCCAGAGGATATGAACCGTCAAAGGATCTGAATTATTTTCATTTGACTCTTTGTACTGACATTCACAGAAGAAGCATACAAATGCTTCTGATGAAGTTAGGCAGACCACTAAGATAATGTTTAGTTCAGAGCAATACAGACTCACGGGAACATCAGCACAACGGCCATGCTGAAAGGCATCTGCAGTTAACACCAAAATGGCCATTCACACACAAGCCTATGATCAGAAAAGTTACCTTTCTGCAAATACCAATTGAAGGAAAGGTGGCTGTATCTTCCAATAACGCATTGAACCAAGCATGCTAGCTATTTGGAGTGACTCAGCATTGAAGGGTTAGAAATTCCCATTATTATTTAGATACAGAAAAGCATTCATTACCCCACTGTCTGCAAACTCCCCACTGTACCTTCCCCTCCCCAAACCCCACCCACTTCTCCAGCTTTCTTGTGCAAATGTTGCTTCACTTAGAGACAAATGTGCATTGCAATCACTGTGGCAGAAAACTCATGCGGAGGTAAATATTTGATATATGTGTGTATAGTAACACACAATATGATACTGCATGCTGATATTTGATTGTACTGTATGGCAGCTTGGAAGTTTACAGTAGAGAAGGAGAAAGTTCAGCCATTTCATTAATGTGATTTTTTTTGGTTCAGCAGTTGAAAATGGTGCCTCCAGGCCACCTTATAGGCATCAAACATAATTATCTTTCCTCCCCCAAGACAATAGACCAAACATACAGGATTCAGGGGAAGAGTAGAGCATGAAATTAAGTTGGATACCTCTTTCGTTAATGAAAAGCCAATGCTAGTTCAATGGACTGAGTGGTCTCTGTGTTGGGTACTCTATCATTGATGGTATACAGGGAATGAGCAGATAGCAGTTTGAAGTCTGCAGACCCCTGTCTGGACGTCCCTTCAAAAGATCCACAGAATCCAGCCCTGTCAGCACTTTACAGCATGCCTGCTTGTCCTTGACCCAACACTGACAAGGCAACCGAGTAAGGGATTTAAATTCTAAAGGCTGTAGAGCAATTAATTTTAGAGAGCGTTTTAATTAGTTTTAATCTTCAACGAGCAGTGGCTGCTGGCTATGCTGTGCCCTCTGCAGTAAGGGGTTAGATGCACATTTTAGCTCAGAGCAATTTATGGTTCCATTCTATTGTAGTTTGTGAATAAGCCAGTCACAGTGCATTTCATTTTCATTTTAGGACTGCACTTTCTCAGGAATATCTACTCAATATAATGCTTTTTATCAAAAGCAATATTAGTCACCAGAGAGATTAGTTTGATACCTGATTTTCAGATTGAAGGGTTAGGGTTGTCTTTGCAAATATTGGAAAGATGAATGTAGAGGTAGAATAAAACCCCTCCAAGACAAGACACCTGATAGGCTCCTCAAGGAGGAGAAGACACAACTCTATAGTTTCCAACCTTTTAAGATAGTTCATTTTTCTGTTACTGTGTTTTGCTTTTTGCACTTTTCTGTCACAACAAAGAAAAACTTAGAAGAATGTTTGATTGTCATTCTTTCATCAGGGACGATCTAAGTCTTCTAAGAACAGGAATAGAAGACCTTCAGGGCAATAAGAAGACTCATCCAAGTCGAGAAATGGAGTGGTTAGTAGTAACAGTACAGAAAATACACAGCAGGTAAGGCAGCATCTATGGGCAGAAAAACTGAGTTGCTGTTTTGTGACAAATAAACCTCTCCTTGAGAACTGCTTTTAGTAACTGTGGTGCGACCAGGCAAAGTAAGCTCAATCAGCACTCTGAGATAGTAAGAACTTCCAATGCTGGAGTCAGAGATAACACAGGGTGGTGCTAGAGGAACACAGCAAGCCAGGCAGCATCAGAGGAGTAGGTCAGTTTCCCTGCTCCTCTGATGCTGCCTGCCCTACTGTGTTCCTCCAGCTCCACACTGTGTTATCAATCAGCACTCTTCTTTTTAACCCCCTGAGTTGGCTGCATTCAAGATTTTTTGTTCTTTTTAGCATGGAATCTTATCGCACTTCAATTAAAACATTGTCCTCATCAAATTATGTAGCCAGTTATTATGTTTCCATGAGTAAAAGGAAGTCTTTAAAAATTATTTATCTGAAGAAAAATAATAAAATGTGACATCAACACAGATATAAGGTTTCATAGGGAAGAGGGTCTAGTCCAATAGGAACATAAAGCACATGCATTTTAAAAGAATCCTCAAGTTGGAACCATGAAGATTTTATTGATGGTCTCTATCCTCAGTGGTAGCAAAACTTATAGAATGCTTGAGCTCTTGGTAAATGAATGCGTCTTCAATTTGCTTGATCATTTGAGGTAAAAACAAGCCAGCAGGGAGAACAGGGGTTTTCCAGTTTTGTTGTTACTAATCTGTTTTTTCTTTTTCTCCCACTGCTGCTTCATCAAACAGCTGCTGAAATATGGTTCATTTGTGTGTCCCCGAGTCTGGGTTCCAAACTGGATAGTTGCGGCAATATTCCATGAATGATAAGTCACACATATCAAACAAATGTAAACTAAAACAGAAAATGCCAGTTTCTTGCTGTCTAACTCAGTTGACAGTTTCCATATCTTTGAAGAAAATAGTAATTTCAGTTCAGATGATTTTGTTTATACCATATTGGTTTCCTGAGCTTGCAACAAATTGTGGCTAGGTGATCACTGCAGTCATTTTAGGCCCATATTTCTTTTTTTAAGAAAAAGTTAGTTGATGAAAGTCTCAGATATAAAAACCAAATGATAGAATTTGAACATTTATTATCTATATTTTATCACCATCATGACAATTGGCCTTTAATAAACTCTGTCTCCAATTTCCTGACATCTTTCTCAGCTCATCTTCCTTTGACCTGGCTTGGGAATCTGATGACCATTTTTCAAACAAGAAAGCGCCCTTGGCCTCTGCCTACTCAGTGATGTGGACTGCCCTTTTTTATCACTGCAAGTGAAATAATCAAATATGACACAGTGAACAAAGCGGCAAAACAACTGATAGAAATCCTGCCAAGTTACATTTTTGTCACCTCAAAGCTGAGAACTTGAGATAAGCTGCAGAATTTCTGCTTTCATTTTTGCTGTTGTTCCTCATTATCATTTTGCTGAAGTTTATATGATATCGAATTGAAAAATTTCACAGCTATTGAACGATGTGAAGGTTCCAGTCGGTTCACTCCTATTCAGAAATTGTAATCTGTCTCTCAGCTGAAATGTACAATCAGCTCGGCTGCACAGTCAAGGGCACATTTAATTAATTCTGACACTTAAAAGATGTGTTTCTGTTGATGTCAGCAGAAGTTTTGCCTCACCAGCTTGTGGATCACCCACAAATGACTACAAACTAAATCGCAGCAGCCCAAAAGACTGATTAAGATTACTTTTAATTACTCATTTTCACCATGTAAAACAAAAAAAAACCTTTAGATTTTGATTTTGTACACAATCCAAGCCGGTTACATTGCAGGAAAATACACTTTCGGAATTGTATTTGCATGCTTTAAGCAAACAGAAACTCAGACTGCTGTAGTATCAATCAAAGCAACACATCATCAGTGCTAACAGCACTTCGCTTATTGATCTCAGTACTCAGCGGTTCACATCCAAAGTGCAACAATGAAATTTCAGATGGTGTTAAATGAATACTAAGGCCTTCAATGAAGTTGTCAGATCTGTACAAATGGCTATGCCAAATTCCATCAGTCTGGAGATCACTGATGATAATGAAACACAAGCTATAACCGGCATGGAATTTACTGCAGTCATACATCTTACGGACTTTTATCGGTCTCCTACTGAGCCAGTTTAAGTTTAGAATGGAAACTGAATTGAATCAGATAGTGTCATTGTATCCTTTCATAGAGATATTAATTTTTCATATACATCCATTATTTATACCATGTCTAATCGTGCATTCAGAAACTCAACGTCTGTGATTAATTACTTTTTTTATTCTGATTGTCTCTTTGCATTACTCAATTTTATGTGTTGGATATATTATACGGCAATAGACAGGGTTGAATATTTCACTTTGTTGTGTAAGAGCGTATCAGTAGATTACTTAGCGCAGGTATAGTTTATGCTTGCCTCTCAATCTCTTAAATATCTGAGCATGGATGACCATGTCCAAATGAATGCTGCACAACTTACTGGACACACAGTCAAGCTGCAGCTTAAAGAATACAACAGTGAGAAATGATCCTGTTTTAGTTTGTAAGTAAACTGATTAGGATTTAAATCTTAAATTGTCATCTTTAAAACAATGTTAATAGAAAAGGTTAAATAAAAATCAGTTGAAATGCAAAATGTAAAATATTGACAGGGAATTCGACACAGATCAATGGAGGAAGGCAAATGTGAAACTCTCACAGGGAATGTGGAGCATGCCTTTAAATATATATCATTTGTGAGTTGGTTTTTGCTGTCTTTAGAGTGTAAATACTTTATTCCAGGGTCACCTAACCTACAGCTCATGCAAGGTAAAAACCTCATGTGGGCGGCATGGTGGCTCAGTGGTTAGCACTGCTGCCTCACAGCGCCAGGGACCCGGGTTCGATTCCAGCCTCAGGTAACTGTCTGTGCGGAGTTTGCACATTCTCCCCATGTCTGCATGGGTTTCCTCCGGGTGCTCTGGTTTCCTCCCACAGTCCAAAGATGTGTGGACTAGGTGGATCGGCCATGCTAAATTGCCCGTAGTGTTCATGGGTGTGTGAGTTATAGGGGGATGGGTCTGGGTGGGATGCTGCAACTGGCGGTGTGGACTTGTTGGGCCGAAGGGCCTGTTTCCACACTGTAGGGAATCTAATCAATATCCACAATACCTGACACCCCAAAACAAAACTCCTGAGCAAATTATTATTTGCATTTGGAAAGGTGGATTGAAATTCAAGGAGTGTGATCTGAGCTCAGTGCTATTTCTCATTTGGTAGAAAATGTCTAAATTCATCTTTAGTTTCAGGGATGGGAAAGTGATTTCTGTGCAAAGTCAATCAAACTAAAGTGTCCCTGATTTGGCAGAGGATTAAAGCTTTGAACTCCAACTGTATACGTGTGGCCTGTGGGATACCAAGGTAAACAATGAGGCACGCCATGGTGACAAAGGTTGTGAGATTCCAAGCCTACTCATTATACCATTCCTTTTTTATAATCTGTTTTGGTGTGCCATTACCATTTTCTGTTCCTGTTATCACATTTCATCCTTCAAACAAAATTAGACCACCGGGCTGTAAACATCTCCGAATTACAGTTCTGTGATCAATTAATAGGAAAATGTGTTTAAGGGATGCAATGCACAATCTAAACCAAAGGCTCAAATCATATATGCACAAGATGTTACTGATATCCTGAAAATTAAGCCTTACTAGGCTCATGCATCTGACTGAAAGTTTCACGTTGGCTGAACTAAATGGACAAAAGAGGCCAAGATAAAATAGTATGCAGGATATGCTTCAGAAACTGCAAGTGACATAGGCACCTGAGCTGGCCATTCAGCCCCTTAAGCCTGTTTCACTGTTCAATATGATCTAGGTTGATATGTACCCCAACTGCATGTACCTATCTTAGCTTTATTTTCCTTAATACCCTTGACCGGCAAAGATCTGTTAATCACAGATTTGAAGTTACTAATTTATGGTATTTTCTGGAAGATGGCTCCACACTTGGATGAGAATTACACAGGAAAGTGATCTTTGAATTTTTTTCCTTAATGACCTTGCTGTGGTTTCAAGGTAGGTCTTTGAATCCTCCATTGGCAGAAGAAATTTTGATCTGTTCTATCAATTCATTTCATGTGACCTAAGTCATTCAACCTTTTTATATTCAAAGGAAAATAAAACCAGTTTCTGTAATTTCTTCTTCATTTAACCATTGAAGTCTGGTGAAACTGCATTGAATTCCTTCCAAGGTCAACTTATCATTCTAAGAAAAAATTTCAAGAACTGATCAGAATTCTGCTGATGTGACATAATGATGACTTTGTATAGATTTCGACAATTGAACTTCCTTTTTATATTCTAGTCCTTTACTATAAAGGTTGACATTCTACTAGTGTTTTTATTACATTTTCTATCTGTTCGCATGGTGTGTGTTAACAGACCTTGACATTTCTTAGAAGCTCCATTATTCCCAACTTTACAGTGTTAAGAAATCATTTGATCATTATTTATTCTTAACTGGATGACTTGATATTGACCTGTATTGAAATCTGTCTGCCATAGCTTTACCCATCTATTTAATCTATTGATAGCTCTTTGTAATTTTATGCTCCAATCTACAACACCAACTATGCCACCCTATCTTTGTGCAACAAGCAAATTGGATATGCGGCTCTCTATTATGTTACCTAAGTTATTAATAAATATTACAAACAGTTGAGTT
The DNA here is from genome assembly GCF_030684315.1 of Stegostoma tigrinum. Taxonomy (NCBI): domain Eukaryota; kingdom Metazoa; phylum Chordata; class Chondrichthyes; order Orectolobiformes; family Stegostomatidae; genus Stegostoma; species Stegostoma tigrinum. The sequence continues at coordinate 111,440,366 of NC_081357.1, read as the reverse complement.
CTGTACACATTATTGTGAAACACCATGAGTAAAAAGTAAAGGTGGAATCTGGCATTATTCAACTAAAGGTCTTTTTGACATCACAATTGTACGGTGAATAGTATTAATCTTAATATTCAAAATTACAAGCAGTGATATACTATACTCATTCATTTGTGCTAATATTCTCTCAATGAATAAAAAAGCAGAATATTAATTATTACTCATCCAACTTATACAAATGGAAATTAATTGACATAGAATGAATTATTCATCATCAATGTGATGATACATCCTTGCAATGTGGGTAAACATTTCTTCTACTATCCACTTCCTCACTGCCAGGGATGTAAGCCCTCTGGATTTCTATCAGGCACCTAAGTGGTCACTTAATGGTCCTTCTGGTGCATCACTTGAAGGGACACTGATGACCTGCCTCACCTGATTGGCCAATCTGTGATGCCTGCCACTGAGTGTGGACTCAGAGGCCACAGTTGCCGGTGGCACAGCAAAGCCAAAGCCCAGGACTGGCAGACAAGGTCAGCAACATCATCTGTTAGGGGCTGCAGGCTGAGAGACACAAGGAGAGAGAGGATACTGGAGGTCAAGGATAAGGATAGAACGAGCATAAGGTAGCTAGCCTCTGACACCTCTCTTAACAATTAAACATAGAAAAAGGCAGGCCAAGGATCTTGTACCCTTCGGCTGGCAGTAGGCCATTCTGTTTTACCAATCATTAAGACTTGTCAGGAACAGAGAATCACAGCCCCTCACATGAAGAACCCCTTACATGGTCATTAATTGATCATTTAAGGGCCTTAATTGATAGCCAGGTATTAAAGTTGAGCTTAAGATTCTTGTGATATAGTGGTAGAGTCCTTCCTTCTGGACAGAAGAGGCTTGTATTCAAGTCCCACTGGCTCCAGAGATATGAAATCGTAACCCTGAGCATATTGTTTGGAAAATATCTTAAAGTTGAGCTGGGGGGCCCAGAGTTGGCAAGAAGATGCTGGGTATCTTTCCGATACCAGCTGCCCAATTATCTTCCTCTCCTGCCGCCTTTTCGGCCACTCCTTTCGGCAAGTGACAATTCCACTCATTACGTCCTTACATTTCTAAGCTGACATCCGGATGTAATGACCATACTGCAAGTATCTGCTGCAGATTTAAATAATCAGAACAACAGAGGCCCGCAGCAGATTCTGACACAAAAGATCGAGGATTAAGTATCTACCTTACTTGCTCCTAGCCCATTGAATCAGGAGCATAGATGTGGAATTTGATTGTATTTCAATTTGCAAGTGTTCTACCCATGGATGGAACTTATGATGAACTTATTGATGTGTTAATAAGATTTTAACCTGAAACATCATTTTGTTTCTTCGTTCACTGATGCTGTCTAATCTGCTTTATAGTGACAGCATTTTATGGTTTTTAGTTTTCAGCACTTGGAGTGTTTTACTCATCACCTTCTGTATTCTATTGTCTAGCCAATTCCCCAAACTAATCTGCTGTTCAATTCAAGGTTCACTACCTTCTGTAATTGTCTGAGATAAAGAGCCTCATCAAGTGCTTTCTGAATGTGCACATATCAAAAAGCCATTGGCTAACTTTCCACCTCTCATTTCAGTTACCTCCTCAAAGAATTCCAGTAGATTAGTGAGGCATGACCTATTGCTTAAAAAGTCATGCTGATTGCTCCTTATGGTTTCAATGCTCTTTGCATGAATGGCAAAATGTCACGTAAATGTGGAAGCACTTTTTTCTACAAAGGATGTTTGTTGAACTAATTCGTGTTTACATTTTGCAATTCTGAGTTTTAAAGTCAATGCTCAAGGTTACTTCCGTAACCCTAGTAGAGAATTTTCCATGACTCTACAACTATTATCGAAGTTACAACATCATAAAATGCCTAATGCCTATGGATTTTCATGCAAATCTTGTCTGGCTCATATATCCTAAGAAGTCAAAATAAGGAGATAGGCCGAACCTGGGTGAATTTTCTTAAAGAGCTTGGCATCCTTCCAATTCTCCCAAAGAGGACCTTCTCTTGCTTGTACTAGATGGAATTCAATGTTCATCCAGAAAAGTAATGACTCTCCACTTGTAGGTGAGTTATTTATAGTGTTTTCATATTAAATATTCTGGAAATTTTAAAGGAAATCTCCATCCACTGAAAATACACAGAATAACTAATCAGAAGACAATTATACCCTGCTTATCATTCTAGAGATCCAAATAAAATTGTGATTTTTGATCACTCAACATTGAAATTAAAATGCTTATATTATTTAGCCCTGCACACCTTCAGTTATTGAATAGCTTCTGAATCCACAACTTTATAAGAGCCTTTTTCTCATCCTGGAGAAAAACTTGATCTCTTTGTCATATACAAAGTCCACAAGTTTCTTCAGCAAACCTGAAACACAATCAGTGGAACATAAACCTCAGGTTTTTTTTTTATTTCCTCAGCCATTGACTCAACCAAGCTGTGCAGTAAAACTGATATATCTGTTTCCTCTTTCTCTAGCTTTCTTTCCTGTCTGAAAGGCAGAGGCAATGAGAAAATAACACTTCAGCCAAGTAGCTGAAAATGTGGAAAATTGTGAAAGTTGTAAAGGCCAATTAGGTTAATGAGTCAGCCTGACAGGACTTTTCCCTCACAGGTACATTCATCACAGACAGGCTTATATCTGTACATGACATATTGTGACCTCAGAGCTTCCCAAAAGGTGCTTTAAAACTAATTATGAGACAGTAAAAAATGCCAATGTTGGAGTCATAGATAACACAGTGTGGAGCTAATGGAACACAGCAGGCCAGGCAACATCAGAGGAGCAGGAATGCTGACGTTTTGGGTCAGGACCCTTCTTTAGGGAGGGGAAGGGTCCCAACCCAAAACATCAGCTTTTCTGCACCTTTGACGCTGCCTGGCCTGCTGTGCTCTACCACCTCCACACTGTGTTATCTTAATACGAATGATATTGTTTTGAAGTGCAATTGTGATGTATAACATAGGAAATGTGAATGCCAATTTGCTCACAGCAAGTTCTCACAAACAGCAATAATTATGGATCATTTAATTACCACTTGCAAGTCATATGTTAGCTAGGGTTCTCCTGCTTTTCATTGAACCTTATGGGATATTTTACATCTGCATGAAAGCTGCAAGGAATCCTCAATTTAGTGACTCAGCTGAAAAATGGCACTACCAAGAGTGACAAATAAGACAACTCGTGCGTATTCAGTTATTCATCTTTATTTTATGTCTCCTCTTTGATCATTTCATCAAAAATCACCCAATCAAATGTTAACACAGATGCCATCAACCTAACATTTAATACACAGTCATAATTGGTGATTTCTTTCAAGCACAAACAATTTTGAACAAAGGTAACAAAGGTTTCTATCTTCTGTTTAAATTGTATTGGCCCCGACCCCAGAGTAGTGATCAGATATTTAAAGAAGGTAAAATATCCCCAATAATAAAGAGATGATTAAACTATTGAAAGTAATTAATGTTATCTACCGTGTGTCAAGACTGTACATTTTACGCATGAGGAAGGGAGTAGTAGGCTGGAAGTTGCAGTTATTCATATATTTCATAAACACACTTATAGTATATTTCTTTCTTTAAAATGTTAAGACAACCATCGATCCCTAACATCGCCGCTAAAAATAGCGGAGATGAATGTTCTATCAGTGTTTAACCAATTGTATGTACAATGATACCACTGCCAGTAACTTGTGGCCCTCAACTGGCCAATTGCATACCTTCACAGTATCTACATTTCAATTTAGAGAATGTTAACAAATGTTGCTTAAGAGTAAAAGAGACTCCAAAAACCTGCATGCATCCCTCTCCCTATTTATTTCAGAACCCCCTTCCCCTCCCACATTTCTGATGAAAGGTCTAGGCCCAAAACGTCAGCCTTCCTGCTCCTATGATGCTGCTTGGCCTGCTGTCTTCATCCAGCTGTACACCTTATTATCTCGGATTCTCCAGCATCTGCAGTTCCTCTTATCTCTGCATCCCATTCAGTTCTGAAATAATTGAGACAAAAGTGTGGAGATCTGATGGGGGTTTAAGTTTATCTCGAATGTGCCAAAGCCTGGCATTTGCCACTTCTTTAGGAGCCCATGTCAGGTAGAATCTCCCCACCATCAATAGATGAGACGAAGGAGGGATTGCCCCAAACCCAATCCCTCAGGCATCGCTAGGTAAAAACAGGCATACCATTACCCCTGAAGATTTTTGGCAATGTTTGGGTCAGTTCATTCTCCTTGCAAGGGGTGGGGGTTAGTAGACACCTTAAAATTGAATTGATCAGCACAGTTATTACAAATCAAACAAGCCATGGACATTGGCCAATTCTACCGTTGACAGCTGTGCATCATGACCCAGAGACTTCTTCATTTTACTCAAAACAAGGGAACCTCCTCAATCTGAAATAATTTGGTCATGTCAGCAGAGATATGATACCAGGATTTACAGAGCTATTTGAACACATTATTTATAAGTTATAAAGTCAGACTAGCTAAGATTTCAGATAGGTTCATTGCCTTCACAACTGTATTGCAGTAGTAGAAACAACATAATTGGGATTGGAGAGATTTCCCTGATAACTTCAGTCTTCTAGCTTCCTCACAAGAAGCCAATAATTTTGTAATACCATTGGCGCAAGACAAATGGGAACAAAAAAATGAGTTGGCAATCTAGCATAAGTAGATTTACAGAAAAATTAATGTAATTGAGAGAAAAAGTTGCAATGCACTTGCAAAGATTCTTTTCACAGGGTTCCTGAGGGCAGAGGGCGTGGATATCCCAAGAGCCGCATCCGACTGATTCCACCATCTGGCTTAATTGTTAGTCGCACGTGAGTTAGGATATCTTTCATTTCGATGGAATAGGAGTGTTGCTGGTGTGGTTTGAGCTAAATTGAAATATAAAGGAAAAGGCAGTTATTACAATCTAACTATGATGAGAAGGAGCATTTTTTAAAAATAAAACTGTTTAGAAAACACCTTTTAGAAGGAAATGAAGCAGAAGATGAACTACAAGCTATTGTCCTCGCAATGAGATCATGTGCCAAAGATACAGTAAAACTGACAAGACTCAAACAATAGAGGGATGTCACAGGCTTTAAACCCTAAGCTTGCTCTCATAATGAGCTGCATATTCCCACATCCTTTGTCTTTTGCATTTAATATTAATGTTACGTTTCTCTTTGCCAATTTACACACTTTTGCTTTTAAACAAGCAAAGGGAGACAATCAAACACGGTTTCATTAAAATAATCCCCCTTAACTGAAACAAAACAAAAGCAAAAGTGTAAATTTTCTTTGATAGAAGTGCGCTGAAGTAATTAAAGGAATCATGTAATGTTGCCAGGAGGATAAATAGTGATAGAATTAGATTCTTAGAATGGCCCGAGATGTCACTGACAGAATTGAATGTGGTTATCAGTATTCCAAAATATGACCCTTTCAAAAGCTCTTTTTTTTGGATTTTTAAGGGGTAGATTTTATTGACCTGAACTCCAAGTACTACTTGGGGGAAGAATATCAAAGATGACATGCCTCTAGCAATATTAATTTTCTTCATAATTGAGATGAAGGTCCAAGACGAGTTGAAAGAGCTTTAAGCAAGTACATCCCTGATGTAGGTGCGATTTATACCAGAGCGCTGAGAAAGACTATGGAAGAAACTGATGACAATCATTGTGATAGAGTAAATACAGAATGAAGGTCCTAACAGATTGAAAGTGTTTGTGCACAACTAATAAAGTGCACATATTCAAAATAGTGATAGATTATACTGTTATTACCACAGCGGTCAATTCCAGATCACCTACGGACATTCTGAAATTTTAATTCCAATGAGAATTCTTAAAGCTTTCATATAGCCAGAAAATGGCTAAGAATGTAAATTTTGAGCAATGAAATTCAGTAATTGTCTGCAAGGCATGTCTAGATTGTCCTCAACCTCAATCAAGAAGATGGAATGTCACATCAGATGGGTATCAAGGAAATGTCAGAGACAAGGACTTTAAATGGAGAAAAACTGAATGGCAATCTCCTGTGAGTTTCACTGTGAAAATGATGGAAGAAAAGACGTCAGTCTAGGCAAGAAACATTGGTGGTTTCTGTTTTCAAGAATACACAAGAATGGGTATTATAAGCCAGTTTCAATCCTGGTCTGTGTGTCGTGATGATCACAGCTAAGGACTTATTACTGAGAGCTGATCTTAGTCATCTCTGCATTACTTGTAAAAAAAAGTCTCTCTCCGTTTGTGGGACATCAGAAGGCAAATGAAATCACAGTCTCCAGAGGAAATAATACAAAGGCCTTTCAGCTTAACTGCAAAGCTGTATCTCAAAATCAACGAGTTACCTGCATACATCTCTATCACTGACATTATCCACATTCTTCAGAGACTCATGTATGCACTTTTTTTTAACTTATCTTTTTTTGACTCCAATCTCATTTCTAATCTTTTAAAGGCATGTGTTATTTATCACTTTTCGCATTTACCATTTAATACATACTCTTTCGTTAATTCAAGAAACTCTGGTTAAATTGGTTCCATTTAAAATATAAATTCATTTGGACTTGGAGAAAAGCATTCACAGGGGAAGGATCTTTTTAAAAAATGTACCTTGCTGCAACCAACTTGGAGATGGGATGAGTGCACAGTTCATCCTTCGTCATCCATGAGCTTAACAATTTGGATTATCCCATCTGGAACTGTAATACTTTGGGAAACCTCACGAAGGAATTGGTCCAAACAAGACACTAGCAACAACTGACCTACTCAATTCTAGATAAAATAATAAATCAACTATCAACAGTAAAATTAAAAATAACCTAATGAACAGTAGTCAACATGGCTTTAAAACTAACAGTTATGCCTGATAAATTACTTTGATTCCCTGAAAGAAATAACTCAAGAGGAGTGTGGTAAATCCTACAATATTGTTTCAAAAAAGACACTGATAAAGTTCATGTGAAGGGCTTCAGCTGATATGAGCAGGACTAGGCCAATCAGACCTCTAAAATGTTCACCACTACTCGTTGATCGATTTGTCACTTTGACATTCCCATCTTAGCTCTAATACTCAACATAGATGACTAACACCAAGCTGAAATCAATAAATACTATCTTGCCAAAGAAACAGAATACAAGCCAGAGATCTGGTCAAAGTAACAACTTGACCATTAAGACCAGTCACAATGGTGGTTTACAGTCAAGCAAGACATTCTAGAGCTTGAGCAGTGCAGGAAATAACTATAAACAGATCGCTGGTGTCTGGGGTCCACATGAGGCGGAGAAATGAAAGAGTTTTCAGTGCAAAGAAAGACACCCAAGTGGTTATCATGCCCAAGTAGATGATGTATTATTAATTCAGAATAACACTTTTAAATAAGTTGAGAACAAGCTAAGAGGACATACCTTAAAGCTAATAAAATATTAATTTTAAGACTGATAATAGGAAGTTACTTTTCACAGGGAACAATAAACCACACTTAGGAACAGGATCAGGCCATTTACCATTTGTCCCACCAAGCTTCATGATCATTAATTATTGTTGTATTTGGGAAAATGCATAGAGAAAGCCAGTGTAAGTTATGCAAACCTGGCAGAGGTGGGAGTCAATGAGAATCGAGAACATATTAATGTGTTGAAAGTATTTCTGAGAAGGTTTACCAGACTAATACATGGAATGGAAAGAATGTCTTAATAAGGAAAGATTGGGTGGTCTAGAGTTGTATCTATTGGAACTTAGAAGTAAGAAGTGACTTGATTAAAATGGATTGATCATGCTAAATTGTCCATTGTGTCCAGGGATGTGCAGTCTTGGTGGAAAAATCATGGAATAGGGTAGCGGGGTGGGTCTGGATAGGATGCTTTTTGGAAGGGTAGTGTGAACTTGATGTGCCACATAGCCCGCTTTCACACTGTTGGGATTCTATGCTAAATGGTGGCACAGAGTCAAAGGATAAATGGTCAACGTCTGCTCCTGATTCATGGGTTCTAATCATTCAAACAGGTGGCCCATCAATGCAATTCAAGCACTAAGAATCTCCAGGCTGAAAATTTTAACCTGTAGCCTGGAGGAGGATTTCTCAGGAGTGTGAGATTGGTAGTGACACTGTAAAGGTTAAAGGAGTTGTTAATTAAGGAGACATTTTAACATTTATTGGCCGTAACTAAGCTGGAACTTGCCCTTAATGGAAGGTGAAAGGACAGAGCTAGCGGGTACAAGGTTTTTGAATTAAATGGTTGTTGATTATATTTCCACAATTAGGTGCAGACATTTAAATTCCCACTTATTTACTATTGGTAAAGAATTAACCCAACAGTAGACCCAACAACGGAAATCTACATTTATTTCAGCTCCTCTGTCCCTTAATCCCTGGAGTGAAGGATTATTTAAAGTTAATGTTCCTCATTTGAAAGAAAGCTCTAACTGTATGAATGAAATAAAGCAGCTGCACAGTCAAGGGGAAAACATAAATCTGTGAAAGGCCTAAAGTTGCTGTTTCACACAACAGCCCCTGAAGCAACCCTCTGACAGAACAAACAAGTGCGAAAAGAAAGTAATTCCCATTCCCGGGATAGATCTGCAATGTACCGCATGAATAAATCCAATCATTACTCCCACTGTGTGGGATTCTGAACAGGTAAGAGAATTAAAAACATTACACGATCCTGAAGAATGCCCATCGGAGAGCTAAGACCACCATGTAAAAAATTAACAAGCTTTGGAGCCTGCAGTGAATGAGTTTATGAAACACATTCTTTTTCTAACTAGACATACAAACCACTGTATATTATCTACTTGTAAAGAGTGTTGAGCAGTTTTCACATAAAAGGAGCTCCAGTTTGGAATGTTTAATGATTAAATTTTCTTAATGCAAGGAGACTCGCATAAAAAATAGAAATATTTTATTTAGAAACTTAAGTAATTTCCAATCAAATCTCATATCAAGCAGATTATAAATTGTTAAACCAGAATAGCACACAACTCCATCAATAAAACTGCTCTGTGAGGCCACATTTTGTTTTAAGATTTTTTTTCTTCTTTGAGTCTTCTGAAGTTGGACAACCTGTTTCAGGGTCCCAAACTTATATAAGACACTAGGAGATATGCAAGTAGTCAAATTAATTCTTTCTTCCACTTTTCAGTAATGAGACGGTAAATGGTAAGGTTAGCGTTAGGGTTAACTCAGTTACTCCTAGAATCATGCAGCATAAACGGAGGTCACTCAGCCCAATAACTTTGCTTGCCCTTCTATTGAAAGAGCTTCTCAATTAGTCATTCACAGAGCTACAGTAAGTGTCTCTTTTGCTGGTAAACAGTTACCAGAGAACCTACTTCTCATGACTTCATATTTAGGAATTTTGGGTATAGCATACTCTGTTTAGTCTCTTGACTGGGCACCAGTGATGAAATTTGTAGAAGTCCAACTTCCTTCAACATATACCTTAGTAACTGGCAGCACTAACTTCCATTTCAAACCACAAGAGTCTTTCCACTTTGTAGCAATCTTTTCCTTCTCTTCTTCTTCAGTTATGGAACATCCTTCAATTTTGCAACTATCAGGGAAGTTACCTGGTGACAAAAAGATGAAGAATATGTTTGAGTGCAATGTTAACATTTTTGCTCCTGTTTTCACCTTAGGTAAGGCTGTTACCTTTAAAGTTTCAGCAAACGATAGGAGCCATTCTAACTCTCACAGAAGAGATAGGTAGTTTAAATTCACACACAGGAACTGAACCCTATACCACTGCATGTTCTCTTTCATCTGGTTTATGAGGGCAGATTGAAGGGCATTTCGATAATCAACTTTGAATCTCACCTCCCCAAGCCTTCTCTTTTTCTCCAAAGATCTCTTTAACTTCTCCCAAGAACTCAGTATCAAAACCTTTACATAATTTTGGCCACCTTTTCTGCACTGGAGGCTGGAGAAGTAGCATAGGGGAACAAAGAAATGGCGGAAGAACTGAATAGGTACTTTGCATCAGTGTTCACAGTAGAAGACACCAGCAATGTACCAGAATTTCGAAAGAGTTGGGGGGCAGAGCTGATTGTAGTGGCCATCACTAAGGAGAAGATACAGGGGAAGCTGAAAGATCTGAATCACTCTGACCAGACGGACGACACTCGTGTTTTGAAGGCGATAGCTGAGGAGTTTGTGGAGATATTGCTGGTGATTTTTCAGGAGTCTCTGGAGTCCCTGAGTGTCGCAGAAGACTGGAAATTGGCTCTTTGTGTCCTGCTGGCATGCAAGTTGGTAGGAAAAATAGAGGCATACACTATTTTCTAAATGGAGAAAGGCTTTGGAAATCTGAGGCAAAAAGGGACTGATGAGTCTAAGTTCAGCGTTCTCTTATCATGCAGTTTCAGTTGGCAGTTAGACAAACACAATGCTAGCATTTGTTTCAGGATAGCTAGAATATAAGAACTGAGATGTACTGCGAAGGCTGTATAAGGCTCAGGTCAGATCACATCTGGAATATTGTGAACAATCTTGGGCCCTGTATCCAAAGAAAGATGAGTTGGCTTTGGACAGATCCAGAAAACATTTAGTGGAATGAGCCCAGGAATTAAGGGCTTGTCATATGAGGAGCAGTTCGGGACTCTGGGTCTGTACTCAGTGGAGATTAGAAGAATAAGAGGGACCTCGTTGAAACTTATATGGAATACTGAGAGGCCTGGGTAGTGTGAAAGTGGAGAAGATATTTCTACTAGGAGGAGAGAGTAGGACCTGAGAGTACAGCCTCAGAGTGAAGGGACGACCCTTTAGATCTGAGATGAGGAGGATTATTTTTCAGCCAGACGTTAGTCAATTTGTGGAAATCATTGCCACAGAAAGCTGTTGCGGCCAAATAATTAAACGTGTTGAAGACAGAAATAGGTAGGACCTTCATTAGTAATGGGATCAAAGCTTGTGGGGAGAAGGCAGAAGAATGGGATTGAGTAATATCAGCCATGATCAAATGGCTGAGCAGACTCGGTGGGCTGAATGGCTTAATTCTGTTTCTAAGGTTTAGAGTAGATTCATAGCTCTGGTTGTGGATGTGGTGGTTGGTTGGCTCGCCGAGTTAATTCATTGTTTTGCAGATGTTTCACTGCCCAGCTATGTAACATCATAAAAATCTGATGAAGCACCATTATGTTTTCCCACCTGGTATGTAAACTCTGGAGTCTGTTAAGCAGGATTACCTCACTTCCGGTTTTCCTTTGCAATGGAGTGTATATGGGGTCGAGTTCTATGTGTTTATTGATGGCTTTCTTCGTGGAGTTCCAGGCTTCTAGGAATTCCTGTGCTTGCCTCTGCTTTACTTGTCCCAGGATCCTGGTCTTGTCCCAATCGAATTGGTGGTTCTCCTTATCCATGTGGATGGTGATGAGTGAATATTGGCCATGTCTTTTTGTAGCCAATTGATGTTCATGTACCCTTGTTGTTAATTTCCTTCCTGTTTGCTCAATGTAGTGTTTGTCACAGTCATTGCAGGGAATCTTGTAGATGACACTTGTCCTATCCAGTGTAGGTAATGGATCTTTGGTTCAGGTGAGCAATTGTCGTAGAGTTGATGGTTTGTGCGCTATTTTGATGCCCAGTGGTTGTAGGAGTCTTGTGGTTAGTTCCGAAGCGTTTCTGATGTAAGGTAGCATGATGTGTGTGTGGTATCTTCTTGGTGTTGTTTGTTTAGTAGGCATCTTCTGGCCCAGTTTTTCAGCTATCCATTGTCCTAGAACACCTGAAAGAGGTATTCTTCTTCCTTTTGGCATAGCTCTATGCTCCTGCTTGTGTTGTTGCCCATTTTAATAATGTTCTCACACAGCTTCATTTTTGTATGGTAGGATGGTTGCTGTTGAATTCTGTTTCTATATCTTATGTAATCTTATAGAATTTCTACACTCTAAAGTATGGTAGAAATTACATACTGCTACATTGAATACATTACAGTCGTCAAAAAGAAAATGTAAACTCAGTTAAAATCGGTTAAAACTAACTCCCAAATTCCATAAGCATGTGTGTTTTTTCTCTTGGTTAGTATCACAATAACTCAGGAGAAGGCTTTTTTGTCTAAGTCAAAACGCTGTGAGCTAAAATCCCACTTTTGAGACATGAGGGCAAAATCCAGGAAGACACTTCCAGTGCAGAATTGAGTGAGTGTTTCAAGTGAAAGGTCCATTACATCAAGGATCCATCTACCCTCTCAAGCAGCTGTAACAGATTGTGTGATATTATTTCAAAGTAGTGCATGGGAGTTCTTCCCATTGCCCTAGCCAACATTTCCTCCTCAAGCAACAACAGTAAAATAAATTAGGTGAAGACATAGGAATAGCTGTAAGCCATCAGCCCCCTGAAAGTCTGCTCTCATTCCCCTCAGTTCTATTATCTGGTTATTAGTTATTTTTGCTGCTTGTGAAAACTTGTTGTGGTTCAAATTGTCTGTTTTGTTTCCCCATTAACACTACGACTTCATATCAAAAGCATTTTATTCACTGTGAAGTACTTGGGGAGGTTGAGAGATTATGAAGGGGGCTGCATAATTGCAAGCTATCTTGACAGGGTGGATCTAGAAATGGTGTTGGCAATTAAGTGAGAATCTAGAACTAGGGGGTCACTCTTTCAAAACAAAAGATAATGAATTGAAGACAGAAATGAAGAGAATTTCTTTTCTCAGAGGTTTATGTATCCTTAAAACTCTCTTCCATAGCTTAGTGCCCCAATTTTAAGAACAAGGAAGGTAATATCATGTAAGTGTGCTAGGCATTTGTGCAATATTATCCAAAGATTTAAATTTCAGGCTATTTATGTAATTAAAGAGTCTGTTATTGTCTATTGACTTTTCACTGTACCTTTGAAGTGGCTTGTATCAATGTCAATGTGAGTTATTACGCCAGGATGACCAAGTCTAAAAACAGCCCATTCACAACCAGGTACCTGTAAAATACCCTGATCATCTACCTAGAAAAACAAACAATTAGGCAAAACAGTCAAAATCATGTTTAGAAATGAGCTTTTAGAAAAATTAGCAACCTGTACATCAAAAAATGGGCAAAATAGTGTCAGGATCCTGGGAATAGGAAATAAAATGGCCATAGGCACTTAATTGAGGAGAAAGCAAAATGCCAGCTTTCCAACATTAGAATGAAAGTTGGTGGTAGATTTGAGAATGGATCCGAATCAAACAGTGGGAACTATCTCTTAATGTACCTGCGAGGCACGATGGCTCAGTGGTTAGCACTGCTGCCTCATAGCACCGGGGACTCGGGTTTGATTCAACTTTCTGGTGACTGTGTGGAGTTTGCACATTCTCCCAGTGTCTGCATGAGTTTCCACTGGGTGCTCTGGTTTCCTCCCGCAGTCCAAAGATGTGCAGGTCGGATGGATTGGCCACGCTACATTGCCCATGGTGTACAGGGATGTGTAGGATTGGTGTGTTAGCCAAGGGAAATGCAGGCATATGGGAATGGGCCTGAATGACATGTCCTTCAGGGGGTTAGCATGGACTCATTGGGCTGAATAGGCTGTTCCACATTATAGGGATTCTAAAAAAAAATCAAACTCATGAAAAGATAACTTCGACATAAAATTCTACCTTTCAAATTAAGTATGCAACAAACAAGAAACTTGCCCTCAGGTTTGTGACTAGTTAAAGGTGTGCACAGCAGGGGAGTTAGGATCTAGTAGTCGAGATAGAGTAGGAGCGGCTTGTTCTTGTCTGGGGAACAGAGGCACAGGACCCATTGATTCATTGAAATTGTACAGCAGCTGTGAAAGAGGAAAAAGGGCATCACTAACCAAGGGAGGGTAGCCCCATGAAGGCTTGAGAGAAGTGGAGGGAGGGAGCTGGACTGTAGAGGGCAGATCAATACCTGCAGTAGTGTAAGCATGACTATGGAGAGTTCAAGAGTTATATATGGTAGGTCAACGTTGATGTGCTGAGAATAAAGTGTATCAGAGGAGATGAATGATGATAGTGGGGATGGACAGAGATAAAGGATGGTGGGTCAAGAGTAATAAGGGAAATTTCAGTGCACTGAACCCTTTAATTAAGGGGGAAGTGCCAGGGCAATTGTTAGTTGGTTAAGAGCAATGGGCCTTGCTTCAAGGATTACCAGGGACAGGGTAAGGAGATAGAACAATATGCTGCACAGGCATGTGATACTCTCACTGCACCCAGAATGAAGTGCCTGTAAGATCACTTGCTCTGGTCTTCAAATATTGCTGTGTCAGTGCCAGCTGACCCAGAATTTATAACTTCTCGCAAATTGCCAGACTGGTGCTGCTGGAGGGCAAGAAGTGGATGTTATCAAATGTGATGTCCTGACCTTCTTACACAGGAGAAAACAGCAGGGCCTGCTACTCTCAGACTACCCCTACCTTTTGATTGTCTAGGCGCCCTATATCTAATAGGCTGACTGCCACATGACTGCATGTGACCAGCCACTATATTTCTGAGCAGAAGTGATGTCCATTTAAAGTCTTGCCATTGGGATCTACTATAGGTGAAAGTGCCCGTAATGAGTTACATCAGTACCAACATCAGGGAATTGACCATAAGTTGCCTACCTTTAAAATTGTTGGTCTGTCCAACCTCCTGGCTGTCTCCCATCCATCAGACATTACACTGGATCTTCCAATGCCTTCAGGGATAGGTTATAGTTTAAAATGTTATGAATGTTAAAATACTAAAAAGAGAAATCAAGAAGAAGTCGTTACTTAATTTGTCTTTACTGAAAATGGTAAGGGAGATAAAAGAAAGGGGCGAATCTAAGCTGTCAAGCAGCATTAGCCTGTAATATTAGTGGTTCATCTATCTCATTGGCACCATTGGGAGAAGTGAGACAAACTACTGAGTGTTCAATATGTAAAATTTTGGTGATTTTGAAATTAATATTTCATGGCACAGCAGATATGGTTTCATATGTATCCAAATAAATATATCTCAATTGACCTATATGTAATGCATGCATCTGTGATTTAGGAATTAACATTATTGCTCATAGAATTGACTCTTCTAGTAATACTCCCAGGCAAAATTGCGTAGTTTCTTTTTAAAGTGGTATATTTAAAGAAAAGGGATAAGATTCCTATCGTGAGAAAACTGCTATGTTAAAGGCTGGACCTGCAAATGCCACAAGGACTGCCAATTGTTGTTTCTTAGCGATACAAAATGTGAGATAATACCTGCAAGTAAATGCATTGCAATGAATTACCAATTATGTTCTTAGGGTGTCCAAAATGAGCATCACTGTATCCCAAGCATACACCTCCATTGGGCATTGCAACCAGATCTATTTCTTGCTTTGGTGAAACTGATGGCCAATCTCTGTGGCCTGTGCCATAAACTCTGAGTCGTGCAATTCCACCATCTGAAGAAAGGAAATAAGGAGCATTAAATATCTCAATGTGCTTGGTCCGATATGTAAAAAAGATTGTTGCTTATGGTGCAGCCATTGCTGTATTGCGTTATTTCTATGTAGCTCTTTTATCAGTTTTAGTTTAGAAGCTGTGAATGGAAAATTGTGAGCCAAGGAAAATTATCATCATTCTCCTTCCTTGAAAAGTCTCATTTCAATCTCAGTGATGTTCACACTAAGGAGCACCTTGCTTCTCCTTAGTTCCTTCATATTTAAGGAACAGCCATTGAATGATTACCTGGGTACATGTTCAGCCTGATGTGAGTCCATCGGTCCAGTTGCTGAGCAGTAAAATAATTATGGCAAATATCAACATAGCCTGGTTGCAGGATTGTCATTGGAACCAATTCAGTCCAGAACTCCGACTGCAACTATCATGGAAGGTATAGTAAACAAGAGAAAGTTGAAAACTTTCTTTTATTGTTTATAATTTTATTTTAAGAACAGTCTACCAGTTTATAGTAAAACATTCTAAAATAAAAATCAAAACTGCCAAGTAATTTTTCAACAGAACATATGCTTACCTCACATACCCCCAACTACACCTCTCCCTACCCCCAACATGCCACAGACTCTGCCCTAAACACTGCATCACTTACCTTGCCACCTTACACCTTACCCAGTTGGAACCCGACTCCTACCCAGTTCTTACTTGACACCCTACTTATTTGGCATCATACATACCTGGAACCTACCCCTACCAACCTGGCATTCCATCCCTGGCCCTCTACTCACAGCTGGTACCTTACTTCCCTAACACTCTACCCAGCACGAACCTGACTAATGTGGCACCTTGCTCTCTACTCATCTGGTATTCTAATCCCAGCACCCTACACAAGCCCTGCTGGCACCATTCCCAACTGGCATACAATTTACTTGGCACCCTGTTTCTCCTCCCTCTACCGATTTGGCGCACTACCCTCCCAGCATCCTAATAACACACTTACATTATATACTGAGATAGTAGGAACTGTAGATGCTGGAGAATCTGAGATAACAAGGTGTAGAGCTGGATGAACACAGCAGGCCAAGCAGCATCAGAGGAGCAGGAAAGCTGACTTTATTTTCTGAAGAAGGGCCTAGGCCAAAAGCATCAGCTTTCCTGCTCCTCTGGTGCTGCTTGGCCTGCTGTGTTCATCCAGCACTACATTATGTACTGTTGGTTTGAGAGCAACTGTCAGAACCTCCATCTGTCGGACTATGGCCGCTGACAGATTTGAAAATGGGCATGGTTTGCCTTCCTCTAACAGTTCTGCACAACTAAAGAATTGGCAGAATGGAAGCTTGCCTTCACATTGCTGAGGGATCCCTGAGCAGAATCTCCTCCCAGAAATGTAGACCTTCCTTCTTCCAATGGGCGAAATGGCAACGTGTATGAGATTACCACTCCTTGGAAAACCCTGCTCATTATTTCTAAACTGTATTAAAGGCACCAGAAAGTATTGTAGTAACACTATGTTGCACCTTTGCCTCTGAGGAAGAGAATGGGTTTCAAGTCCACACCAGAAACTTGACATCCAAAGAAGGTGTATCAACAAACAGGTTAAGTATCAACTAGTAAATTATTCTAAACTATTCCAGGCAGTAAAACAGGTGAGATTCATGATAACCTTGTAATGGAAAGAAATGTGGAGCCTCTGCCATCACTATTCATGGCTCCAGGCTACTGTCCGCATGTAAAAGTATACATTGCCACAGCATGTCCTTGAGAGTTGTTCAATTGCCTCCCTTGTTTAGGCCACAAATGTGAATCAAATTAATTCCCGTAACACACACAGCTTGATCCCTCTTGCAGCTGAGATAAATTTGGGACCTGCAACCTTGCCCAAACCATGATTGAAGAGTTTATGGCACGATGGGTCAGACCTGCCTTTGGGCAGAGGACTGAGGAAGAAGATTAAGGGCAGACTGCTCTTGCTGCCGCCTAGTTAACAATTTATGGTAAATTGCCGTCACTGATCACATGAGTGCCATATAATTAAATAGTGTAGAAGTGCACAAAAAGTTAAATAAATAATGCCCTACTTTTTTTCTGCGGAAAGGTTGCTAATGGCAGCTGTCAAAACTTGGAATTTGCGCATGTTTAGATTTTAACATCTTTTTGTATCCAAAATGAACTGCTAATGGCACAACAAGAGAAACAAGACATCTGAGACCTCAGTGAAAAGGGAAACTTGAAATTGTTCATGTCTCTCAAATCAAATTAGACTGCAGGATTCGGAAATAAACTACAGCAGGGCTAAAAAGGAGCAAGAAGTTCAGTGTGTGAATTCAAATGTTTGATGAGGTACAGAAAGAGAACAGAATGTTTGAGACAAAGGCGAAAGTGACAAAAAGGTTAAAAAACAGTCAGTGTCAGATATATTACTGTGATAATTAACATTTGGTGCCTAGTTAAAACAGTGTTCGTATTTGTAATGACAAGACAAGGCAAAACATTTTGTGGTGCTTTCCTAAATGTCTGCTGCAACAATCAAGAAACTTCACAATATTCAAGGAATATTAACTGTGAGACTAAGATTTGTTGCAAAGTTAATGGCAGAGTAGCACACTTTATGCAGCAGCTTTTAGATGTTGGAATGTAATCACATTTTTGCCCCTTGCCTGAAGTTACTATATCATTTACACATTATTGCAGGGACATTCACTTATTATAATGGCTGATTGATGCTGTACTGATCTATTGGTGCAATAGTAATTTATAGTCTTTCAACCCAATTACAATCAATATAGCATTTATTCAATGTAATTTATAAAAGTAAGATGTATGAATACATATTATGAATTAAGTCTCCTAAAATCTAGTGCAATACGAGTATCATTCAGGAATTCAGGAACAATTCTTGATCCTTTGCTTGTAAATTCCTGACAACAACTCCCATCACTCAAGTTGTCAATCAAGATAAAAGGAAAATCCATTCTATTAATCCCTAAACAGCAAACTTTTTTTTGTTTACTTAATTTGGCCTGAGAATATGGCATTCTCATCATGGCTATGTACTACATGCAAGACACAATAGGTGAAACTGCACCTGCAATCTACATATCTACACTCAGAACATGCCAGGCACCTTTAACACAAATGTACCAGAAATCTACCCGAATGTCCATCATGGTTATGCAAAAATTTAACTATCATAACTAGCAGAAATACTTAAAACCTTTAGTCATCTACCGCAAGGAAATTAAATTTCATCACTGACAAACCTTTCCGACAGCTTCAAATTCCTTCTCCGAAGCAGCAGTTCCTATTTTCTCCCCTCTTGGGGGCAGATCTGGAATTTCATCTGGTCAGTAGGAGGTATTAAAGATATGTGAGCTCAATATACTTGATTGTAATGCTCATAGATAACAGCTAATGTGCAACCGACAGCTAATCCGAGGAGTTAGCAGCTGGGCAAAATTAAAGAACCAAGTGAAGGAGAATAGGAGTTCTGGATTATGCAAACCCTGCAGATTGAGTCTGGAGTAACAAAAAGATTTGACCATGTTGTAGCAGCAGGAGTGTGACATCCCGAGAGTTCTGGTGGGAATGACAGCACGATACTGGTTCAATGTTAACCTTTTTGCCTGGGTCAAAGGAGCATCTGTTAACACTCTGTTTGAGAACATTACCAACGTTGACAGATCAATTAAAAAAAATGTGGGGCACTGTCGGAGCTGCCATCATTTGGAAGAGATATTAAACAAATCCCCATTTAATCACCTGGGTGGATGCAAAAATTTTCATAGCACTATTCAAAGAAACAGTGCCACCATAAAAGACAAATTAACTGGTAATAAGTGCTTTTTTTGGGACATTGCTGTATTTAGAGTCATAGAGGTTTACAGCACGGAAATAGACCCTTTGGACCAAATTGTCCATGTTGCCATGTCTCCCATGTTTAACATAGGAAAAAGATGTATCAAAAGGAATTGACTGGCTATAAAGTGATGTGGAATGCCCTACAGATATGAGATGAGTGAATTACGTTTTGGATGAAGTTTTGTTTACTTAACGACATATCTCAGTGAACCAAGCAAAGACATTAGCATGACAAATCTCCACAATGATTTTCACTTACAAGATTACTTTTCATTTCAAGTCGACAAGATTGAAGGGAGACAGAAGAATCCTAAGAAATATATTGGAGATATCAGGGTTGATCTATAATCTTCTCCAAGGAACCCAACATGCAGATGCCTGCAGAAAACCATCTGCTGACCCACTTAGTTCTAGCCCGCTTATCGAATTCTAACAAGGGGGTAAAGCTTGTGAGGGGTAAAGACAAATTATCTGGTGCACTTGTGCAGAATTGAGATATGACCTGAATACCACTGAATGCCATACAGTCTAATGACGTGCTGCTTACTTACCAGCATTTAGGTTTGCTGCTGCAATCGATATACGAGGAGCATAATTGCCAGTAAAGTAAGAAGTATCTACATCAAATCCATGTATGATTCCAGGCACGCCCAACTTGATAATACACCAGTCATGACCTATGAAGTACATATATGGAATATGCATTTGAAGAATAAGTTTTAGTTCACTTGATGGGGGAAAAAAACTGCAGCAAAATCAGATGTGAAGCACAAGTTAAAGGATTCTCTTAGTGGCTTAATCAGCATCAAGGCTAATCATGCATTGTCCAAGGATAAAAGTAGACAACCCCAAAGTCCAACTACCTGAATAGGACGTAGAGTAATAGAGATGTACAGCATGTAAACAGACTTTTCAGTCCATCTTGTCAATGCTGACCATATAGCCTAATATAATCCAATCCCATTTGCCGGCATTTGGCCCATATCCATCTAAACCCTCCCTATTCACACACCCTCTTAGATGCCATTTAGGTGTTGCACTTGCACCAGTCTTCACCACCTCTTCTGGTCAGTTGGCTGGACGGCTGATTTGCAATGTAAGCGATGTGGGTTCAATTCCTACACTGGCTTAGGTTACCATAAAGAACTCTCCTTTTCAACGTCTCCCCTTTTTTGAGGCATGGTCACCCTCAGATTAAATCTGAATCTTTAGCGAGAGAGTAGACCCATGGTCCAGTAGGACTATGATGACTTTTCCTTCATACTAGAATAGAATATAAATGGAGTATAAAGAAACATAAGGTTGTCTTAATCAGATCAATTGTACTTTGTAAACTAATACCAAACTTGTTTCTGGTGGAAATATATTTCTTTAAAGATAAATGCTACATGTACACTCCACAAACAACCAAAACCTGGACCCTAATTTTATGCCACAGAACTGGTAGAATGGAACTTGTTTCATCACAATGTGTTCCTTGGTGGTTTGTGAGAAGAATTAGTTGCAAAATCACTAAAACAATAAGGTATGACATGTAAATGTGCCTCACAACACAAGGGACATTTCCATGCTCAATACATTGGCTAGTACCTGAGCAGAAGGAAAGAAGTGGGGGGGAAATTGATGAAATAATAGAACTCATGTGTGCTCCAGTCTTGCCAGCGCAGCTGAGAGTCAACAAGCTGAGGAAACATTGACTCAGAGAGGAAATGTGAAGTTGAGAGAAGAATTTGGTCTCTCTTTAATCTCCAAATGATAACAAAGTAATTGGGGGATTCTGCCAAGGAAAGGCAGACTTTACATTCTTTTCAAGATAGTCCTGCCAAATGTGTGACCATTCATTCAACGTCACGGAATCAAAATTCTGGCGCACCCTTTCTAACAGCACTGAGGTGTTCGTCCACCCCAAGAACTGCAGAATTTCAAGATGACAGCTCCCCACCACCTCCTAAATGGAATTAGGGATGGTTAAAAGTAATGCTGGCCCAACCATCAAATCTCACATATCGAGGCATTAAAAAAAAATGACTGAATCAATCATTTACAAGGTGCATTCAAGTCTGTAGTCTTCCATCTTGAAAATCCAGCTGTGAAAAACCATGAGGATTGCTAGAAGAAAGGCTATTGAGCAAGCCAATAGAGGCAACAATTTCAGAGCGAATAAAGGAGCAGAGGAGAGGAAGTATATAAAATTACAGCATGTGTTAGTGAGGCATATCTGGGGTGATTTATGTTTCATGGTGGAAGAATGAAAGGCTTGCAAAATTGCCTTCTGAGCATCCTGGACGTGGTTAAAGAATGGTGGAGAACCAAAACTTGTTTCGTCTTACCAAATTCAGGGTTGTCAGGTCATTCTAAAGGACAAGAATGTGGTTCAATCCCTTCAGTCAGCTTTTACCCTGAATACCCTGAAACATTAGATTTTTATAGATCGACAATTCATCCTGTTGGAAACTTTCAAATCCATCATGCAGGCTCAAGTTTACCTCAGCTAATAAATTTGTTATTATGAATTGCTGCATGATTAACATCAACCCCCCCTTGCCTTGTGTGTAACTAACAGGAAAGGTCTTTGCTGCAATTCTTAATTTTTATTCTCTTTTGCTCCTATCCAGTATTGTGCCTTTTCCTTTCTTCAAGTTACTGGGCTGTGCCAGGAAAAATGCCTGATAAGTGCCAGGTATTTTCCAACTGCACCCATATAGCTCTTCTTAAGTATGAGCTCATGTATTCAGCTTTGGTGCGCCGTTTTACCATACTTAGTTAAGCCTAATCCAGCCACCCACATTCTAAGTCAGTTTATTTTTGTCCATCATCATGTCTCGGGTACTATCCTTTGCTATGATCTGCCAGCCCATGCAAATGAGGACTAACGATGGACACTAAAGCAAAAACAGAAATTGCTGGAGAAACCCAACAGACCTGAGCAGAGAAAGCAGAATCAATGTTTTGAGTCCAGTTGCCTTTCTTTCAGGATTTCATTTCTGATTCTTGGGTTTACTTCAGATTTCCAGCATCCGCTGTGCTTTGTCTTACATCCTTTGTTTTACCAAAAACAGACTTTTCCTGGTTTGTCTGGCTCCATTCCACAATTGCTAAAACTGTATCCAACAGATCCATGAGGTGGCCCGTTTCCTATCTATTTAATAGAGAACTCACCATAGAGTCATTGAGGTCTACAATATGAAAATAGGCTCTTCAAACCTAACTTGCCTATGTTGCCAAATTTTCAAAATTAAGATAATCCCATTTGCCTGCATTTGGTTCACATCTGTCCATGCCTAAACCATCCATGTACCTGAGTAAGTGTTTCCTAAATGATGAAATTGTACTCACTTCCACCACCATGCTGGCAGCCTATTCCAGACACATCATCTCTGTGTGGAAAAAATTGCCCCTCTAAACCCTTTTATATCTCTCTCCTCTCACCTTAAACCTATGCCCTCTAGTTTTGGACTGTGTTCCCATGGGGAAAAGCTGTTGGCTATCTACATTATACATGTCTCTCATGATTCTATAGAGCTATATAAGGTCACCCCATCGAGGAAAGGGAAATAGTCCCAGCCCATTCAACCTCTCCTTATAACTCAAATCTTCTCACCCAAGTGGCATCCTAATAATTTTTTCTGTACTTTTTTTTAGTTTAATAGCATCCTTAATATGATAGGGTGATCAGAACTGCATGCAGTGCTCCAAATGTGACCTCACTAACAAGTTGTACAGCTGCGACAAGATGTACAAAATCCTATATTCAATGCTCTGTCTAATGAAAGCAAGCATGCTGAAAGATTCCTTCACCACCCTGTCTATCTGTGACTCTAAGTTCAAGGAGCTACGAACGTGTAGATTTTTTTCTGTTCTATAACATTCCCCACGGCCCTACCACTGCCTGTGTACCGTAGTATGTTTTTCCTAGTATGGGCATGGAAACATTTTATATCAAGGCTGTTGCCAGAAGTTTGTGTGTCAGCTGTCGCTTGAGCTCCCTGTAATGTCCTTACTGGTTGTGAAGGCCTCCAGGCTTGTGCACAGCAGTGAATGCCAGAACCAGTAGTCAATGCAATGATCAGTGGGCCAAAGCCAATCGTTGTGGATGGAATATCAGAGTGGCTGCACACATGTGCAACTGCTCAGCTTAGAGGGATTGTTGACTGTGACTCAACTGGTCTCATGTCCATGAGTTACATGTTCTGAGGAAGGGTCACCGGACTCAAAAAGTTACTGTTTTCTCCTCCACAAATGCTGCCAGACCTGCTTAGCTTTTCCAGAAACTTTGTTTTTGTTCCTGATTTACAGCATCCGCAGTCCTTTTGGTTTTTATTTGGTTACATGTCCACTTCTGAGACATGAATCCCTCCTGAGCCTTGAGCATGAAAATCAGGGATGTGCTCCATGGCCTTCCAGAGGTGTTGTCTTTCAATGAGCTGTTAAACCTTGGCCCTATCTAAATGAGCAGATGCATGGAAAAGATCCCACAGCCCCACTACAAAGGGATGTAAGGGAGTTATCCCCTGTTGCTGTGGCCAACAATTATTCCTCAATCAACATCACTTTCTTAAATAAGGTTATCTGGTCAATGCCACATTGCTGTCTGTGGGAGTTTGCTGTGGTCAAAATTAATGACTGTGTTTCCTGCAAGACAACAGGGATTATGCTTCAAAATAATTTCATTGGCTGGTAGGGGCTTTGATCCTAACGTACAACATGTTCAAGCCTTGATTTGTCATCTGTCTGATACATATCAAATTAAACAGTCATTTTTATGGCATTTCATTCACTAAGATCCTTGAAAGAAACATCATAAGATTACCTTAAAAGCTAAATATGTGGATTAGATTTTTATTTACCTGAAATTCGTTTTCTCCTGGTTTCCCAGCCATCCATCCATTTTCCAAACTTAGTGAAATTTTCTGCTTTCCATTCTGGCACTTCTCGCTAATAAATTATTGGTTTTAAAATTTCAGACAAAGAAATTGGATAAGTGCATTATTGAAATTCTCTTCGATCAGATTTCAAACCTAGCCACACTAATTGGATGGACCTGTCATCTGGAAGATTCCACACGAAATGAATTTCATTAGACTCAATGGGGATGGGATTACATACGGATAATGGGAACTGCAGATGCTGGATAATCCGAGATAACAAAGTGTGGAGCTAGATAAACACAGCAGGCCAAGCAGCATCTTCAGAGCACAAAAGCTGACATTTCGAGCCTAGACTTCGGGCTTTTTCTGGTGAAGGGTCTAGGCCCGAAACGTCAGCTTTTGTGCTCCTAAGGTGCTGCTTGGCCTGCTGTGTTCATCCAGCTTCACACTTTGTTATCTGAGATTACATCGGGGCCTGAACTCAATGGGCGCAGTGTATTTTCAGCTGGAGCGTACGATCCCTTCCCAGATGCTCTTTTGATCATCCCCATAATTTGGAGGGTGGGCAGTCCATACAAAAGATGTAAATAATCAAGAGTTAATTGAACTTGCGAGAAGCTCACATAACACCAGTATTACGTGGCCAGTGCAACAACATAGCATGGCAGGTCAGCACTAGTAGGGCAGCCTGTTTCTTAAAAATGAATTTTAAATGTGGGGTGGGTATAAATGCCAGAAGGTTCCCTCTGAATCAAGGCACTCCATCAGATTATAACACAGTCTTTCTTTGGTCCCTGCACAAAAATTAAAACTCACGCCTTTCCAGAGTTGTCAAACCCTCCCCACCCAATCCCCCTTATTATCAGTACTATTGGTAGCAGAGTCTTCAATCATCCCAATGCTACTTTGTGAAACCTCCTAACCTAATTCCACCAAAGATCCAAGTCTCCTTGGCTTCCAGCTTTCCTCCCCTCCCAACCTCTCCTATAATGTGCGAGGGGTCATTTTCCACATTGATGGTACTATATAAACAGAAGTTTTTATTGAAAAGCAGGAAATAAAGTTCCTTGACTTATGGTTCGCTCTGTCTTCAAGTGATGGGTGAAATCTGTATACTGAAGTAGTAAGAAGGTATTTCTAACAGACCATTGTACGGAAAATTCTCTTGGGGCTCATTGGTCACAAATCTGATTCAAGAGTCTTAAAAAGTTTAAGCCATACCCTTTTTTTTATAACATGCTACTTATTTTCAAATGGCACATTTTGCCTAAAAGTTATCTGCAGCAAAACACACATGCAATAAAGCATCATTATTTAAGAATGTGGTATGCAAAAATATAGATGGACCATTTCAATTTACTGCCCAATTCACCACTTGCAAATTAATTAAACCATCCAGCTGACCTTCAAAAGATTCTCTGCAGCTGCAAACCAATCATCTGTTGCAAACAGGATCTGAAAAGTAAATAGGTTTAGAAAGAAAATTAGTCTTTTCCCATGGTCCTCCATGTGTTAATTTTCCATTGGTATGAGTAAACACAGATGCTGAGTAGAATACACAGTTCTTACAGGTAGTGAAAGAATATATGTGTGATCATGACACCCGACAGTGTTCACAAATTCTAGAGCAAGGCATCAGAACAACGTGAACATTACCTTTTTCAAAACCAATATCCCACAATTGTGAATAAAAGTGAGAGAAATGGGGAGTGGGTGGTACATAGAGTGCATGGAGAATACATTGGGAAGCAAATATCCATCAAACGTTTCTTTAATTTCAAAAAAGGCAAGTTAACTCTAAAACCACCAGAAACAAAGTAAATCCTGACTTATATTTGATAACACAACTAAGAAGATTAATTACTTAACTAATATAGCTATTATTGGTATCATACAAGTTATCATTGCCAAATTTATCAGAGTGTAACATTAGCCATTTTAACAAAAGGGTGTTCTATAGATTAGAAATTGTGATGGATGGAGTTTTTGCACTTTTGTAAAGAAGGCACCAGAGGGAGCAAGAGAGCTCCCCAAGTCCGTAAGTGCCAGTGAATAAAAACCAAAAGAACTGCAGATGCTGTAAATCAGGAACAAAAACAAAATTACTGGAAAAGCTCAGCAGGTCTGGCAGCATCTGTGAAGGAGAAAACAGAATTAATGTTTCGGGTCCAGTGACCCTTCCTCATAACTGATAATGGCTGGGAAAACGTCAGTTTATATGCAGAAAATAGGGAGGTGGGTGGGGTAGGGAGTAAATGACAGGATAGAGCCCAAAGAGAGAGAAAGACTGTTGGAGAGACAAAGGCGTTGCTAATGATCAGGCTGGGAGGGTGAATAGTTGTTAATGTTAATTCACCCTCTCTGCCTTAAAAATATTTAAGGATTCTGCATCCACTGACTTTGAGGAAGGGAATTCCATAGACCCACAGCCCTCTGAATATGTCTCCTGATCCTGAAATAGATGTCATCCCTGGACACTACAGCATGCTTAATCCACCTAATCTGCACATCTTTAAACTGTGGGAAGAAACTGGAGCCACCCAGAGGAAACCCACACAAGTGCAGGGAGAATGCACAAACTCCACACAGATGGACAGCTGAGTGTAGAATTGCGCCCAGGTCCCTGGCACTGTGAGGCACCACCGCTAGCCACTGTGCCACACCAAATGGGAGCACCATACTTTCAAACTAGTTCTCGGTTCCCCCAAAAGAGAAAACACCCTGTTGATATCTGTCCAAGCAATTTCCCTCAGGACCTTATGTGTTTCAATTAAGTTGCCTCTGAATCTTCTGAACTCCAGAGAATACAGCTTTTGCCAGTCTAGCTCTTCCTCATAAGGTAATCATTTCATTCCAGGCATTAGCCTGGTAAGCCTTCTTTGAACTATTTCAAACACATTAACATCCTTCTGTAATTATGGTAATCAGGAATGTACACGGTGCTCCAGGTACAGTCTCACCAAAACCCTGTATAACCGAAACATAACTTCCCGCCTCTTTGTATCAATTCTTCTCATAATAAATCATAATTTCTATTAACATTCCTGATATTTTATGTGGAACCTGCATATTAACCTTGTATAATCCATGCATTTGCAGCCTCTCACCACTTAGACAATATACTTCTTTCTTATGCTTTCTGCCAAAATGGATATTTTCACATTCTGGGGACCGAAGGGATGAATGTCCTCCTTCTCTGCAGGAAATAACATTGTTGGTTAATTAAATACCCTTGCCTTGGGCAGGTTTGGTGGCAGAATGGCCAGAGGTTGGCAAGTGTAGACCTCACCATTGTCTAGCTTCCATTCCAATCTAGTTCACATCTGGAATACCCATGGGCAGCCTCACCAGCAAATCCGTAATGAGTTGTTTGCACTTCGTTGTTTTTGGGGGTTGTGCGGTTTTTTTTCTTGCCACCTCAGCATTCTTTAAGACTGCCAATTGAGTGTTTGAGTTACTTAAAGCAATGGGCCTACCATGCAAGAGATGGCACAGGTTTCTCCAGTCGGCAGACAAAAAGCACATCACTGCTGTTAATTATTACCCTATCACACTGTTGTGAAGATAAGTGATTCAAACATTACTGTATACTAATGTTGTGATCAGAGATAATGGGAACTGCAGATGCTGGAGAATCCAAGATAACAAAGTGTGAAGCTGGATGAACACAACAGGCCAAGCAGCATCTCAGGAGCACAAAAGCTGACAAAAAGCACAAAAGGGTCTAGGCCCGAAACGTCAGCTCTTGTGCTCCTGAGATGCTGCTTGGCCTGCTGTGTTCATCCAGCTTCACACTTTGTTATATTGTATACTAATGTTGACTGGATGCAAATGTGAGCACCTGTATATTTTGAATGTTTGAAAATCCCATTGAAAACCAAAAAAACTACATGTGTTTGTTATTTTGGCTGAGCCACTGGAGAAATACCCTACACTTTTTCACATAGTAAGGTGTTTGATATTTATAGACTATGGGCTCATTTTCATGTCACATATAAAGTGGGTTTTCAGCTCACTCACTTGAAGAAGTGGCACAGAGAAGGCTTTCCAAGGGAAAGTTCACTGGATACAACAGCAATAATGTTGCATTTACAAGGAATGGGTATTTGGGATAGAAAAATACAGTTTATATGATCGTCTGAGAGGGGCTACATGGCCCAGGTTGAAATGTTGAACAAAGCGACTTAAATTTGAGCCCAGGGGATCCAAAATAACTTGCCTGAAGAATAAATGCCCACTCCACTCTCCCACTCTTTCCCTGCACCACTTCTTCAAATGAGTGAGCTGAAAACCCAATAAAAGTCACCTTCACCACTCATGCAGGAATCCTAAAGATGATTTAAGAACCTACTTTACTATTTCCAGGAGCCAATCATTGTTGTTCCAGGAAATCACCCTAATGCCAGCAGTTTGCACATTCCAAGCAACTTTGGTTGTAGAACACCAATTGGGACAATCTGTGAATCAGTCTTTTGTCCAGAGTTTAATTGCCACTTGGCCAAAGTACTTAATATCACCTTGTAAAGTTTTTATGCTCTTATTTTCTTTGGATTTGAGTGTGTTCATTAGATTTCAAGAAGGGCAGTTACCTTCTTGGCAATAATCTGTACATTTTCTGGAGTAAGTTTCGCTTGTGGTAAACTAATTACTATTTAACTACAGAAACTTGGCTGACTTGATTCTACACTGGATAAATATGGTTGACACCTACAGAATTGGCGATATCAATGCTTGAGTTACATTAAAACTTGATGTGGCCAGTGAAGGAGTAGTACAAGGAATCAATGCAGCCCTCCAATTCTGTCACAGCAACTCTATGGCTCATTTCTTGATAAAGTGGTTTTTGAGATATGGTGTTTCAGCCAAATCCATATATATAGTTCATGCCTAATTATCATTACAAAGTGATAGAGATCGCTGTTCTTGAACTGTTACAGTACCTGTTACCACATGTTTGTTAAATAGAGAGCTACATGATTTTAAAGCATTGACATTGTAGGACTACTATGATGTTCCTGAGTCAAGGTGGTGCAATTTGGAAAATAGTTGTAAGTGATGACCTTCTCATCCACTCAATGTCCTCATCCTTCAAGGTAGAGGTCATAGGTTTAGAAAGTGCTGCTGAAGATCCTTTCACAACTTGCTATAGCGAATATAGTAAATAGTACACAGTGCTGCTGTAACATGCCAGTGATGGAGGGAATGGATATTTAAGCTAATTGAATGAGATAATGGTGATGGAACATTTGAATTCACTGATTAGGCACAAGTATAAATAAGTCTTTGGAGCAATAGTGTAGAATTTGATGAAGCCTAATGCACCTTTGATGTACTTGAGCTTGACATTAATCTAATATTGCTGTAAAAGTATGTTTAATTGTGTCAGTAATAGTCATCACTGTTTAGTTAATTCCTATGAGCATCAACAATAAATGTTTTGAATCCTACCAGTTTTAAGACTAGTTATTCTCCAAACAAGATTCACAAACAAAACTGAGACTCTTAAGTATGGGTGTGCTGTATAATCAAAGATGGTGCCTTTTATATGTGACATGAAAATGAGCCCATAGTCTATAAATATCAAACACCTTACTTAATATGTGAAAAATTGTAGGGTATTTCTCCAGTGGCTTAGCCAAAATTACAAACACATGTAGTTTTTTTGGCTTTCAATGTGATTTAATCATGTGCTAACTAATTGTCATATTTTCTGAGGTAACAAGAATGCCTGCACTACCAAAGTATTTCAATGGTTTTACATTACTTTGGGAAAGTGAAGCCCCTTTAATCGAAAATAACTTACTTATTTCTACATTCCATATAGACCTTGTCAAATTCATGAGCACCAATGTGAGCTTACCTTTGCTCCTGTTGTTTCACAAGCCAGGTCATTCAACTGGACAAAGTCCGAAAGATTTTCCATGTTTTTCTGAGTTGGACGAGCTGCCATTGTTCAATCCGTTTTAACAGATGAAATTCTACATGTTTTTTTTTCTCCCTGATTAAAATATTCTTGACAAAGGAAAGTGCTGTAAGAAAACAAACAGCAGCCTTTTTTTCTCTGTTGCCAAACTTGAATTAATCCAATGTACAGAACAATGTCAAAATTGAAACATTTTCTCTACAATCCAGAATTTTGCTGTAATCCAATACATTATATGTGCAATTGGCGCAGTATGACAAATCCTTATGCTAGGTATGATAGAATATTCTTGCAACCCTCTGCAATACCTTATCCCTATTGCATTGGTATTCGGGGTCTCTTCAGTACAAGGAAGGGACACGAAAGAGCTAGCTCTCTCATCCACAGTCATAAGGCATTTCAGTTTATTCTTATGCAGACCAGCTGTATTTGGAAAATGTGGTCCACAGGTAAACTAACTAGGGAACCTCAAAGGAATCAGTGGAAACAGCCATCAAAATGAAAATTGTTCCTATCCTCACATCACATCAACCTGCCAGCACAAACGAATTTCTAGCTCGAAGCTTGCAACAGCTGCTTACTGTTAGAATTTTCTTCAAGGACAACGACAGAGAAATCAATATGGAGTTATTGTATATTTTACATCAACCATAAATTACTTCTGTGCGACAATACCTCGGTGCATATCTCTCTCCCTTCATTCACTGTTGAATGCTGCTGCCATATTTTTGTACTTCCTTTCCTAATTTGCCCTGGCTGTCTATGTATCTCCTCATTTAAAAACCCAACTCATCATCAAGCTTTTAATTACTCTTCATAGTCTGGGGAAAAATGTCTACTTCTAATGTACCTTAGGATGTTTTTCATCTTTAATGTGATATCCAAATGCAAATCAGTTTATCAAAGGCTGCACAGTACTTTGTCATCTTTTTCCTAATTACTCAAAGTACTGTATATAATTAAATCTTTCCACTACTTACATGTTAAGTGATGCATAAAATTAATTTAATGTATTGGCTTTTCATAGGCTTATAGCTATGCATTTTAGCAATTGCTGTTGGAATAAATTTTAAATAGGGCTTCCTAACTTTCCAAATCAGTAAGAATTTTAGAATTTCCTGAACATCTAAACAACAGAAGTAATAGCATTAAATGTCAAAAGGCCACTGAAAATTTATAAGAAGAAAATCTCATCACATATTCTGATTATAATGCTTCAATTTGTTCAGATTGATACAAATTACAATTATACCAATTCAAAACTAACATTATTTTGGAATGTGCAAGTTATGTTTTTGACATACCACTTTTCCTTTGGTGAACTGGTTTAGAGCCTCAGCATTCCAGTGAATGGCTTTGAAATGCAAAAATGTTGTTCTCTGTTCAACAGCCCAACTGTAAATCTGCAGGGTGAACTTATTATCAAGCAGTCACTGACCTGGGCATCATCAGGCATTGCAAATTGTGCAAAATGGGAAACAGACTGAAAGTCTGAGCTTCATCAGATTTATTTTCTTGTGCAGTGATTCGATACATAAAACTAAATTCCCTTTCCACCCGCCTTTTACGTGAGCAGCTTCTTTTTTTCGCAGATCTTCAGCTAAAACTGTCAGATGTAGCAGTTTTCTGTTTGGCACAGATTCTTACTCACCAAACCCAACTCAACCTTTGTACATAACATGATCCCTGAGTTTTGTAACATAGGACAAAAATTAAGGAACTTTAAAACATTAGGAACTCAGCACTAAATGGAAATTGATGTCTAAGGAGAAAAATTGTCATGCTACAGTTTTTTTTTGGTAACTCTTCACTTTTTAAAAGGGGACCAATGATCCACTTGATGTTAATCATTTCTAGTGTGAAAAGTAATTTGTTTTGAAACTTTTTCCCAGTGTAAGAAATATAAGAGGAACAGAATTGGGTAAATACTGTTCCAAGTAATGGCATCACTTCACAAAGAAGAGAAACAGATTTTGCCGAATTAGGCATGAGGGAAAAGGGTCCGTTTTTCATTCCTTTATTATCAAAGGAGGTGAGGGGAGAATCGCCATGGGTTTTTAAGCCTTGGGAATTAGCGGCAGTGAGATGGGAAAGCTAGAATGGGAGGCATGGGGTTTCACAAAACTGTGGTGGAGTTTGACAGGGCCATGCTGTAGCTTGAGAGTGCTACAGTGGGGCCAGTGGACTTTACAGTGCTGCAATGGGACTGCTGGAGTTTGACAGAGTACCCCAGTGAACCTCCCACACTTTAACAGTGTTCTGGGGTGCTGCTGGGATCTGGCAGTAATCCAGCAGAGATGATGCAGTATGTCAGTCCTCCCACTGGACTGGTGGAGTTTGGCAGTGCTTGGGTGGGGCTGGTTGTAATTAACAGGTCTTTAGAGAGGCTACTGGAATTTAACAGTGCAGCAGTGCATCTGTTGCAGTCAGACAGAAATGCAGTAATAGTCCTCAAGTTGGGCTGGTACATGTTGACAGTGATAGTGGGAAGGTGGAGTTTAACAGTAGAATTGGTGACATTGATTTTGACAGTGATACTGGTGAGGAGTGGTTTGACACTGATACTGAGGTGGGGTTTGACAGTGATGTTGGTGAGGTGGGGTTTGACAGTGATATTGGTGAGGAGTGGTTTGACAGTGATATCGGTGAGGAGTGGTTTGACACTGATACTGAGGTGGGGTTTGACAGTGATGTTGGTGAGGTGGGGTTTGACAGTGATATTGGTGAGGAGTGGTTTGACAGTGATATCGGTGAGGTGTGGTTTGACACTGATACTGGTGAGGTGGGTTTTGATAGTGATATTGGTGAGGTGTGGTTTGATAATGATATTGGTGAGGTGGGGTTTGACAGTGATATTGGTGATGTGGAGTTTGATAGTGATATTGTTGAGGTGAGATTTGACAGTGATACTGGTGAGGTGGGGTTTGACAGTGATATCGGTGAGGTAAAGTTTGATAGTGATATTGGTGAGGTGGAGTTTGACAGTGATATTGGTGAGGTGGAGTTTGATAGTGATATTGGTGAGGTGGGGTTTGACAGTGATACTGGTGAGGTGGGGTTTGACAGTGATACTGGTGAGGTGGGGTTTGATAGTGATATTGGTGAGTTGGAGTTTGATAGAGACATTGGTGAGGTGGGGTTTGCCAGTGATATGGGTGAGGTGGAATTTGACAGTGATATTGGTGAGGTGGAGTTTGACAGTGATATTGGTGATGTGGGGTTTGACAGTGATACTGAGGTGGGGTTTGACAGTGAAATTGGTGGGTTGGAGTTTGATAGTGATATTGGTGAGGTGGGGTTTGACAGTGATATGGGTGAGGTGGAATTTGATAGTGATATGGGTGAGGTGGGGTTTGACAGTGATATTGGAGAGGTGTGGTTTGATAGTGATATTGGTGAGGTGTGGTTTGACACTGATACTGGTGAGGTGGGGTTTGACAGTGATACTGGTGAGGTGGGGTTTGATAGTGATATTGGTAAGGGATTTAACAGTGATATTGGTGAGGTGGGGTTTGACAGTGATATTGGTGAAGTGGAGTTTGATAGTGATATGAGTGAGGTGGAATTTGATAGTGATATGGGTGAGGTGGGGTTTGACAGTGATATCGGTGAGGTAGAGTTTGATAGTGATATTGGTGAGGTGGGGTTTGACAGTGTTATTGGTGAGGTGGAGTATGATAGTGATATGGGTGAGGTGGAATTTGATAATGATATGGGTGAGGTGGGGTTTGATAGTGATACTGGTGAGGTGGAGTTTGATAGTGATATTGGTGAGGAGGGGTTTGACAGTCATATTGGTGAGGTGGAGTTTGATGGTGATATTGGTGAGGTGGGGTTTGACAGTGATATTGGTGAGGTGGAATTTGATAGTGATATGGGTGAGGTGGAATTTGATAGTGATATGAGTGAGGTGGGATTTGACAGTGATATTGGTGAGGTGGAGTTTGATAGTGATATTGGTGAGGTGGAGTTTGACAGTGATATGGGTGAGGTGGAATTTGATAGTGATATGGGTGAGGTGGAATTTGATAGTGATATGGGTGAGATGGGGTTTGACAGTGATATTGGTGAGGTGGAGTTTGATAGTGATATTGGTGAGGTGGAGTTTGACAGTGATATGGGTGAGGTGGAATTTGATAGTGATATTGGTGAGGTGGAATTTGATAGTGATATGGGTGAGGTTGGGTTTGACAGTGATATTGGTGAGGTGGAGTTTGATAGTGATATTTGTGAGGTGTGGTTTGATAATGATATTGGTGATGTGTGGTTCGACAGTGATCTTGGTGAGATGTGGTTTAACATCCCAAAACCCTCGCAGTAGGGAGTTAATGCATGCAGACTTGTGTGTGTTTTAACATTATGTCTATTAGTGTTGGAGAGGCCAGACTATTCATGGTTAGAGGGTAATCTTTATTCTGTCCCAGGGGTGTAGGGAAAGTGAGTCTCTGCCACAGGGGTGGAGATATTGACAGTCGATAATATCCCAAACTGGGGACTGATCGAGCGGAGCAGTGTGGTTCAGCACTAGGGTGGTGGGAATGAGAATGAGAGACTATCCCGGGGGTGTGATGTGGAGATAGTGAGGTTCTGTCCCAGGTTAGAGGATGGGACGGTGGGTGAGCAAACATTAGGCCCAAGGTGCAAACGCTAAGGGATAATAAGGGTATGTCCTAATGGAGGGAGAAACTGAGGGCCTGTTCAGGAATAAGGTTCTGCAGGTTGGTCTCAGGATTGAGGAAGGGAAGGGGAACTAGGATCTGTTCTAGGGTGAGGTGGGGAGTGAGGGTGAAGGAAGAGGGCGGCCCTACGAGAGACTGGAGTGAGAGCCCCTGGCCTGGATTGGTAGGGTTGGGAGGAGAGCATTGATGGTCTATCCTGGGGAGGGAGTTGGACTTAGACTCTGATTTGGAGAAGCAAGGTTTCTATTCAAAGAGATTTCCATGGTGGTGGTGGGGGTTGGGGGGGTTTGGGGGTGGTGCGGGGTTTGGGGGTGGTGGGGAGCCTGTCTTGAATGGAACTGGTGAGGTTTGTCCAAGGAGTATCAAGAGCAGGGTCTATGCCAGGAGGTGAGGAATGTCTGGATGGAGGGCCTGTCCTCCAGCCCAGAGGTAGGAAAGGGGAGGGATGTCTGTCATGGCTTGATCTGGAACTGGGCAAAGCGGCTCCCGTGGGTTAGGGACCCAGGAGGAGCAGGAGGAGGGGCCAGAAACAATGACTTTCAAATTGTAGAACACCGTCAAACATTAATTGCAAGACAGTGTTGCAGAGGGAGAATTACAGAAGATGGAGTATTAGGTAACTTTGATTAGCAGAGCTAACCTGGAAACTGAGCAACTGCATTCACTACCTCCAAGTGCGTGGAATTGGGAAATAGTCCCAATACTCAGAATATATGAAATATTCCCAGTATACAGGATGGGAAATACACTTTGTGTGAAATACTCCCAGTGTTCAGTGTAGAAGTAGACTCCATTTGAAATGTACCGAGGACTTGGTGTAGAACATTCACTCTGTATGAAATACTCCCAGTGTTCAGTGTGAGAAATACACTCTGTGTGAAATACTCCCAGTGTTCAGTGTGAGAAATACATTCTGTGTGAAATACTCCCAGTGTTCAGTATGAGAAATACACTCTGTATGAAATACTCCCAGTGTTCAGTGTGAGAAATACACTCTGTATGAAATGTACCCAGAGTTCAGTGTGGAAATACACATTGTGTGAAATATTCCCAGTGCTCACTATGGAAAATACACTCTGTTTGAAATACTCCCAGAGCTCAGTGTAGGAAATACACATTGAAGACAAAAAGGTAACTAGGGAGAGAACAAGGCCCCTTAAAGATCAGCATGGCCATCTATGTGTGGAATCGCAGGAGATAGGGGAGATACTAAATGAGAACTATATTAAAGCTATAGGTGAGGTGCCAGAAGACTGGAGGTAGGCTAATGTAGCACCACTATTTAAGAACGGAGTACAATGGGATCTTAGATAATAAAATGTGAGGCTGGATGAACACAGCAGGCCCAGCAGCATCTCAGGAGCACAAAAAGTTCCCATTATCACTGATACAATGGGATCTTGATCAGATGGGCGAATGGACTGAGTGGTGGCAGAGGGAAAGACAGGGAGCTATAGATTGGTCAGCTTGACATTGGTGGTGGGCAAGTTGTTGGAGGGTACCCTGAGGGATAAAATTTACATGCATTTGGAAAGGCAAGGACTAATTAGGGTTAGTCAACATGTCTTTGTGCGTGAGAAATCATGTATCATGAAATTGATTGAGTTTTTTAAAGCAGTAACAAAGAGGATTGATGAGGGCAGAGCAGTGGATTGGATCTGTATGTACTTCAGTAAGGCTTTTGACAAAGTTTCTCACGATAGATTGGTTAGCAAGGTTAGTTCACATGGAATACAGGGAGAACAAGCTATTTGGATACAGAACTGGCTCAAAAGTGGGAGACAGAGGGTGGTGGTGGAAGGTTGCTCTTCAGACTGAGACCAGTGGTGTGGATTGATGAGAACAGAGCAATGGACATGATCTATCTGTACATCTGTAATGTGTTTGACAAGATTCCATGTGCTAGACTGGTTAGTGAGGTTATATCACATGGAATACAGGGAGAACTGCCTATAACTACCCATGTGGATATGGAACTGTCTCAAAGGTATAAGGCAGAGGATGGTGATGGAGAGTTGCTTTTCAGACTGGAGACCTGTGACTAGCGGTGTGCCACAAGGATCGGTGCTGGGTCCACTGTTTATTGTCATTTATAAAAATGATTTGGATGTGAACATAAGAGGTATAGTCAGTAGTTTGCAGATAACAACAAAATTAGAGGTGTAGTGGACATCCAAGAAGGTTATGTCAGAGAACAATGGGATCTTGATCAGATGGGCCAATGGACCGAGTGGTGGCAGATGGAATTTAATTTAAATAAATGTGAGGTGCTGCATTTTGGGAAGGTGAATCAGCATAGGGCTTACACATTTAATGGTAAGGTCCTGGGGAGTGTTGCTCAACAAATAGACCTAGGAGTACGGATTCATAGATCCTTGAAAATGGAGTCGCAAGTAGATAGGTCAGTAAAGAAGGTGTTTGGTTTGTTTGCCTTTATTGGTCAGTTCATTGAGTATAAGAGTTGGGAGGTCATGTTGCAGTTGTACAGGACATTGGTTAGGCCACTTTTGGAATATTGCATGCAGTCCTGGTCGCCCTGCTTGGAAAGGATGTTGTGAAACTTGAAAGAGTTCTGAAAAGATTTACAAGGATGTTGCCAGGGTTGGAGGGTTTGAGCTAGAGGAAGAGGCTGAATCTGCTGTGTTCCTGGAGCATTGGAGGCTGAGGAGTGACCTAAAAGATGTTTATAAAATCATGAGGGGCATGGATAAGGTAAATAGACAGGATCTTTTCCACGGAGTTAGGAAGTCCAAAGCTAAAGGGCATAGCTTTAAGGTGAGAGGTGAAAGATTTAAAAGGGACCTAAGGAGCAACTTTTTCATGCCAGAGGGTAGTGACAGTGGTGGAAGTTGATCCAATT
Source organism: Stegostoma tigrinum (assembly GCF_030684315.1). Taxonomy (NCBI): domain Eukaryota; kingdom Metazoa; phylum Chordata; class Chondrichthyes; order Orectolobiformes; family Stegostomatidae; genus Stegostoma; species Stegostoma tigrinum. The sequence continues at coordinate 111,402,805 of NC_081357.1, read as the reverse complement.
AAAACATTTAAAAGGCATTTGGATGGGTATATGAATAGGAAGGATCTAGAGGGATATGGGCCAAATACTGGCAAATTGGATTAGGTTTATTTAGGATATCTGGCCAGCGTGGATCAGTTGGACTGAAGCATCTGTTTCTGTGCTGCAGATCTCTATGACTCTATGACTCTATAAGTATACTCAGTTGTCAGTTGTGCAGGAAATACTCCTGGTGCTCATTGTGGGAAATACATTCAGTGGTTTGTGTGGAGAAGTTGAGATGAGGTAGTAAAATGTAAAATAACATAAGGATCTGAACAGATGTATGACAATCCTGGTATGGTACCAAAGAAAGTTGGGGGAAGTGTATGGGTCTGGAAGGGTTAATGCTCAACTGCAGGCAATTAGCAGCACCTACTGTGATGATGTCATGAGGACTCGGTCAGAGTAAAGTAGAAGCTGGGATAAGACATACAGAAGGTTAATGTCTTCCTACTAGTCTCTATAATAATCATGCTAATCATATTCCTGTAATCTGTAAGTAGTTGGGGTGATGCAATAAATTTGATATTGTTGGCTCAACCAGACTGTTTAAGTAAGGCCAAAAAGCTGGCTGTATTTATCGACACCAGACCATTTCAGGCTTAAGGGAAGTCACACACACAAGTCAAAGATAAAAAAAGTACAGATTCTGGAAATATGAATTTAAAGCAGAAAAACATGGAAAACACTCAGCAAACCTGTCAACATCTGTAAGAATTAGAATCAGGCTGACAGTTAAGGTTGAAGACCTTTCATTAGAACCTTTCTTGCTCCATGTGTATGTGAAAAGTACTTTCGTCCTCAGGTATCGTAGTAGTAATAACATTGTGCAGTGTTGGGTTTATAACCGTCGAGGATGAAGAGAGATTTTTGGCACTGCCTTGCGATCGCGATTCTTGCCAGTAACTTTAGCAAAGGAAAGGTTTATGAGTTTCAGATGCGAGAAGTAAGGAGAAGTAAGTAATAAGGAGAAGTAACATCAACATTGTTGGTATATGAATAACCTAAGAATGGGAGTCACCAAATACAACAGGTAATTGCTGTTAGGTGAATGTACAAATGTCATGAAAATAAATGAATATAGGTGTATGCCATTCAGCCCATCATAAGCCCACTTTGCTGTTCCAGTTCATCATTCACTATTTACCTCAAAGCCATATTCCCAGCATTATCTTCATTTCCCTTGATGTCATTAGTGACTAGAAATCTATCAATCTCTGATTTAAACTAATTCATTGGCTGAGTTTCCATGGAACCCTGCAGTAGAAAGCAGTTGAGGCCAAAATAGTGAATATTTTCAAAAAGGAGTTTGATATAATTTTAAGTTGTCATGTGATCAAAGAGAATGGGGAGAAAGCAGGAACAAGGTACTGAGTTGAATGATCAGTCATGATCATCTTAAATGGTGGAACAAGTAGGAAGGGCTGACTGGCCTATTCCTGTTCCTAATTTATATGTTTCTATGAAGTGAACTTGAAAAATTCACCATCCTTTGAGCGAAGAATTTCCACCAAAGTTAAACATGTTTTTTATTCTGAGATTGTGTTTCCTTGTTCTAGGGGAAACACCATTTCTGCATATACTCTGTCTATCTTTTTAAAAATTTTGTAAGCTTCAATGAGATCGCCTTTGATTCTTCTAAATAACTGAGAATACAACACTAGTTTCCTCGTAGGATAGACCACCATCCCAGAAATCAACCTGGGGAACCTCCACTGCACTCCCTCTATTCTTTCTTAGCTACAGGGACCAGAACTGCACACAATACTGCAGGCGCTTCCTCATGAATCTTTTCCACAACTGAAGGAAAACTTCTTTGCTCCTATATGCAAACCCTTTTGCAATTGAGACAAATGTGCCATTAACTTCTGAACTGTTTGCTGCACATACATTCATTTCAGTGACATAAGCGAGGACATTGCATGTCTGAAGGAATTCAAGAGACAATGTGACGTTTTATCAAGCATAAAATATCGGAGTATTGTACAGGAGCAGAAAAGATACCCAGTAAAATAGGCTTTTCAGCCAAACACTTGATGCTGTTGTTATGGTTCATTTAAAACAGAAGACAGTTTTAGCATGGAAGGCCAAAATGTGTTGGCACAGACTTGAAGGGGCAAAGGGGCCTGTTGCTGTGTTGTATTGATCTTTGTTCTAAGCCCCTTTGTATCCTTTTTTTGTCTATCATTGGAACTATATATTCATTTTACCCTCCTATGTTTGTCTAGCTTACCTTTAAATATAGTTATACTATTTGGGGAGGCACCGTGGCTCAGCACTACTGTCTTACAGCACTGGGTACTCAGGTTCAATTCCACCCTCAGGTAACTGTCTGTGTGGAGCTTGCCCAGTCTCCCTGTGTCTGCATGGGTTTCCTCCAGCTGCTCCAGTTTCCTCCCACAGTCCAAAGATATCCAGACTAGATGGATTGGCCAAGCTAAATTGCCTGTTGTGTCCAGGGATGTGTGGGTTATATGTGGGAAATACAGGGGAATGATCTTCAGGAGGGACAGTGTGGACTTGTTGGGCCAAATGGCCTGTTTCCACACTGCAGTGATTCTATATGATTCACACATTGTGCATGATACAGAGTTCCTCATTCTGACCCTTTTTTGGTGAAAAGGTTTCTTCTGAGTTGGATATTATGGCGGCTATCTTACAATGTTGGCCTCTGGTTTTGCTCTTCCTCAAGAAGGAAATATTCTGTTTGTATCCATTGTGTGACAGCCATTCATAAATTTACAGACCCTCAGTCTTTCTTTAAATTGTCAATGAAATAAAAACTAAACAATAATACAAACTGTAAAATCTACAGGAATAACATGGGTTCATTTCCAATTTCGAGTAAAGAAACATAATAAAAGCTACAAGAGCAAAAATTTCTGGAGAATCTCATTAGGTCTCATAACATCTGTAGAGAGAAAGCAGCGTTTACATTTTGGATTTAGTGACCCTTCTTCGGAACTGATTGTAGCTAGGAAGGTGTTGGTATATATGCCCAAAATGGAGTGGCAGAGGCGAGAGAGGGGGCAACAAGACAATGTTAAGTGAAGGTGGAGCCTAGAAAGAAAGAAAGAACAGCAATTGGGCAGACAAAAGAATGGGTAATGGTCACTCTGGGAGAATCAGTAACTGTTAATGGAAACCATTAATAGCTGATAATGTAATGTAAGGCTTGGTGTGTGGCAAGGACATGGGAGGAGGTGCTCAGATTCTAAAATTATTTAACTCAATAAAGACCTGAGGCTGTAGGGTCACCAAGCAGAAAATGAGATGCTGTTTTTCCAGTCTGCATTTAGCTTTGCCGGAGCACTGCAGCGAGCCCAAGACACAGATGTTGGCCAGGGAACATGGTGGTGCGTTGAAGTGACAGGCAACCAGAAGGTCAAGGTTATTTTTGCGGGCAGGATACAGATGTTCTACAAAGCGGCTGTCCAATCTGCATTTCATCTCCCTAGTGTAGAGGAGACTACATTTTGAGTAACAAATTTAGCAGAATTCATTAAGTAAACTGCCGGTAAATCATTGGTTTGTCTGGGGCCTTGGATACTGAGTAGGGAGGAAGTAAATAACCAGAAGTGACACCTTCTACGATTGCATGGGAAGGTGCCATGGGGTGTGGAGAGGTGTTGGAGTTGTGGGGAGCAGTGGACCAGGATGTCCTGCAAGGAAAAGTTCTTGCAGAAGGGTGACAAGGAAGGGCAAGGGAATATGTATCTCATGTATCACCACTCTTCTGCATTTTTGCCCTGACCCTTTGGTATCCTTCCCACAAGACTGAAAAGATATGCCTGGTCCCCAGTTACTACCCACTGGCATCCACATCCAAAGGATCATTAGCTGCCAATTCTGCCACTTTCAGGGTATCACCATGACATCACCCGGTTTGTGGATTTTGGGAAGGAAGGAGAAGCAGACAGTATGGGATTAGGGAGCTGTGAGTTTGCAGGTGACAGAGGGGGCATGTCAAAACGAAATGAAATTATGAACCATTGTGGATACAATGTTCTGATGCTTGATGATGGCATCACAGTCTGGGGAGCGATAGGAGAAGGTGTCTGAGAGCCGGCACAAGTCAGTACCCCAGAGTTCTGACGAATGGTCACCGGGCCCGAAACGTTAACTCAGTTTTCTCCTTCTCAGATGCTGCCAGACCTGCTGAGCTTTTCCAGCAACTTTGTTTTTTGCCCCAGAGTTTAGCCTGTCACAGAGATGCTGGCCAGAGAACACAGCGAAGTGGACAGCGATTGGAAGTTCAGGGTCATTTTACGGACAGAACATTGTTATTCTGCAAAGCAGTCACCCAGTCTCTGTCTTGGGCCTGCTGCAGTTGTCCAGCAAAGTGAAATTCAAAATGGAAGACAGGATGTCATCTTCCACTTGGTGACCCTGCAGCCTTCAGCGGTCAGTGTCAAGTTCATTAATTTTAGGGCTTGAACACCGTCTTCCATATCCTTGCCTCAACCCCACGCATCAGGCTTCGACTCACATGAACTACTACCACAACCAACCCATTGTCACCCACTAATGGGCCCAATCAGCAGCTATTCATTCTACCAGTTTGACCATCACCCATTCCTTTGTCTGCACTACTGCACTCGTCTCTCTCTGGGCTCCATCTCTAATGATCATTTATTCCTGCTCCCTCCCTCCCACCCCATCTTCAGCATATATATCAACATTTTCCTAGCTACAATCAGTTCCGAAGAATGAAACATTAACTCTGGTTTCTATCCAAGATGCTGCCAGACCAGCTGAGTTTCTCCAGCAATTTCAATTTTTGTTTCAGATTTCCAGATTCTATATTTTTTTTTTGTTTTTTTCTTAATGAAAAGGGTTATTTTAATTCATTGCAATATTCATCACATATTTTGTTCAAATATATTCTACTTTGCACTGTTCTGTCCAGTAGCACAAGGCTAAAGGACAACCTAAATATTCAGTCTTGGCTGGATAAGATCAATGATTTTATTATGTCACGTCATCATGTTTAGTGTTGCAAAGTGGTTAATTATAATGAAAACACAATATACTATAATTATGAATTACTTTCATATTACTGTTTTTTAAGACTAGATTACCTACTATTGTTAAGAGATAGATCAAATAGTCATGTTATTTTAGGGTATATTATCTTCACCAAATCACATCAACTGAACATGGATATCAATATAAAAGTGACAACTGTGCCCTCTCATGATACTGAACATTTTTAATATCAGTTGTATCAGAAATTGGCAAAATCAGTAGAATTGATCACAATGCCATACACAATGCCAGCAGTAGATTGAGTACAGAGATGTACAGAGATGCTGGGTTCATCAACGTCTTTTAGTGTTACCAGAAACTACATGAAAAGGATAATGGATTTATAAAGTGAGCCTATGTTAATGAAACTTGGAAATCCGTAAGATATTTTGTTTACACAGAATCACAGAAATTAAAGCTAAATTTATGGTAACCAAATACATTACACAGTTCAGAAGGTACAATAAGATATTGCATAATAACAAATTCAAACCAGAGGAGACATGATTACACTTTTCATTTCCATTTAAGTGGTTACCCTGGATACTTCTGTCTATATGCGCATTGAAAAAATAGAGGTGCTGAAATCATAGGTCTCCTGCCAAGCTCAGGGGTGCTACAATTCTGCTCTTGCACTATCCTTTCCAATCTTTGATATAATCTTAATCAGAGAAATATTAGACTCTGTTTGAAGCTGCCTTGTGGAGCTGCCATTTTGTACTAGGCCTAGGAAATGAGCCCACCAGAACTGTCACAACCTCTAAGCAAACTGGTGTCTACGTCACTCACCAATTGATGGAAGCATTAGTACACATACCAGAGAATTCAGATATTACCCTTGAGTAGTTAAAATTGCTGAGTCACAGTGCACAGATGGGGTAAAATAAAAATAGCTACTAGATAAGGGTGCTATACACTGGGAATACATATTGAAACTAACTGGAGATTGCGAGATATTGAGGAAACTTAAACCAATATCTTTGTCCCTCATTACAATCTCTGTTCACTTGCTCCTGACTCCATCTTTCTCCTTGGCAGCTGTCTGTTTACAACCATTGTTTCATATTCAACTCTGACTTGAGCTTCCAAACACATGCTTCTTAATCACTAGGACCACCTATTTCCAACTCAATAATATTTTCAAGTTCAGCCTATTTCAGGTCATTTACTGCTAAACCATCATTCAGATGCCTTAGTTACCTCTAAACACGACTTTTACAATACAGTTCTGACTAACATTCCCACATTCTACCCTTTATAAGTTAGAACTCAATCAAAATTCTGCTGGCCCTGTTCCAGACCAAGCCCTGTTCAGCCCTGAACCCTGCACTTCTACTTGTTTAAAATTGCTCTGATTGTATATTTGTCATCATTGTCCTTTTCAAATTCTTTCATAATCTAACCCTTTGCTTTCTCTGTAATCTCCTCCAGCTTCACAACCTTCTAAGATATCTGTTCTCTTCGAGTTCAAACCTCTTGAGTTTCCCTGTTTGTACTGCTGCAGCGGTACAATCCCAATGGGTGAAAGTTTCCTGACAACAGATAGGGAACCAAAGTCCTCAGTCATTGTCACAGAGCTGCTTCTGGACCAGCAAATATGATGCTGAGCACAATGTCAGATACAGGCAATTCACATTTTGTGTTTCCTGACATCTCTGAAATTCTATTGCATAAAATTCTGTGATAGGAACACATTAAAATACATAGAAAATGAGGATAGCAATTTCTAACCACTCACTTCTTGCACGGAAAGGCAAGAAAAGGAATCACAATAGAGCTCACTTTAATGTTCATTTTGAGCAGGTTATGAATTGTTGAGCCGAAAACAGCAAGAAATAGTTTGTCATTTACAGCTTTGAAACAGAAATTGAAAGTTCCAACCAACAGCAAATGAGGAAGGAGAAACTTAAGTAACGAATGAGATGAGTTTGACTGGTAATTTTGTTTGTGACAGTGTAAAATACGTAATATCAGATTAATAATCCATTATACAAATCTGAGAAATTTTCATTCTCATTGACTTCATCAAGCTTCTCCCATTAAACTGTCATCCAATGTCAAATTACCTCTAGTCTTGCTCATTGAAATTATAAAGCACAAGAAAATGGCTCTGCTAAAACTCAATATATTATCCTACTTGTAAAATACGTATAAGAATGCGAGTGAAAATGAGGCTTATAAAACAAAAATTCTGGTGGTTTTAATCATTCCCCCATTGAGGTATCATAGCTTTTAAAACTAATACTGATTTCTCCATCGTGGATGTGGAATAATATAATGCTACAACATCAGGACCTGGCATGGATTAAGGAGCATCTTTATCAAATTCACAGACAAAATACATTGTAATATGACAGGTGACATCATTCCAGCCCCCAGAAGATACCATCTCTGCACAGTCTTCTTCATCGTAGGCATTGTTCGGCTCTCCAGTACGCCATTTGTTGAAGGTCTGTAGGGGTGACCCATCTGTAAAGACAAACTGGCCTTCCTCCTCCAGATCATTAACACCAATGAATACCCTGCTGAGACCTGCTTCGCTGATGTAAGAAGCAATGAGGCTATTGGTTGCTTCATCTTTAGGCATTATAAGTAGTCCTCCTCGATCACGACAATACTCATGGGCATCTGTGTACCTCTTCTCCTCCTTCACCAGTAGGTAAATCTTATTCTCTACCTCTCGTACTCCAGCAACAGCTGCAGGGGAGGGCAGTGCTGAAAAGTGAGCACTTTGATTTCTGTTATATTTAATAAGATATAAGCAGCTTTACAAAGATACATATGTCCCCCATGCAAACTATGATTTAAGCTGGTAAGGAAGGGAACAATCAAAATGAGTATATTTAATGAGTGTAAGCATGTTCTTATATAGGAAACATAAAATTCCATACTGCATAGTTTTTTTCATGGCATGTGGGCATCGCTGGCAAATTTGTTGTTCATTCTTAATTTTCCTTGAGAAGATAACGGAGGACCTACTTTCTTGATCCACCACAATCCATCTGGTGAAGGTACTCCCACAATGCTGTTGGCACCTATTTTTAGTGATCTGTTACAATTCAATGGCTTGCTCAGCTATTTCACATGGAAGTCTAACTCACATTTCTGAGAATCCGGAGTAACATATTGTCCAGACCACATAAAGACAGCACATTTAACTCCTTAAAGGACATTAGTGATCCAGATGAGTTCTTGCCACGATTGATGATATCTCACACGACACCATTACCGAGGCTAGCTCCCAATACCAGAATTTTAACAATTAATTCAATTTAGTAGTTAACTAAATTTCCGCTTGCTATGTTTCCAGCCTATTAGCCTAGGCCTCTGGATCCATTGACATTACCACTACAACACCATCATCCATTATAATCAGAGTGTGACATCTATATCCTCTTAAGTTTAGTTTATCTGGTCCAACTTATACCATTTGACCATGTTTATTGGTGAAATTGTAACTAGAGGGCAAGAAATTTGAGATTGTCACCAAAAGAAGAAAGGGAGAAATGAGAATTTTACTTTTAATTATGAACTGAGCATAATTAGGACATGGGTACCTTATGAAGTTACAGAACATATCAGGATTCTACAGTAAGTAACTCACCTCTAGACACCTGAAGATCAATCCACCATCTATAAAATACAAGTCTGACAGAGTACTCTCCACTTGCCTAGATGAGTACAACTCCAACAACACTCAAAAAGCTTAACACTATCCAGGACAAAGTGGTCCATTTGAATGGCAGCTCATCCTTTAATTCAGTCTGTTTATGACCAACACAGAGCAGACCATTGCAAGATTCACTGCAGAAATTCACCAAGGCTCTTTCTACAGCAGACTTCAAAGCCATAACCTCTCCAACTTAGAAAGACAGTGGCATAACCTGCAAGTTTACCTCCAAGTTACACACTTTCCTGACTTGGAAGTAATTCTCTATTCCCTCAATGGGTCAAAATCTGCAACTCCCATTCTAACAGCACTGTGGCTGTACCTATCCCACTCAAACAACAGCAGTTCAAGAAGATTGCAAACCATTCTCAAGAGCCAATAAGATGAGCAACACATAATGGCATTGCCACTAACACCCACGCCCAGTGAATGAATAAAAACAGTGGGAAGAAAGTGAGTTAATATTTTCAGAATAATAAGACTAAATAAATGCCACTAAATAAATAACTCTTTCAAAGAGCAGAACGATTGTAATGGCCAAGTTGTTGGTAAAATTCATGTGGTAAAATTTTAAAACTTTATGATTGAAACCTAGAACCTCTGAACACCTCTATACTTAGTTTCATAACAAAGAGTTTTTGTCAGTTTGCACTGAAATCAGTAAAAGGTGAATAGGTTTTGTAAGTAAGTTTTATAAAGTTTAAATTGAGTTTCCTTAATTTTTATAGTGTTTTCAAAAAATATCAGACAGTAGCTGATTCAGTCCACAAATTTGACAACAACCCAGATCAAAATCGTGATTGTGCTTGTTCAAAGAGGTTCTTCAAATTAAGCTGTCTTTTGACTGTAGACACTAGCAGCTTGTTTCAAAAATTTTTACATACTAAATGAAGGCCAATTTAGAAAGGAGCTGATCAGTGCAAATGAATATAAATGATTCTTTATGGTTTTTAAGTAATTTTCAGCAAATTAAAATTGATTTTCTTTGAGATGATGGGCCTCACACTTATTGGAAGTGTTCAATTACAGCTATTTTAAAAATCAGTTTACCACTGTTAAGTACAGAACTGAATGTTTTAATGCAAGGGAAGAAAAAATAATAACATTCTGTTACACTGCTCCATTTCCTCCATTCACGGAAGATTTTGCACTTGTAATCATGCAAATGAATTTGGTGAGAACTTGACCTGTAACTTCAGAAAAACAGGAATTTTAAGCACAATTTGCACTCAGATTGTCAATTGTACCCAGAACAGAAACTCTAATAACTGTATTTAGCTCTATTTAACAATGTGCAGCATCTTATAGTGCACAATACATCAAAAGCAAATGGAATACAACCCTAAATGTACACATGTTTGTATTTAGCAATTGGTTTAGTGTGAAAGGTTAATAACTGAACCATCTTCTGTAAAAGACAAAGTAAGCATTGTCCGACAGTAAGGGGTAAAGCACTATAGGCAAAGAGGTCTACCTTGGTATAAGTGATAAAACTTACCATTTTTAATGAAATTGAGTTCATTTGTTAATTGTGTCACAAGAATGTCCATTTCTCCAATTACCTTTCTCAGTGGGCCGCACTCACAGGGTAAGCCTGAAGAGAATATACACAGGCCATTAATCACACAGATAATTAAAGAAACAGACTTGATACAAAGCAGGTGTACACCAATAGAAGCTTTGGATACTCTACCTGGATCTCCATTTTCCCCTTTTGGTCCGAGATCACCAGTGTCTCCTTTGTTTCCTGATAAGTTAAGAAAGAAGAATTTGAGTTCCTTCAGTTTCTGCTCTGAGCTAGAGTCTGTTATCCTTCTGTTTTAGCTGAACTTCTGATGTCAGAAGCACACTCACATGCATACACACTTAGCTTTGGCATAGTTTTATTGTTTTATCCAGAAAACAATTCGATTGAGGATAATCTTGACTCAGCCTTACCTTTCCTTGAGTGAAACATTGCAAGAATTCAGTTCCTAACACAACATACTCCACAACTTGGATAAATATTTCTTTATCTCAAAGCTCAAAATGTAAGGTAATGGAAAGTGAATTTGCCTCTGATAGCCCCAAAAAGGGTTGGACAGAATGCTATCCAAGGTTGAGGCTGGGATGTGTTTTGCAAAGAGCAGGCATGAAAACCTTCTTGCTGAACTTTCTGTCACAGAACTTTCATTTGTGGGGTCCAGGACTGAGTAAGGCTGGGAAGTTGAAAGAACTTGGGGAAGCATTCCAAGAGGGGTGAGGTAGAGAAGGAAGTTTCAAATTTCAAGCAGCGAAGTGACAGAGAAACGGGTGATGCAAGGGTGAAATGAGAAGGTTGAGAGAGGGGCAGAGGATAAATAAATGCTTCAAGAGGGGAGGTACAGGAGGGCTGGGGGTGAGCAGGAGTCTCCATGTCAGTGGAAGGGAGGGAGGCTGCAATGCGGGAGTGGAGAGAATGCTGCTTGGAGAGAAAAAGGAGGTTGCAAAAATACAAAAGTGCAGACAGCAAAGGGGAGATGGAAGCTGTAAAACACAGTAAACAGTTTTATTCCAGTCAACAAATGAACGAACAAACTAACTGTGAGCGAAAAATTTTAAATTACGGAAGTAATGAATTCCTTGCAAACGAATGTGAAATCCCTATCTTAAAGCCACAAATGTTACATGGGAGCATGAAAATAGGAGCAGGAGTAAGCCCTTCAAGTCTGATCAGCCATTCAATGTCATCATGACTGGTCATCCAACACAGTACACTATTCCCACTTTCCACTCATACTCTTTGAGCCTATGAGCCTTAGGAACTATATCTGATTCCTTCTTGAAAACGGTCAATGTTTTAGCCTTGATAACAAAGTGTGAAGCTGGATGAACACAGCAGGCCAAGCAGCATCCCAGGAGCACAAAAACTGACGTTTCGGGCCTTGACCCTTCATCACGAAATGTCAGTTTTTGTGCTCCTGGGGTGCTGCTTGGCCTGCTGTGTTCATCCAGCTTCACACTTTGTTATCTTGGATTCTCCAGCATCTGCAGTTCCCATTATCTCTGATCACAATGTTTTAGCCTCAGCCGCTTTATATGGCAGAGAATTCCACTGGCTCACCACTCTCTAGGTGAAGAATTTTTTCATCTCAATTCTAAATGGCACTCCCTATATTCTTAAACTGTGACCTCTGTTCTGGACTCCCTGGTCAATGGGAACATCCTTCCTGCATTTACCTTGTGCAGGCCTGTTAGAATTTTATTAGTGCATATGAGATCCCAGCCACATTTTTTTAGTGTCTAGTGAATATCATCCTAACCATTCCAGTCACTCTTCATGCATCAGTCCTGACATCCCAGAAGCCAGTTCAGGAAATACAATATATAGAAACTGATGGTTGCTGTTGTAACAAACAATGCTAAATGGCTAAATTTTAATCAGAGGTTCAAGCCTGAGGTGCAATAAAAGCAGTAGTAACTGCCTGGTTAAAAGCTATCAACTTTGTATATATGCAATGGAAATGCATGTACTGTTACCTCACCAGTCTTTGGTAGGTGTGATGACTGTTGGTGTGTAGAAGTGTGTGAGAGTTATTTTGAAAAAACCTTTTTTATTATTAACTTATGCCTGTTGCCTTGTGCCAGTTTAAATAAAGTCATGTCTAAGAAATTCGCATTTTCTTTGTGTGTTGTGGCTTTAAGTTAAACAGAGGATTGATGATTTTTGGTGGTGTGAGTCCAAATACTTATCTTTTGACATTCAACAGATAATGTTATTATGAGATTGTATCAGCCACTGTAACAGTTAGTGAGAATGAAAAGGTAGCCTCCGAAAACCAAAAAGAGCCCAAGAAAATTAAAAAAAATTAGCTCCTGACGAAATCTCAAGATGAGGTCTCCAAAATAATTAATAAGTGAAATTAACAAGAAATAACAAGCGAATCTTATTTAATGCCTTCCATTTAATGTAATTAAACAAAACTGATTCATAATTAACACAAAATGAAGTTACCATAATATGCCATCTGTGGTCTAATCATAATAAACATGGAAACTAGGTACAGCATTAGGCCATTGGGTCCTTTGAGCTTGATCTACTATTCAACATGATCGTGGCCAATCCTCTGTCCCAATTGCATATTCCCTATTTCTTTCCAAAGCCCTTGATGCCATTATTGCCCAAAAGTTTATCAAATTTTTTCTTGAATGTGCTCAGTAACCCGGTCTCCACAGCCTTACGTGGTAGCAAATTCCACACGCTGAACATGTTCCAAAGAAATGTTTCCTCATCTCAGTCCTAAACAGCCTACCTCAAATCCTGACGTTGAGACATCTGAATAGAGACCATCAACCAGCGGAAAAATCCTTCCGCATCGAGCCTGTCCAGCCATTTTGGAATTTTATACGTTTCAATCACACCCCCTCATTGTTCTCAACTCTAGTTTGAATGTAACTGATGATATAATTGAAAATATTTGTAGTATTTAAAATCTTATTTTTGTATGTTCCTGCAACCGACAAAACATTATTTCCTGTAGTCATATTTTACTATCAATTACCTTGTTCAGACTTATAATGGAAACAGCTCTGTAATCTCAAGTTTAAACAGTAGTAGCATACTGAATATTGAGTTTTAAATTTTCTGGTTCCTCAACCTGTATTATAGAGAAATTGATCAGCTCCAAACAAGTCTACTTCTCTGCTTTTAATTGCTCTTGGTTTTGCTCTTTAACTGTTAATACTTACATAAAATCAAAGTATTACATAAAATCAAATTTAGGGCAGCACGGTGGCTCAGTGGTTAGCACTGCAGATTCACAGCACCAGGGACCTGGGTTCGTTTCCAGCCTTGGGTGGCTGTCTGTGTGGAGTTTGCACATTCGCCCTGTGTCTGCGTGGGTTTCCTCCAGGTGCTTCGGTTTCCTCCCACAGTCCAAAGATGTGCAGGCTAGGTGGATCGGCCATGCTAAATTGCCCGCAATGTTCAGGCATGCGTGGGTTAGAGGGAGATGGGTCTGGGTGGGATGTTTCAAGGGCTGGAGTGGACTTGTTGGGCCAAAGGTCTTGTTTCCACACTGTAGGTAATCTAATCTAAAAAAAGGCTAAATACTTTAAGTTGGAGACTGAATTATGTCCATCTGTTCATTTAATTATCTTCTCCCCTTTGATTCTGCATCATCTGACGATATCATAAGGTCTCGATTCCCATTCCACAAATACAAAAAGATCAAATAATATCAATAATTACAATAGTGAGGCTTTAAGCCTAAGAACTTGTAATCCTGGCAGGAAGCCTCCCACCTAAACAACAGCAAATGAAAATTCTAATGCATATTAACTGTGGATTTCTGACTAAATTGGCTGATAATCATGCCCCACGTACAACACATTTACCCAATATGCCTTTACTTTTAGATAGCTCAAAATATACAGCATGCTGACAATAGATGAAATGTCTAATTACTTTTATTCTTCCTGGAAGGGAATGTTATATGCCAAGGGTAAATATTAAATAATGTGGCTTGAAATATTGCGTGGAGTTTCTGAATAAACATGTCAAATTTTGGGAAATTTCTGATATGTGACCCCTATGCATTTGCCTCTTTGTAAAAGAAACAGACTTTTTACATTACACGTTTTATTTAAATGTGACATCCAGGTCAGCAGCAAAAAAAAAATCCTCAATCAAAAGATTGTCAAATACTGTCCGTACAATGGCACAATTGATAGCTGAACTGCTCAATTTGGAATCGAACATAGAACAGTAAAGCTCAGTAACAGACCCTTGACTTATCACATCTATGCTGACCATTATTCCATTCTACCTGCACATAGTCAGTGTTACTATACTCCCTGCCTGATCATGCCTCTATCTAAATGCCTTTCTAACATTGCTATGATCTCTTCCTCTACCAGCTCTCCTGGCAGCATGTTCCTGGTATCCATCTCCCTCTGTGTAAAACTTTGCCTTACACATCTCCTTTAAACTTTTCACCTCTCACCTTAAAACTATGGTCTCGATTATCTGACATTTCTGCATTGGGAAAACGCCTCTTCCACGCCTTTCATAATTTATATATCAAGTCACCCCCTCCCCCCAAGCCTCTAGTAAAAACAATCCATATTTGTCCAAACTCTCCTTGTAGCCACTATGCTCCAATCCAGGCATCATCCTGGTAAACCTCTATGAAGCCATCCAAAACACGAAGGCTCATGATCTATTTTGAGTATAACCTTGGCTGGGATAATAGTAACAACATTACTATTGGGTCAACTTTATTTACAGAGATGGTGGGAAAATCAGCATGGATATGCTACTCAGTAACCCTTAGTGGGAGTGAGTTTTTTTCTTTATATATATTAGTGAGACTGAGATGGGCTTGACTCTTGTATCACAAAATGCTTGCATATGTTCAATATCCAGGTTCATAAATCATCAATGGGAAATTGAGTGAGAGAGCAGAGAACTGCCAATCTCTACAAAATGATACTGTCTTATGAAGGGGTGGGGGGTGTGGGGTTAACAGAGAAAAAACATTTAGGTGGTGAGAAATGACAATCAGGCCTAATTCTAATAAAAAAAAGACTCTTGTTGACTTACATGTAGACAATGCCAATAATTAATAAACCAGAGTAATAGATATTGTGTAAGTAGTAACATTTGTACCTGTATGGAAATAAATTATTATGTAAATGATGACACTGGATTTCAGGAACTTAAACCTACTGTAATGTCCCAAGAAGGGAGTATTCTTTCTCCCAACACTGCTACTCTGCCACTTCCCTTGTCCTTAGTACCAGAGCAGCCTGCTTTTGCCCATGCAGAGATGGCATAGTTGACAGTAAGGCCTTGTAGGCCTAAAGCTGCTCAATTCTCCAAAGCAATATTAAGTCTTTTCTAGTAAAGCTCTGCAGCCTTCCATTAGCAATGTAACACTGTATAGAAGTTCTAGGATAGGCAAAGATACATGTAAGACAAGCACAAAGAGAATACAGCAGGGTGGCTGGCAAACCCGTTTGTGCAGCACTCATGCTTACACTTATATTGGCTTGGAAGGTTTCTGTTTTGGTAGCTTTCATTTTTGCACTATGGCAAAGGGTACACTTCCAGCATTAGGAACAGAGTTAATGGACTGTTGGTGAATGGGAGTTTGGATGCGAATGCTGAAGTGGTACTCAGATGAAATCATTATAGATCGCCCACCCTGAGAAAGGCTGTCTCGGCTACCATCTCTCTTTTTCTTCCTCTACCTCTTACTACTCCCATTCCTCCTCATTAAACACTGCTCTTCAGTTGTTATCACCTATAGCTGAAGGCAAGTGCTGCCCTCACATATATGTAAGATTGCACATGCTGTGCTGAGTAATGTAAGGCTGCTACTGTTTGGTCAATGTTTCATAACACCAACAGGCTGCTATTCATACAGCACCACGATTTTTGTTGAATGCGTATTATACACGAGTTAATGTACTGGACTCATCAGCCATGTTGTCAGCCGACAGCCCTTATCAGCCACAAGCCACTCTTTCTTTTGCCACACTGGCAAAAGTGCTGCTGGCACAGAGAACTAACATAGAATTAAGTTGTCACAACAGTTTCGAGGATCTCAATCACTGGCCTTCTTACTTTGCTGCCTATGGTCAAACACGCACCAAGTTGAATACTTAGAGAGTGTAAATCCTTTCAATTCCATTAAAGGGCAGAGTTAGTACAGGATACTTGGGCAGCACATTGGCTCAGTGATTAGCACCCTACCTCACAGCACCAGGAACTTGGGTTTGATTCGAACCTCTGGTGACAGTCCATGTGGAGTGTGCACATTCACCTCTTGTCTGCGTGGGTTCCCTCCAGGTGATTCAGTTTCCCCCCACAGTCCAAAGATGTGCATGTTAGGTGGATTAGCCATGGGAAATGCAAGGCTATATGATTAGGGTAGGCAGTGTATCTGGGTGGGATGCTCTTCGTAGGGTTGGTGAGGACTCAATAGGCTGAATGGCCTGCCCCCACATTGTAGAGATTCTGTGATTCTAAAGCTTGCAGCTTGCTCTTCTCCAAGGGAATGCCCTCAAGTGCAGTCACATTTTGGAGCAATTCTCTTGTGCAAAAGCTGGGATATCCCCAAAAAGCACAGACCTTCTGAACAGGTTGATTAGAAAATATCTAAACAAGAACTTGAAAAACTTCTCAAACCAAAGTATTAGGAACAAATTAATCACAAAGGAGCTGAGCTTTTTTAAAACAGCACTAGCGGGTTTGGGGGTCTTCCTGCTCCTGATGACATGCTTAGCTACAGAATCCCGACTGTGTGAAAACAGGCCATTCAGCCCAACAAGTCCACACAGACCCTTAGAACATCCCACCCTGACCCATCCCCCTAACCTAAATATCTCTGAAAAGTGTGAGCAATTTAGCATGGCCAATCCACCTAGCCTGCACATCTTTGGACTGTGGAAGGAAACTGAAGCACCCTGAGGAAATCCATGCAAGACACGGGGAGAATGTGCAAACTCCACACAGACACACACCCTAGAGTGGAATTGAACCCGGGTCCGTGTGAGACAGCAGTGCTAACCACTGAGCCACTGTGCCACCGTAATGTTGATAGGGGGTTTAGATGTAGCTCCAAAATGGTATATTAGTCTTCTAAACTAATTCATGAATGACCAGCTTGCCTGCATACTTCCGACCACCATCCACCTTGTATGTGATAACACCCTCACCAATATGAATTTCAACATGATACACCCATTTTCTGGGTATTTATGGGCATGATTATGGGCATACTTTATGTTCATCTCCTGAGTATTACATGTCGCCTTAGACCTCCAAAATAATTTTGCAGCTCATACATCTCACAAACATATGCACAAGTATAAGTTATCCGAATTTGATAGAAGTATAACAACAATTAATGAAGGAAAGCATGAGACATTGCTACATAAGAGAAAATTATGTTTGACACGAAAAATCAAGAAGTTCGAATCACAAATAAATTTGTTTTACAAACAGCAGACAAAATTATTAAAATACCTTTTAACCCAGCTGGGCCTACTTTGCCAGGGTGACCCATTGCACCTTTTTGGCCTTTTTCCCCAGTAGGTCCTGCAAAAGCAAGTTGTAGATGTTTCAGTAAAACATTTCCAACTATTTTATTTCTCATTGACTCCACAAATCAACTGCATCACTCCCAAAGAATTTCAGAATCTTCAATTATTATTGTGGCATTTGTTTTGTGATTTTGAAGTCCATAGGCATAAAGGAAGACACCTGCGAAAGTCCAGGCAGCAAACTTTAATTTTAACTTTGTCTATTTAAATTTACCGGCCTCACATGATCTTTATCAAACACTCATGTAAGGAGGTTAACCTAGACAGGTGATTCACCAAATCAATAAAGACAAGTCACAAAAGCAGAAATGGAGTTAACCAGATATTGTGGAGATGAAGACACACAAACATGCAAACAAAGAACAAGAGCAGGCCGATCGGCCCTTCTAGCGTGCTTCACCATTCAACAAGAGCAAGGTTGATCTTATTTTAACCTCAGCTCTACATTCCTGCATACCCTCAATAATCTTTCTTCCTCTCTGTAGTCAAGAAGGTATCCATCTCTAGCTTCAAAAATATTTAAAGATTCTTTGTCCATTGCCTTTTGAGGAAGGAAATTCCAAAGATTCACAATCCTCTGAGAGAAAAACAAAGAATCCAGATTAATTTGTGAAGAATTAGCAGCAGTTGATATTTTGGCAATGAGTCCACCTAAAGCAAATCTTTAGGCTTGTGACATTCTTTAAATAAAGAAACAACATTTAACAGTGCTAGAGAAGTTGTATTTTTATTTCCCACCTTTGGGGACCCTAGAGACATTGCTGCATTTTCCTCAAAATTCTGTGGTCTAGTGAAGAGGATCTTCCCACAATAAAATTAGATGGAGTAGAATTCCACAATATTGGCCCTACAACAAATGAAGTATTGGGGATACTTGCCCAAGTCAGAATGTAATGTGAATTAGAAGAGGTTGGAGCTGATTGTATCAGCGTTGGATAAGGTGGTCTAACTTTTCTGTTTTAAGCTATAGTTGTAGAACACTAAACATAATTAATAAAGATATTATAATGTATACAGTGTTTTAAAGTGGGAGTGATTTAATCATCAGTCCAGTGGCAGATCACAACACTTCTGTGAAAAAGTAGCAAAAGCTGAGGTTTGAACTTTTGTTCGAAAACTTTGGAGGTCCTCACAGATTTACACAGAAATATTTCAAAAATTGACATTTGATCTACAAATACAACTAAGTATAAACACATGGTATAACCAGCTAGTCATTGAATTCATTCTCTGGCTGAACTACATTAGTGTGTGACCTCCTGTCCTTTAAGTTAAACAAAAAGGCCTGACCACTTACAAGCAGTGATTATGAAAACAAACCATGTTGTAGTTGGTGAGCTAATGACAGCTTGAAGATTCATTTATGTCCACATGACATGCAATCGCAGTTAGGTACTACTTGGGTGGTACAAACACAAAACACTCAGCATGTGGGAAATTGTCTGTTTCCAAAATTCAGAAGATCATAATAATTTTCACGTTTATCACGTTACAGCTGAAATTTAGTATCCCAACCTACGAAGTGAACATGGAGAATTAATATTTGTTTGGTAAATAGACAGTGTGCTCTACATTTCAATCTTAACCTAAATTTATTTTACTTATTAACACAATAACCACAGAAAGGATGTCATTTTCAATTTGGCCTTCTGTAGGGACTAGAAAATAAAGAATTGGTAAGATAATTATTTCTAAGCCTATGGAAACGTGGCACAGGAGATTCACAAGAATACCTCCGTGATAAACGAGTATTATAATTAATCATAACAATTGTTGCAATGATAGAATCCTGGGTGAATTTCTTTCCACTATCTATAGAAGCTTAAGATTAAAAGTAAGCTATTCACCAGCAGAAGCCTACTCTGCTATTCAATCAAATAGAATCTGACCTGCACGTAAACAAAATTCATCTACCATAGCTTCATAATCCCTTGATATTGTTCATTACCCATCAAAAAGTTATCAATTCCAGGCTTAAAAGCATCAGCAACGCTAACACCCATAGGCCACCACATTTGATAACATCAAAATATGAGTACTGTGACCAGAATGCACATTCATTGCTTTTGATGGATGCTTCAAGCAAGATTTGGGCTGTCTGCCCATTTTAATGATTAGAGAGTGCATTACTGAGTGGGTGCACACTCAAACATACAGTACAAAGTTGTGAGAGATAGGAGTGAAGGGTAGAGTTTATTTTTTAAAGGAGAGAAACATTTTAGCCTCGTCATGATAAAATTGAGATTTCATTTTTAATTATTTCAAAAACCATGCGCATCATTGGCAAAACAAACATTAGTTACACACCTCTAATTTCCTAAGTGTAATAGTAAGCTGCCTTGTTGAACTGCTATAATCCATCTAGTGTACTCCTACAAGTGAAGTTCCAGGATTTTGATCTGAAAGCATTGAAGGAATGACAATATAGATCCAAATTAGTTCAGGATAGTGTGAGGCTTGTGGGGGGGCGGGGGCGCGGGGCGGTGCGGTATCTTGCATATGTTAGGGCTTCCCATGCATCTACTGATCTTGGCCTACCAATTGAATGAGGCCACAGGTTGGGAAGCAACTGTCAAAGCGACCTTGATAAGGATGTTGATAATAGGACAATGTCAAGCCTAGGCCCGAAACGTCAGCTTTTGTGCTCCTAAGATGCTGCTTGGCCTGTTGTGTTCATCCAGCTCCACATTTTGTTATCTCGAATGTCAAGGGTAGATGGTTAGATTCTGCTTTGCTAGTTGGACATGCTAGTTGCCTGGACTTGTGTGGCTCAAATGTCACCTGGAATTTGTCAGCACAGACATGAAAGTTGTCCTGGTCTTGCTGCATCCGCATGTGGGCTGTTACAGCATCAGCAGAGGTGCAAATGGTATTGAATGCTACTGCTTGGTTACACTTGCCACCAACTTAGACCTGGAAGCTCTGACTGCTGATTAGCTTAAGAATTGATAAGCGTAAGAATTTTTCTACACATTGAAAACTTCAGTAACTGGCATTTGAACCAGAAGGAGGTTGCTATATTGCAATGAGAAGACTATGAATACAGCCGTTATTCCTGGAGCTCTGCCTCAACATTAATAATTGGCCAAGGGCCTGTTCAAAGCAGCTTCCTCCTTTCCTGAAGCCCTCCTATTTCAGAAAGAGCCATCCATTTACAGATAAGCTAATTAGTTACCTTGTAGACATTAGAAGCTTAAGGGGATGATAAACTGGTTTTCCTCATTTTAGGGTGGCAATGATTTTGCAACAGCACCAAACCTCTTTGATTATTGTAGTGTGAAGGATGCTGGACATGAACCATATTCTTTCCTGTAGCCACACAACCCGTTTTCTGTTGGTGAATAATTAATGAGGGTCTTCCTGTGTGTGCTACTTTACCAAGAGCTTTTCAGTTAATCACATCAAAAAAAAACCAAATGAATGCACATGCTCCTTGGGTCTGCAAATTGTGAAAACACCAATCATTCAACAATGATATGCCTGAGGCTGTGGCCAGGGGCGCAGCTGAAAACATTGAAAGCTGTCATTCCTAATTTTTCCTACATTCCACTTCCACCTCATAGCTTCTCTCATGATCTACAAACTGCAAATTTTGCTTCCCCAACCCATCCAACCACTGCCCCCACTCATATGCCCCCAATCAGCAAACCCCCACCGCACCAACAACCCCTCCACACACACACACACACACACCACTTTAACACAATCCTATACTTCTCCCTTCAGGTAGGGTAGGATTGCCCTGATGGCGATTGATTTCCCAGAACCAGGAGTCACAGTCCAAAGATGCAGGGTAAACCATTTCAGACTGGAATGAGGAGAAAGTTCTTCACCCAGGGAGTGATTAACCTGTAGAATTCGCTACCACTGAAAGCAATAAAGGCCAAAATATTGCGTGATTTAAGAGGGAGTTGGATATAGCACTGGACAGCTGGGTAAACTGGAAAATGTACAAAAATGACATACGAGGATGTTGCTGAGACTGGAAGGTTTGAATTATAAGGAGAGGCTCGATAGGCTGGGACTCCTTTCCTTGGAGCAGAGGAGGCTGAGAGGTAACCTTATAGAGGTTTATAAATTCATGAGGGGCATAGATAGGGTGAATAACAATGGTCCAGGGAGCCCAAAACTAGACAGTATAAGTTTAAAGTTAAAAGGGAAAGATTTAAAAGGCATTTGGATAGATACATGGATAGGAACGGTTCAGAGGGATATGGGGCAAACAGAGGCAAATGTAAGAAGTTGTCCAGTTTAAGAAACCTGATTGGCGTGGATGAGTTGGACCAAAGGGGCTGTTACCATGCTGTATGATTCTATGACTTAGGACTAAAGGGATAAAAGGCAATGAGGGGAAAGCAGGAACAGGTTATTGACCTGGATGTTCAGCCAGCTGGATGAGCAGGCTCAATGTGTTGAATAGCCCGCTCCTACTCCTATTTCCTATGTTCCTGTGAGTTAGGCATTGAGCTACTTACTGCAAGGCTCCTAGCCTCTGACCTGCTCTTGTAGCCACCGTACTTATATGGCTAGACCAGTTCAGGTTCTGGTCAAATGTAACACCAGGACAGTACTGCCAATGAATGTCAAGGGGTGATGGTTAAATATTCTCTTGTGGAATTGGTCATTGCACAGGCCTTGCTGCATTTAGGCATTGACTGCTTGGAATCACAAATGGTGCTGTATATTGCGCTAAATATAAAATAATTTGAAGGATAGGTTTGAGGAAAAATCTAAACATGGTGAGACATCAGACATGAATGGCCTGTATTCAATGCAGAAAGCAGCACAGGTAGTAGGCAACAGAGCATCTTGGCCATGATGCTCAACCTGCACAGCAAAGAAGGGATCCAAGAATGATGATGCAACAAGTGTTGGCTGACACTTTAGTTTCTATTGAGCATAAGCCACCTGACATCCAAGCATTGTCCTGTAAGCCAAAGTTGTGCAAATTCAGCATTCAACAGGACAGGCAAGGTGTCAAAGCATTCCAGTAAACTGTCCTCCAAGCTGGTATTTTTTTGAAGCCGGGACTTGTAGACCTGTCCAGAAGTCACCCCATCCGTTTGGTGCAAACATACCTTCATTTGTTTTAATATAAAGAAACCCTCCATCAAGTTAACTGATCACACAACTAACACCAATTCACCAAAACAAATGGTAAAAAGTAGTGAGGGGACTAAATCAAAATGGTGTCGGTGGGGGAGATGATCGCTGCTGGCCGTATTGATGGCTTGAACGTAGCTCATTATCTTTTCCTAACACTGAGTGTGGTCCTGCTTTTCTATGGATAGAGGGTACTTCTCCTCCTATTTGTTTCCTTCACAAAGCCTTCAGTGAAGAGTTTGAAAACATCAGAATCTGCTCTCTGAGATAACAAGGTTCTTCAGCATCTGCAGTTCCTACTATCTCAGAATTTGCTCTCTCACATGTCGTGCCATTGTTTAATGTGTTCCAGGACGCAGTCACATCCTGCATCATTCCCAACACTTGCTGCACCACAATGCATTTCCCTTTTAAGATTTGCAGGTTGGCCCTAAGTGATATTAGTTGCTCACCATCAATAGCAGTGAGCACTTCCAGCGAAATGTTTGACATTATTGATATAAATGAGCAGGCATGACGAAGGTAGTATGCCGCCTGCGTGATAATCAACAGTTGCAGGTTTAAATGTGAATCGTAATGCCACAGACGCTTTTTTTTATAAAGAAGCTATCAAATTTAAGTCCCATGAAATTTTGCACTTTGCCCATAATACATTTGCTGAATTCGAAAGTAGCAAAATGGATACACTGGAGATGAAAAATTAACACATGAAAGGCTGAACTAATGCCAAAATTCAAAGCCTCTTTATTGCCAGAACCTGACCAGACTGGTGAAACAAATGGAAAGAGCAATAATCCAATTAAACTTTCTACAGCATGTCATAAACATTAGCATCTAATGTTACAATTTTGTGTGTTGTTTAGTAATAGACACATGAGTCTCTTTTCAATGTAGAATTTACATTTGTAGAAAATCACCTGGTTGTCCAACTGGGCCAACTTTTCCTAGCCTTCCAGGCTCTCCCTTCTCCCCCTTTTCCCCAGGCTCACCTGTAACACAATACAAGAACGCAGCATCATACTCATTGGCAAAACAGCTATACAGAAATAATGCATATGTATGTATAAATGGATTTGTTCATATTCACTGAGTCAGCATGATCAAACATCACATTGTTAGCAATCTCAGTCTGACAGGTCAGAAATTTGCCAGTATTCAAATTCACTTTAGTATACCCCCAATTATTCTCAATTATTTCCCACACAGGAGTGCAATTTGTTACCTGTGAGAGACAATGCAATTACTTAAATTGGCAATGTACATCACATATAATTAGAACACTGGAATATTAACTGCATTGGTAGTATATTTACAGTATTCACTATCATTTATCGAAAATGTACTCTGCTACCTGTACATTGCAGAGTAATTATCACATTAGAAATTAAAACATTAATGATTAAGCATTAGATTTTAATTACAATCACTGAGTTACACGGGACAGATAGGAATTATACTTAATGCAATAACTAATATTCTTTCATATAAGCTGATGTAGAAACTAGTCAATCAGATCCATACACTTAAGAAACAATAACCATTGTACACCTGCAGTCTTCTCATTGTACCAGTTTATAATATTGCACACAGACTACCCTCCAATTAGTGTAGTGTTGGCAACATGGCAACTGAATTGCTGCCCAACACACTCAAAAATGTTATCCAAACTACCTTTCAAACCCAAGATAACAAAGTGTGTTGCTGGATGAACACAGCAAGCCAAGCAGCATCTCAGGAGCACAAAAGCTGACGTTTCAGGCCTAGACCCTTCATCAGAGAGGGGGATGGGGAGAGGGTTCTGGAATAAATAGGGAGAGAGGGGGAGGTAGACCGAAGATGGATAGAGGAGAAGATAGGTGGAGAGGAGAGTATAGGTGGGGAGGTGGGGAGGGGATAGGTCAGTCCAGGGAGGACAGACAGGTCAAGGAGGTGGGATGAGGTTGGTAGGTGGAAAATGTAGGTGCGGCTTGAGGCGGGAGGAGGGGATGGGTGAGAGGAAGAACAGGTTAGGGAGGCGGGGACGAGCTGGGCTGGTTTTGTGATGCAGTGCAGGGAGGGGACGAGCTGAGGTGGTCTTGGGATGTTTCTTTGAATTAAACTGAAATTAATAATAACAATACAGGATTGGTATTATAGACAACCAAATGGTGAGAAAGATGCAGAGAATAGGACTTGTAGGCAATTCAAATCAGTTTGCAACAGTGATATGTTTCGAATATTGTTCAAAAGTTGATTGGCATAACAATAACCTTGCTGAAAATTGACAGCAGTTCATAGGATATAATCAAATAATCACGCTCTTAGTGCATTAAGAGAAATTCAAGAAACAGGCATGCTGCTAGACAATGCTAAGAGATTAATAATAAACAGTTTGCAAACCATGAGCTAATTAGAGACAGTGTGAATTTGTAAGAGGTAGTTCAGCTTTCTGTAATCTAAAATATAGGAAGAAATTGTATCTAGAATGTATCAAGAACCTTGATATATCTAGAAGTAGTCAATAAGTGCTAAATAAGAGACTTATTTCAAAGAAGGAGGAAATTAAAGGTAATTTTGACATGAAACTTGATTTTACAGGGGGAGAAATCAGCACACTGCTCAGTCCTCCCACTAGAAGGAAAGTCAGCCAGCAGCAAACACTCCTGAAAGATGTCAGCCTACAGCCATAATACAGGGGAACCAATGCACGAGCATCACTCAATGGGAATCATCGAGGTCTGACTGCCAATCTGATCAATCAGCTCTAGCAATTCCCATGCCATAACTGAGTCATAGGCAATGCTAGACTTTTTGTGAAAGGTTTAATATTGGAGGTTGCACGAAGCAGGTATCTTCAACAAATCTAAATATACTCCATTTGATCACTTCAGCTAAGGTGTTAATTTAGAGTGGAGGTACAGATAGTATTGGGTTGAGGAAAAGAGGAGTATAGCTTGAGCCCCTAATGGACAGGTGTCTTAACATTGTCTTCTGATGGTCTTAGTGATTGTGTTTAATAACTAATGTAAACTCTACCTACAGTTAACATTCAATAAACTACACCTTGTTAACACTAGTGCTGCTTCTCATTAAGTCTCACTAGTGATCCATCATCTAAAACAGTTTACCAAATAGGCCTTTAGATGCAGTACAGTAAGGAGAATTAGTGGCAGCACACTATACTAATCATGAGACGGTTGTAGTTCCCTGAATAACGGAGAATGCATGCTGTCCCACACAGAAGTGAAGACAGAGGCAGGCAAGCTATTCCTTTTTGGATGGGTGAGGGGTTGGGGAGTGTTAATCGAGCAGTTTAGGAGGAAGGGAGAATTGCAAGGAGAGTGAGTGGACTGGGTTTGGAGAGCAGCCAAACAGGAATGAGAAGGGTAGGAATATAAAGGAGGATGCTGACCCACACAGGATACCAAATAATGTTCCTCAATTCTTGCTTTTTTTAAACTTGAGCTAGACAAACATTCTGGCTCTTTGCTAACCTCCTGCCCACATAATCCACACTATGGTGTGAGTAGCATAATATCCCAGTCATTTGGATTGGTAACAAGTTACAAGTATGAGCATCATCATTTTGCTTTTTATTAAAATAGGGAGAGTTGCCAATCTTGATACCTATCCACATGGCACACAATCGGACACGGGTCAGGGGTAGACAGAAAGATGGCAAGCTGGGCACACCTCATATTTTATATTTCCACTCCCTAAACCAGCAAAATCACACACAGCTGAGGCCATAAAATCTAGGCTATAAATAAATGTATACCTAAAAATGAAATTTCTCAAACTGATATGTTCCAAGAAGTAGTGTTAAGGTCCTTTACTTCTCCATCAAAGTAAACAGTTTGAGCACAGCGATAAAAAGATACATTTTGCATTTTTGAAACTGCTCAAGAACAATGACAAATGGTGAGGAAGAAAACAGAGGATGAATGCAAGTTATGTCAATGGACATATTGCTGCAAGTATAGTTTAATATGAAAGTGCATTTTTGGGTCTAGGTCTCAAATACCACACTTCAAATCAAAACTAACGCCTTAGCCGAAGTGATCAAATGGAGTATTTTTGGTTTGTTGAAGATATAATTTTAGGTAGAAATATATACCATAGGAAGGACACAAGGAGCCTGCAAGGAGATATAAATGTCATTTAAATGGGAAAGAGCTGGTAGGTGGAGGATAATGTAAGGAAATTATTCAATTTGTTGGGAAAAATAGGGAAAATGTTTTTTGTTATGTATGAGAATCAGTCGAATGTTTATGTTGCAAGTCATTTAGGCATTTTTGTATAAAAGATAAAGTTGAGCATACAATTTCAGCTCACAACTAGGAAGATAAATTGTATAAAACTGAAAGAGCTGCAGACACTGTGAATCCGGAGCGAAAACAAATCTGCTGAAGAGCTCAGCAGGTCTGGCAGCATCTGTGAAGACAAAAAACCAAAGTTAACATTTCGGTTCCGGTGACCCTTCCTCAGTAAATTGTATGTTGGCCTTTATAACTAGGGAATTGGAATACAAGTACAAGAAAGACTTGCTGCAAATTAAACATTACACATGGTTGGGTCACCATTGCACACGTGGGGTACAGTGAGAGCTCTTGAGATTGATTCCTGAAATATGGGGATAATGATTCATAGGAAAGAATCCATATTCTGTTGAGTTTAGCAAAATATTTTGTGATCTCATTATGGTTGTGAGAGGACTTGACAAAGTAGGTGTTGAGAGCCTGATTTCCCCAACTCTAAACTTGAGTTCAGAATACAGACCCTGAGGAAATCAATGGATGTAGTGAGGGGACAGCAAAGTGGAAATGAGGTCAAAGATCTGCTGAGAATTTAGTGAATGGTGGAGCAGGGCAGAGGAAGCATGTGGTTTGCTACTGATTCTGCTTCAAATTCAAATAAAAAATCTGGAACTAAGAATCTAATGATGACCATGAACCCTTTGCCAATTGTTGGAAAAACCCATCTGGTTCATTAATGTCCTTTAGGTGAGGAAACTGCCATCCTTACTTGGTCTGGCCTACACGTGACTCCAGACCCACACAAATGTAGTTGACTCTGAACTGCCTGCTGGGCAATTAGGAATGGGCAATAAAGCCTCCTGGCCAACAATGCCCTCGTCCCTTGAATAAATAAAGGATTTGTCTGTTCAGCAGCATGTAAAACCATCTCACAAGACTGTATAAAGTATAGATTACTCTCCAGGCATTCTTGCAAATTTTTTTTATTTATTCTCAGAATTATAGCAACACTGGGTAGCCAGAATTTATTACCCATCCCTAATTGCCCAGGGGCAGTTAAGAGTCAATGACATTGTTGTGGCCCTGGAGCCACATGTAGGACAGACCAGGTAAGGATGGAAGTTTCCTTCCCTAAAGGTCATTAGTGAACCAAATGGATTTTTCTGACACAAGACAATAAAATGTGAGGCTGGATGAACACAGCAGGCCAAACAGCATCTCAGGAGCACAAAAGCTGACGTTTCGGGCCTAGACCCTTCATCAGAGAGGGGGATGGGGAGAGGGAACTGGAATAAATAGGGAGAGAGGGGGAGGCGGACCGAAGATGGAGAGAAAAGAAGATAGGTGGAGAGAGTATAGGTGGGGAGGTAGGGAGGGGATAGGTCAGTCCAGGGAAGACGGACAGGTCAAGGAGGTGGGTTGAGGTTAGTAGGTAGCTGGGGGTGCGGCTTGGGGTTGGAGGAAGGGATGGGTGAGAGGAAGAGCCGGTTAGGGAGGCAGAGACAGGTTGGACTGGTTTTGGGATGCAGTGGGTGGGAGGGAAGAGCTGGGCTGGTTGTGTGGTGCAGTGGGGGGAGGGGACGAACTAGGCTGGTTTAGGGATGCAGTAGGGGAAGGGGAGATTTTGAAACTGGTGAAGACCACATTGATACCATATGGCTGCAGGGTTCCCAGGCAGAATATGAGTTGCTGTTCCTGCAACCTTCGGGTGGCATCATTGTGGCAGTGCAGGAGGCCCATGATGGACATGTCATCTAGAGAATGGGAGGGGGAGTGGAAATGGTTTGCGACTGGGAGGTGCAGTTGATTGTTGCGAACTGAGCGGAGGTGTTCTGCAAAGCAGTCCCCAAGCCTCCGCTTGGTTTCCCCAATGTAGAGGAAGCCGCACCGGGTACAGTGGATGCAGTATACCACATTGGCAGATGTGCAGGTGAAACTCTGCTTAATGTGGAATGTCATCTTGGGGCCTGGGATAGGGGTGAGGGAGGAGGTGTGGGGGCAAGTGTAGCATTTCCTGCGGTTGCAGGGGAAGGTGCCAGGTGTGGTGGGGTTGGAGGGCAGTGTGGAGCGAACAAGGGAGTCACGGAGAGAGTGGTCTCTCCGGAAAGCAGACAGGGGTGGGGATGGAAAAATGTCTTGGGTGGTGGGGTCGGATTGTAAATGGCGGAAGTGTCGGAGGATGATGCGTTGTATCCGGAGGTTGGTAGGGTGGTGTGTGAGAACGAGGGGGATCCTCTTAGGGCGGTTGTGGTGGGGGCGGGGTGTGAGGGATGTGTTGCGGGAAATACGGGAGACGCGGTCAAGGGTGTTCTCGATCACTGTGGGGGGAAAGTTGCGGTCCTTAAAGAACTTGGACATCTGGGATGTGCGGGAGTGGAATGTCTTATCGTGGGAGCAGATGCGGCGGAGGCGGAGGAATTGGGAATAGGGGATGGAATTTTTGCAGGAGGGTGGGTGGGAGGAGATGTATTCTAGGTAGCTGTGGGAGTCGTTGGGCTTGAAATGGACATCAGTTACAAGCTGGTTGCCTCAGATGGAGACTGAGAGGTCCAGGAAGGTGAGGGATGTGCTGGAGATGGCCCAGGTGAACTGAAGGTTTGGGTGGAAGGTGTTGGTGAAGTGGATGAACTGTTCGAGCTCCTCTGGGGAGCAAGAGGCGGCGCCGATACAGTCATCAATGTACCGGAGGAAGAGGTGGGGTTTGGGGCCTGTGTAGGTGCGGAAGAGGGACTGTTCCACGTAACCCACAAAGAGGCAGGCATAGCTGGGGCCCATGCAGGTGCCCATGGCACCCCCCTTAGTCTGTAGGAAGTGGGAGGAGTCAAAAGAGAAGTTGTTGAGTGTGAGGACGAGTTCAGCTAGGCGGATGAGAGTGTCGGTGGAGGGGGACTGGTCGGGCCTGCGGGACAGGAAGAAGCGGAGGGCCTTGAGGCCATCTCCATGCGGAATGCAGGTGTACAGGGACTGGACGTCCATGGTGAATATGAGGTGTTGGGGGCCAGGGAATTGGAAGTCCTGGAGGAGGTGGAGGGCGTGGGTGGTGTCACGGACGTAGGTGGGGAGTTCCTGGACCAAAGGGGAGAAAATGGAGTCCAGATAGGTGGAGATGAGTTTGGTGAGGCAGGAGCAGGCTGAGACGATGGGTCGACCAGGGCAGGCAGGTTTGTGGATTTTGGGAAGGAGATAGAAACGGGCTGTGCGGGGTTGGGGAACAATGAGGTTGGAGGCTGTGGGTGGGAGGTCCCCTGAGGTGATGAGGTCGTGAATGGTGTTGGAGATGATGGTTTGGTGCTCGGGTGTGGGGTCATGATCGAGGAGGTGGTAGGAGGTGGTGTCGGAGAGTTGGCGTCTGGCCTCGACGATGTAGAGGTCATACTACCACTGCGCCACCCTTGTCTGCGGGTTTGATGGTGGGCATGCCTACTTCTTCAACCGGGAACCTTACCCTCCTTCCACTGACCCCTTCACCCACTTCCAACACAAGTCCTCCTCCTGGACACCATCCCCAGGCCTCCTACCCTCCCTCAACCTCTTCATCTCCAACTGCCGTCGAGACATTAACCGCCTCAACCTCTCCACCCCTCTCACCCACTCCAACCTCTCCCCTGCAGAACGGGCAGCCCTCCGCTCCCTCCGCTCCAACCCCAACCTCACCATCAAACCCGCAGGCAAGGGTGGCGCAGTGGTAGTATGGCGCACTGACCTCTACATCGCCGAGGCCAGACGCCAACTCTCCGACACCACCTCCTACCGCCTCCTCGATCATGACCCCACACCCGAACACCAAACCATCATCTCCAACACCATTCACGACCTTATCACCTCAGAGGACCTCCCACCCACAGCCTCCAACCTCATTGTTCCCCAACCCCGCACAGCCCGTTTCTATCTCCTTCCCAAAATCCACAAACCTGCCTGCCCTGGTCGACCCATCGTCTCAGCCTGCTCCTGCCCCACCAAACTCATCTCCACCTATCTGGACTCCATTTTCTCCCCTTTGGTCCAGGAACTCCCCACCTACGTCCGTGACAACACCCACGCCCTCCACCTCCTCCAGGACTTCCAATTCCCTGGCCCCCAACACCTCATATTCACCATGGACGTCCAGTCCCTGTACACCTGCATTCCGCATGGAGATGGCCTCAAGGCCCTCCGCTTCTTCCTGTCCCGCAGGCCCGACCAGTCCCCCTCCACCGACACTCTCATCCGCCTAGCTGAACTCGTCCTCACACTCAACAACTTCTCTTTTGACTCCTCCCACTTCCTACAGACTAAGGGGGTGGCCATGGGCACCCGCATGGGCCCCAGCTATGCCTGCCTCTTTGTAGGTTACGTGGAACAGCCCCTCTTCCGCACCTACACAGGCCCCAAACCCCACCTCTTCCTCCGGTACATTGATGACTGTATCGGCGCCGCCTCTTGCTCCCCAGAGGAGCTCGAACAGTTCATCCACTTCACCAACACCTTCCACCCCAACCTTCAGTTCACCTGGGCCATCTCCAGCACATCCCTCACCTTCCTGGACCTCTCAGTCTCCATCTGAGGCAACCAGCTTGTAACTGATGTCCATTTCAAGCCCACCGACTCCCACAACTACCTAGAATACACCTCCTCCCACCCACCCTCCTGCAAAAATTCCATCCCCTATTCCCAATTCCTCCGCCTCCGCCGCATCTGCTCCCACGATATGACATTCCACTCCCGCACATCCCAGATGTCCAAGTTCTTTAAGGACCGCAACTTTCCCCCCACAGTGATCGAGAACGCCCTTGACCGCGTCTCCCGTATTTCCCGCGACACATCCCTCACACCCCGCCCCCACCACAACCGCCCTAAGAGGATCCCCCTCGTCCTCACACACCACCCTACCAACCTCCGGATACAACGCATCATCCTCCGACACTTTCGCCATTTACAATCCGACCCCACCACCCAAGACATTTTTCCATCCCCTCCCCTGTCTGCTTTCCGGAGAGTCCACTCTCTCCGTGACTCCCTTGTTCGCTCCACACTGCCCTCCAACCCCACCACACCTGGCACCTTCCCCTGCAACTGCAGGAAATGCTACACTTGTCCCCACACCTCCTCCCTCACCCCTATCCCAGGCCCCAAGATGACATTCCACATTAAGCAGAGGTTCACCTGCACATCTGCCAATGTGGTATACTGCATCCACTGTACCCGGTGCGGCTTCCTCTACTTTGGGGAAACCAAGCGGAGGCTTGGGGACCGATTTGCAGAACACCTCCACTCAGTTCGCAACAAACAACTGCACCTCCCAGTCGCAAACCATTTCCACTCCCCCTCCCATTCTCTAGATGACATGTCCATCATGGGCCTCCTGCACTGCCACAATGATGCCACCCGAAGGTTGCAGGAACAGCAACTCATATTCCGCCTGGGAACCCTGCAGCCATATGGTATCGATGTGGACTTCACCAGTTTCAAAATCTCCCCTTCCCCTACTGCATCCCTAAACCAGCCTAGTTCGTCCCCTCCCCCCACTGCACCACACAACCAGCCCAGCTCTTCCCCCCCCACACACTGCATCCCAAAACCAGTCCAACCTGTCTCTGCCTCCCTAACCGGCTCTTCCTCTCACCCATCCCTTCCTCCCACCCCAAGCCGCACCCCCAGCTACCTACTAACCTCATCCCACCTCCTTGACCTGTCCGTCTTCCCTGGACTGACCTATCCCCTCCCTACCTCCCCACCTATACTCTCTCCACCTATCTTCTTTACTCTCCATCTTCGGTCCGCCTCCCCCTCTCTCCCTATTTATTCCAGTTCCCTCTCCCCATCCCCCTCTCTGATGAAGGGTCTAGGCCCGAAACGTCAGCTTTTGTGCTCCTGAGATGCTGCTTGGCCTGCTGTGTTCATCCAGCCTCTCATTTTATTGTCTTGGAATTCTCCAGCATCTGCAGTTCCCATTATCTCTGGATTTTTCTGACAATTGGTTACAGCTTCCTGGCCACCGTTAGACTCTTAATTCCAGGTATTTCCTTTTCTTCTATTGAATACAAATTCCAGCAACTCCTGTGGTGCAATTTGAACCCAGATCTCCTGAACATCATCTGGCTCTCTGGATTAACAGCCCAGCAATAATATCTCGAGGCTGTCACCTCCCGAATGATTTTTCTCTTTCAGCCGAAACAACCACGAGTCAGATTACTTGACCATTCATTTTATTGCTGTTTGAGGGTCATAGAAACATAGAAGCTATGAGCAGGAGGAGGCCATTTGGCCCTTTGACCCTGCTCTGCCATTCTTCATGATCATGGCTGATTGTCCAACTCAATAGCCTAATCCTACTTTCTTCCCATTGGCCCCACGTGCTATATCTAGTCATGTCTTAAATACATACAATGTTTTGGCATCAACTACTTCCTGTGGTAATAAATTCCAAAGGCTCACCACTCTTTGGATGAAAATATGTCTCTGATCTCCACCCTAAATCGTCTCCCCTGTGACCTCTGCTTCTGGACACACCCACTATCGCGAACATCCTCCCTGCATCTACCCTGTCCAGCCCTGTCAAAATTTTCTAGGACTCCATGAGGTCCCTCCTCACTCATTTGAACTCTCTCGAAAACAATCCTAACCAAGCCAATTTCTCCTCATATATCAGACCTACCATCCCCATAATCAGCCTGGTAAACCTTCACTGTACTCCCTTGAGAGCAAGAGCATCCTTCCTCAGAAAAGGAGGCCAAAACTGCACACAATATTCCAGGTGTGGTTTCACCAAGGGCCTGTATAACTGCAAACACACATCCCTGCTCCTGTACTCGAAACCTCTCGCAATGAAGACCAACATACCATTTGCCTTCTTTACCGCCCACTGCAACTGCATGCTTATCTTCAGCGACTGGTGCGCAAGGACACCCAGGTCCCCCTTCACATTCCCCTCTCCCAACTTACAGCCATTCAGGGAGTAATCTGCCTTCTTGATTTTGCTTCTGAAGTGAATTACCCCACATTTATCCAAATTATACTGCGTCTGCCAATGATTTGCCCCCTCACCCAACCTGTCGAGATCATGTTGAAGGATCTCTGCACCCTCGTCATAGCTCATCCTCCCACCCAACTTGGTATCATCTGCAAACTTTGAGATGTTACATTTTCTTCCCTTATCCAAAACATTAATGTATATTATGAATAGCTGGGGTCCCGGCACCCATCGCTATGGCACCCCATTAGTTACTGCCTGCCAACTGGAAAATGATCCATGAAAAGTGTCCTTGTGCACAAACTGATTGTCACTTTTCCCTGTGTCGCAGTTCAATACTGCCAAAGCTAATCATTGTCGATGAAGATTTGAGATTTCCTGAGTGTGTGGAAGAGGCAATGTAACTGCAATTTCTTTCTTTAGAGTGGAAGAAATATAATAAAATATTCTGAGAGCAGTATAAGGCAAAAACAAGTTTTGACCCAATTCAAAACTACTCAAGATGTGATCTTGTGTTTGATTAACCTTTCAGGAAGTGTGCATTGATTGAATATTTTCAAAGTATTATTGGTAAACATACTTCGACTTACTTTTCTACTTAGTAAACAGGCAGCCCTTCAATATGCATAAATATCCTGCTCCAATTCGCATTACTTTACATTTAATTGTGTTAAAATTCAATCGTGCGCCATTGCAAATGTTTTCGAATGCTCCATTTGACTACTTCTCTGAAGTATTAGGAGCGGTGAATTTTATTGCCTGAGAGTGTGGAGGCAGCAGATTGAACTGAGGCATTAAAATGGAAACTAGACTGGCACCTGAAAAGGAAAAAATGTGCAAGGATTTTGGGAGAAGATAGGGGAATGTCACTCAATGAATTGTTCGTTTGGAGACCTGGTGCAGACTTGATAGATCAAAGGGCCTTCTTCTGAGCTGTTGTGATTCTTTGATCAAAGATCACCCTTGAAAATGATGACTAGGCCAAAGGGACCTCATGGAGTCCTGGAAAATTCTGACAGGGCTGGACAGGGTAGATGCAGGGAGGATGTTCCCGATAGTGGGTGTGTCCAGAAGCAGAGATCACAGGGGAGACGATTTAGGAGTGCGCAGAGGAGAAAATAAGGAAGTACTCACATTTTCATTTTGTTCTTCATATTGCACTGGCTGTGTCATCTCTGGGATAATAAAATCATTCACAAATTTTACACTACAACTCCCAGATCCCAGCATTACCTGGAGATAGAGTATTAGAGTAGACTGCCAACAATCAACTTGCTGAAGATGGAAAATTAGAAAAAAAGTGGATGATAAAAAACAGAAACACTGAAGTGACGTTTTCACTATGTGCGCCACAACAACAGATGAAATATGTACCTGCTGCCAGGTACTCATTTCCTTTATGAGATTAGCGGCACAGTGGATAGCGCTGCTGCTTCGCAGCACCAAGGACATGGGTGCAATACCACCTTCTGCTGACTGCCTGTGTGGAGTTTGCACATTCTCCCCATGTCTGTGTGGGTTTCTTCCAGGTGCTACAGTTTCCTCCCACAGTCCAAAGCTGTGCAGGCTAGATGGATTGGCCATGCTAAATTGCTCATAGTGTTCACAGATGTGTAGATTAGGTAGATTACAGGGGAACGGGCCTTGGTGGGATTCTCCAAGGGTCGGTGTGGACTTGTTGAGCTGAAGGGCCTGTTTTCATGCTGTAGGGATTCTATGATGCCATGAAAAACATCAGTATTTTGTGACTTTTGAACTGGCAGTACTCGTAGCATCAGAGTCCATAAACTTACAATAGAGCAAACCCCACTGACAAATTAATGTCATCTTTGAAACATTAAATGTGAATAATGACTCCTTAGAATGCTATATCAGCCATATATCAGTTGTGTTTGTTAAATTAAACTCAGCATGGTCCTCTAAATCTCAGAATACTACCACTCTTTGATCATTCATGTACAGGCACATTGCGGCAGGCAGATACCATCATATATCACAAACATGAACATATATAGCAGGGCTATGGAAGTTGAACAAGTGTGTGAAAGAATGGGTCACTGAGCCATACAAGTAATACCAGCCAAAATTGATCTCAAGGGATCAGCTTCTTGTTCTAATTACAGAAATACAACTGGCGTGTTTCATCACAATAATGGATTCACAGACGTTAGATCGTTCTGCATGAATGACTGGAAATAAACATTTTAAATTCATCTAAAAAAATCCCTCACCTAAACTTGATTTTTAACACTGCATTCAGCCATGAATGTGACACTAAACATCCACAATAATAGCAACAGACCATTTTTCATCCACTTTATTTTGTCCAATAATTATCTAAAGTTACTGCCTTACATTGGGGATTCATTCCAACAAAACTCCATGATTTTGTCCATAGCCCTTTGTCATTAATGTACCTGACAATGAGCATCAACTGTGAGGGCTACCACAGACGTACTCGATCCTGTCTTCAAGCTCCATCCACATATTATTAGTGGTTCTCGCTGGATAGTGATCAGGAATGGGCTGCAGCAGCTTTATCACATCCACTGTTGCCCTTGCTAAGATCAACTAACTCAGCACAGATAAGGAACTTAGCTGTATCTGTTTTATCTAGTTCATGATTGGGCATTGGATTTAGTAAATAAATCAGCCAGTGGTCTTCATCCACGATCAACTGCTGCACCATCACTGTTGTATAAAGCGCACCACCTGTTTAGCGCCCATCAAGCTTACAATGGCATCCATTACAGAGTTAATATAATTTAATGCAGTTTGGTAAGAAGTGCAACAGGAAATCAAATGCAGTCTTACATGCTTCACAAATCACAAACTTAATATGCAACTACCTTTCAGGCCAGGGACTAGGATCTGCACTGAGCATGATTCATCTGCTATATGTTGAGATTCTCCAGATCTGATCAGGGACAGGAACAGCAGGCCAATTTGGAACACAAGTAAAACCAGTCCACTGTTCATAGTGTTCACAAAAAGTTCATTGACTCCTAAAGATAAAAATTCTTTCATAAATAACCATTACAGTATTGAAATGAAACAAACACATTCTTTAACTCATTAAACATTATCAGTGTTTAACATTTCCCCACCCTTAAACTTTTAATGTATGCAGGCTCCTTGTGTCAAAAGCATAACTCTTATTCCACTTATTCTAACTTATTCTTCCCCACCTCCAAAACTCTCCAACTTAGTTAGTTGTTTTCTTTACTCTTTCATTCTTCAGGTGCTTCCATTCCAAGCCAAGCATTACCAAAACCCTGTTATTCCTCAGTTAGGCAAGTGTGAAAAGCTACCTGATCTAAATGGGTGGCAGAGGAAATTGGGGCTCAGTTATGCCAGGTCCCAAACCTTATTTCTTTGAATTAGAATTCAGCAGTATGTGATGATGTGACCTTCTCGTATTTGGTTCCTTTTCTTCTGGCTTAGTGCAAGGAAGGACAATATACAATGACATCATCCATCACATTTCTGACAGTTCCACCATCAATGTAGACAACCACCACCATCACACCATCCCCTGCCTTGCCCCAGTGCCAAGTGTGTCTACACAACAAGGACACTTAGACCGTAAAATATAGGAGGAGAATCAGACCATTTGGCCCATCAGATCAGCTTCACCATTTGCTCATGGCTGGTATGTTTCTCAACTCGACTCTCCTGCCTTCTCCCTGTAATCTTTGATTCCCTTACCACTCAAGAACTTATTTGTCTCTGAGTGAAAGACACTCAATGACTTGGCAACCACTGCCTTCTGCAGAAATAAGTTTCACAACCCTCTGGCTGAAGAAATCCCTCCATCTCAGTTCTAAAGAGCATTTGTTTACTCTGAGGTTGTGCCCTCAAGTTCTAGTGTCTCCAGTAGTGGAAACATCTTCTCCATGCCTATTTTATCCAGGCTTATCAGTATTCTGTAAGTTTCAATGAGATCCTACCCCCTGTCCTTCTAAACTCCATTGGCGACAGACCCAGACTCCTCAACTGCTCCTCATTCAACAAGCCATTCATTCCTGGGATCTTTCTTGTAAGCCTCCTCTGGAACTCCTCCAATCTAGCACATCCTTCCTTACATACAGGGCCAAAACTGCTATCGATATTCCAAAATGGTCTGACCAGAGCCTGATATATCTTCAGCAGTACACACTATATTTCCTGCTCTTGTATCCTAGCCCTCTCAAAACGAAAACTAATATTGTATCTGTCTTCCTAATAGCCAAATGAACCTGTATATTAAACTTAAGAAATTCCTGAACTAGGACTCCTATGTTCCTTCGTACTTCAGATTTCCAAAACAATTCCCCGTCGACATCTCTACTTTTCTGAACAA
This sequence comes from Stegostoma tigrinum, assembly GCF_030684315.1. Classification (NCBI taxonomy): domain Eukaryota; kingdom Metazoa; phylum Chordata; class Chondrichthyes; order Orectolobiformes; family Stegostomatidae; genus Stegostoma; species Stegostoma tigrinum. Next base: position 111,364,388 of record NC_081357.1, on the reverse strand, counting down.
CATAAGCTCACACTTTCCCACATGTATTCCATTTCCATGATGGTGGCACAAGTTTCACACCAGCGCTATGCTAAGTAATAGACTACTGCAGGAATTTCCAGGACCTAAAGACTATTTCTGAGTTTATCCAGTCACCATTATTCCAACCAGTGTCTTATGCAATGGAACCTCATTGTGGTTTTCTCAATTTATAAAGTTCCATACAACTGTAACTTATTAGTAAACAACAACAATACATTTCCCACATTAAAATTCAATCTATCAACAGTGTGTCAGGCAAGGTTGAAAATTTCAGTTTCAAAATAACACAGTTAAACTGAAACACATTTTTAGCTATTTAAGGTAATAGCCTGAATGATATTTTGCTGCTCACAGTTAAACTAAGTCCACTAGTTCTCAAATGTTTTCAGCAATTCAAAACAAAAACATTCCTATCACCACACCAACTCCAATGCTTGGAAAATAGCTCCTATTTTAGCACACCCAAATTTCAAAGCATTTTAAGAGTTAATTGATTCTCAGTTAGAGTGCTTTAATACAGTAGACAGATCTTCAGTAACTACTGAAATAAGTCTATTGGTCCTTACATTCTTTTGCTAATGTGCTCCGTCTTCCTGTCTTTTAATAGCCAGGAGCTAAGACTGTCCTTTGAAACTTAGAATTTCAAATATTTAGCTAACTGTAGAGCCAAAAGCAGACTAAAAATTCCTCTTACCTTATGATGGAAGACAGAGCAGCGAGTGAGGAATCATCCTGAGCGTGCTCTCCCATTCCACAGATGAGCTTTATTGCTATTCTTGTTTACCAATGTTTGACAGTTTTTTTTAGGTTGACTCGTTAATATAGCCTGCCCAAGGAACCAGCTCAGCAAATCAAAGAGTAAAATTGTAAGCATAACCCATAAAAAAAACATCCTGTTTGACAAATGTCAGCTGGGACGCTTGCAGCTGTGAAAGGAGTCTATGGGAAAATACAAGACTGGGTAGCACCAAGAAAAAAAAATCGTCCTTTTTGGCTTTTTTTTAAAAATAGGGCAAAACAGCAAAATGACACATTTCAGCTTCAATATCAAACTCTTTCCACAGCACGTGAAAATGTTTTTGCAATCTGAATAGGAGGAAACTCTTGGTGATTTTCCCTGTGGCAGAATGTTCAAACTTATTTGCTTTTCTGTCAGGCAAATTACCAAAGATTTCACTGACAGTTTCTTGGCTTTTCACAGTGCAAAGTTATAGTTACATTATCTGGATTGAACCACTATTTTCCTAAACATCATATGTTTATGTTTTATTTTCCCATGGTAACATTTTCAGTACTGCCACATCTTGGTCAAGTTTCATTTATTGCAAAGATGTTCCTGAAGGTAACTTGTTTTTATCCTCGTATGCACAGAATATAAAACTTATAGGATCAACAAGGGGGCTTGAATGTTTTGAAATGGTGTGTACTATTTTCAGCTTGTCAAGTCCAACAGAACCACCTAAATCATTCTTTTTTTTGAGATATTTAAGAATTAATGCAATATCCCAGTGGAAACAAAAAACATAGGGTGCTCGATAATAGGGGGCATAAAATTCGATGATATCAAGGTAAAAGGTATAAATTTAAAACTGAGCCTAATTAATGTTATAGAAATGACTGCAATTTTCTACATTTAAGAGAATACATTCCAGGATTTTTAAAAAAAATTAACCCTCCTGCTTGACTGATAGTTTAAATCATTACTCAGTTCTGAAACTGCACCATTGAGACAAAAGGGTTCTTAGTTTGTTTCCAAATCCGCGCTGAATTCTCACAACTGAAGCACTAAAATTGATTTTGGCAGCCCTGTCTACAGTAAGGAAAAATAATTGGCTGTTTCTGCTTCTGATCACCACCCAGAGATCATCTGCTGAAAACTAATGTGCTGATCAAGCTGTGATGTCCTTTAGAGTCTTATGGCCTTTACTGATACGCAGTCTACCCACGGATAAGGACTAGGGAAAGACATCTGTGATACATGACCCAGCAGGAGTCATTAGCAGAGGATATGAGAAGGTGGAAAAAGAATTTTTTTTTAAGAAAAACCCATGGAAAGATTTCTTTTAAAGAAAGCAGTCAGACATCTTTCTTTCCCAGAATGCCTGGCATCATCTTGCTTGTTCTGCATTTTATTTTTGAATACGTGTGAAAAATTAGAGTATTTAGTAGGGAGACCAGTTCAGTAACATGACAAATACCTAACTGAACAATTTTGTAAAATCGCAGGAAAATTACGGTTAAAATGGCTGCTTCCATTATAGAGCACGGTTTTGCCTTGATTAAGATACATGAAAATAAAGGTAGGTTTTTCTTTATGTGAGATTATAAGTCATTAGCCAAATAATTCACTGACACAGACGAAAGCAAAGAATGACTTTCTAAGATGGAAGAAGTGACTGAGTGCCATTACAAATTGTCCTCGTAATCAATGCACAGTTGCTATAGAAACAGAAACCTGCTATGCCTGAGTACATGTTCCACACATCTCTGCATGAAGGTTTGTTGACAGACACTGCAAGCAGCGCTACTAATTGGCTCTGTGACCAGGCATGAGAAGATTTCAGGATATTTTCTGGCAAACCTTTCAGACTTCACTTTTCTATGCTTATTGTCTTGGAATGTTAAGATTCCCTTATAAATGCATGTTGTTGCTGGACCTCATCCAGTATAATATTTCCAAATGTAATGATAACTCATTTCATAATATCACTGAACTCTGTAGTTTTATGTGTGCAGCAAGAGATATTTTAAGAGTTTAAGGTCAACTGCTCATGTCAGAAGCACAGCAAAATTGATCAATAAAGCAAAGAGACGGAAATATTGAAACTGGGCACATTATCTGCCGGTTCTTAAGGTCATCATTTGAGAATGAATTAATGCCCATTTAACCTTTACAACTGCCTGGCCAAAGGTGGAGGGAGTAATTTCCTTTTGAGAGTCGTAGAGCAATAGAAATGTACAGCACAGAAACAAACCCTTCAGTCCAACTTGGCCATGCTGACAAGATGCCCTAAATCAGCCTAATCCCATGTGCCAGCATTTGGCCCATAGCCCTCCAAAACTTTCCTATTCATGTACCCATCCAAACGCCTTTTAAATGTTGTAATTGTACCAGCCGCCACTTCCACTGGCAGCTCATTCCATACATGCACCAACTTCTGCTTGAAAACATTGCCCCTTAGGTCCCTTTTAAATCTTTCCCGTCTCACATTAAACCCATGCCCTCTAGTTTTGGACTCCCCCACCCCAGGGAAAAGACTTTGTCTATTCACCCTACCCATGCCCCTCATGATTTTATGAACCTCAATAAGCTCACTCCACAGCCTCCGACACTCCAGGGAAAATAGCCCCATTCTATTCAGCCTCTCCCTATAGCTCAAATCCTCCAACCCTGGCAACATCCTTGTAAATCTTTTCTGAACTCTTTCAAGTTTCACAACATCTTCCTATAGCACGGTGACCAGAATTCCAAAAGTGGCCTAACCAATGCTGACACAATGCCCAAAATCAATCTACTCCCATGTGCCAGTATTTGGCCCAGATCCCTCCAAAACTTTCCAATTCATGTACCCATCCAGATGCCTTTTAAATATTGTAATTATACCAGAAGAAGGGTCAAGGCCCGAAACATCAGCCTTCCTGCTCCTCTGATGCTGCCTGGCCAGCTGTGTTCATCCAGCTCTACACCTTGTTATCTCAGTTTCTCCAGCATCTGCAGTTCCTACTCTCTCTACTCAATGTCCTATACAGCCACAACATGATCTCCTATCTTTGTTACTCAATGCATTGACCAGTAAGGGCTAGCCTACCAAACGCCTTCTTCACTATCCTATCTACCTGTGACTCCACTTTCAAGGAACAATGAACATGCACTCCAAGCTCTCTTTGTTGAGCAACACTCCCCAGGACCTTACCATTAAGTGTATAAGCCTATGCTGATTCACCTTCCCAAAATGCAGCACCCCACATTTATTTAAATTAAATTCCATCTGCCACCACTCAATCCATTGGCCCATCTGATCAAGATCCCATTGTACTCTGACATAACCTTCTTCGAAGTCCACTACACCTCCAATTTTGCGGTCATGTGCAAACTTAATCACCATACTTCCAATGATCACATCCAAATCATTTGTATAAATGACAAAAAGCAGTGGATCCAACACCACACTGCTGGCCACAGGCCTCAAGCCTGAAAAGCAACTCTCCACCATCACGCTCTGTCTTCTACTTTCCGGCCAATTCTATATCCAGATGGCTAGTTTTCCCTGTATTCCATGTGATCTAACCTCACTAACCAGTCTAGCATTTTACAGATATGCATATAGATCATGACCATCGCTCTATCCTCATAATCCACTTCACTACTTCTTCAAAAGCTCAATTAAGTTGGTGTGACACAATTTTGCACACACAAAGCCATGTTGACTATCCCTAATCAGTCCTTGCCTTTCCAAATATGTGTAAATCCTGTCCCTCAGGATTCCCTCCAACAACTTGCCTACCACCAATGTCAGGCTGACAGGTCTATAGTTCTACATTTCTTATATAATAGCACTACACGAGCCAACCTCCAGTCTTCCAGCGCCTCACCTGCGGCTATCGATGATACAAATATTGAGATTCAAATATTGAAAGGGGCCCAACCATCACTTCCCTAGCTTCCCATAGAGTTCTCGGGTACACCTGATCAGGTCCTGGTGATTTATCCAACATTATGTTTTCAGTCATTCAACACCTCCTCGTCCGTATTACGAACATTTTTAAAGATGTCACTATTTATTTCCCCAATTTTTCCAATACTGTTTATTGGTTGCGACAGAGCTTGACTCCTCAACACCTTTCAGCACCTTGAGGCAGGCACTGAGTAAATCGGGAACTGGTCCTGTCCTGCCACCATCCCATTGCTTTGAATCTTTGGAAATCTCGACCTCAAAGTTCTCAGTCACAGAGCGTATTCAAGTCTGAAATCATTTTGATTTTTTTCACAATAAGGGATCAGAGGCATAAAATGACAGAGCAGGAAAGTGAGGACAACGCACAGAAAGCCTAACCCTGCTTCAGTTCATGTTCTCATAAATAATACAAAGTAGATTTGAGGCATGAACCAATGCATTTTTTATATCATGCATGATGGCTTCAGGATCTCCCACGGTCTTTCATAGCCAATAGTCTTGTACAGTCACCGCTATAACAAAAGGAAAAATGACACCGAGACATGACCACACTTGCTTCTGTTGTCTGTATGATTGAATAGCCTGCCACTGTTCTCATTTTGAGCTCATTTGTGAAGGAACACAATTTGTGACCTTTCGGAAGACTGTCAATGTCATTCAGTAGGAAGGGCAGAGAGTGAAATTGAAAAACAAAATGCAGTTTATTTTAAAAGTGAATTTATTTTAAGACATTCACAAATAAACGCAAAGAAAAAGAGGAAAGTAAATTGTAGTCCAGTGTCAATCGTTTGTGCAATATAACTCAACCTCATTGACAGCAGCCTCATTAAGTGTGGCATGGAGGCTCAGTGGCTAAGACTGCTGCCTCACAGCACCAGGGACCCAGGTTCAATTCCACCTTCAGATGGCTGTCTCTGTGGAGTTTGCACATTCTCCCTGTGTCTGCATGGGTTTTCTCTGGTATCCTCCCACAGTCCAAGGATGTGCAGTTTAGATGGATTGGCCATGCTGAAGTGCCCATAGTGTGTAGGGTAAGTGGATTAGTTATGGGAAATTTGGGGGATGGGGTAAGAGGTAGGTCTGGGTGGAATGCTCTTTGGAGGGTTGGTGTGAACTCAAATGGCCTGTTTCCACATTGTGGAGATTCTATGATTACCTATACCAAAACTAAGATGTGGTATTAAGGATTAACAAGGCCCCCAATATTTTGGAGAATCAGACAATAGTATCAAAGTAAGAGGGAATGTTTGCAGTTCTTGTACATGAACATACAAAGAATGGTAAACAGGGTTGGTGTGCTGCACTTGCAAAGAGCCATGTGGAACTATAATGGTGTTGAGATAATGGAATGCTGGATCTAAAAAACAAAAGGATAAGACACATTGCTAAATCTTCCTGGATAAATGGTATTCAGAAAAAAATAGGAAAGGAGGAGCAGCAACAACACTGATTGAGAAGAACAGTGGAAGAACTATGAACTATGAGGAAAGCGATGGACTTCAAGAGAACAAGATTGGTGGAATGGAGAGGGAACACATGGCCGAGGCAATTTAAAGCAAATAAGTGTGAAATGAAACATTTAATTGGAGAAGTGAGGAATATAAGGAGTAAAATTTGAAAGAAAGAACAGGAGCAGAAAGTCGGGAAGGCACACTTGCATAAGCTCAGATGAAGACAGGGAAGGGTTGAGATGTTGGTTAGAAAGGCAGAGAGGCCTGAAGTTTATCATAATTAGAGAAACAAGTGCTGGTAGTCAAAGAGAGAATCTGCTTGTTTTAAATTTAAAGAAACAATAGGTGTAACATTATCCTTACTGTAGCAATTAATGGGAAAGACAAAGAGGAAAACCATAGGATGCAGCAGTAATAATGGAAGATTTTTATCATCCTATGTGATCTGAGATGTAATTGTGTAAGGGCAGAAAAAAGGTATCATACTGCAAAATGTGTTCAGGGGAATTTTCTTCATCACCAAATTTCTGGCCCAACAAGGAAGGAGGCAAGTCTGGATCTGGTCGTGGCCAATGAGTTGAGTCAAGTGGGTCAGATATTAATAGGTGAATATTTCAGATGCAGCAATGAATACTCAGAAGTTTTAGATCAACTATGAAAAATGACAAGGGTAAAAATATTTAGCAGGACAAGCAATCTTAGTGGAGTGAGAACATTTCCGATCCCGTCAAATTGTAATCAAAATATGGCAGGCAAAAATGACAATCAACAATGGGCTGCATTTAAGAAGATTATTTGGTTGCAGTCTAGTTACATTTTCACAAGGGGAAAGTGAGGACCAGAGCTCGCTGGATAATGAAAAAGTGAATGAGTTGAAGCAGTAAATAGAGTGCACATGGCAGATGTAAGCTTGATAGTACAAGTCAGAACCAGATTGAGAAAATTCAGAGGGGAAATGAGAAAGGAAATCAGAGGAAGGAGAGAAATATGAGAAGAGGCTGGCCGCTGACAAAAGAGTATCCAAAATTCTTCCATAGGCATGTAATTAGTAAATAGGACTGTGAAAGCTGTACAGTGAAATCCTCTTGGGAGTCAATATTTCTCCAGGAGGGCAGGCAATTGCTTAGTGGTATTTTCACTGGACTGTTAACCTAGAGACCCAGGTAATGTTCTGGCAACCGGTTTTCAAATCCCACCACAGCAGATGGTGGAAACACAGTGTGGAGCTGGAGGACACAGCAGGCTACGCAGCATTAGAGGACCAGGAAAGCTGACATTTCGGGTCGGGACCGTTCTTCAGAAATGGCCGTTTCTGAAGAAGGGTCGCAACCCGAAACGTCAGCTTTTCTGCTCCTCTATTGCAGCCTGGCCTGCTGTGCTCCTCCAGCTCCACACTGTGTTATCTCTGACTCCAGCATCAACAGTTCTTACTATCTCTACCAGCAGATGGTGGAATTTGAATTCAATAAAAATCTGCAATTAAGAGTCTAACGATGACCATGAATCCACTGTTGATTGTCAGAGAAGCTCATCTGGTTCACTAACGTCTTTTAGGAAAAGAAACTGCCATCCTCACTAGGTCTGACCTACATGTGACTCCAGACCCACAGCAATGCAGTTGATTCTTAACTACCCTTTGGGAAATTAGGATTTGGTAATAAATGCTGGCCTAGCCAATGGCACCCTCACTCATGAATATTTTTTTAGAAAAACTGGGACCATTGCAATTCTAGATCTTAATGTCCTAGATTAGGGTGCACAGTATAACCAGCTGAGCTTACCATAAAGGACTCTCCTCCTCAACCTCTCCCCTTGCCTGAGGCATGGTGACCTTCAGGCTAAACCACCGCCAGCCATCTTTTATTAATGAGAGCAGCCATATGGTCTGGTAACATTTTACCTTTTACAGGGCATCATTTCAAAAGGTAGAGATGATAGCGACCTTGGAAATACCGTGAAATGTGAGGAGCAGAATAACAGATTTTAAGAGAACAGATGGGAGGATGTGGTTTGCGGGGTAGGGGGTTAATGAAAATTAAAGTGTAATATTATACATTTGGATGGAGGAATGAAGAGAGACAGCGTAAAATTTAAAGAAAAAGCAGTTAGAAAGGAAGTGAGGGCATATTTTTATAACCTTTGAGGATGACGCAGCAGGTTGAAAAGCAAATTTGTCCTAAACTTTTTATTACAGATGCAATTATGATGAATCTTTATAAGATACGGTTCCTGCCTCAACTGGATCATTGCATCCAATTCTAGCAGTGCATTTTACAACCAATGCAAAGTCTTCTGGGATGAGTCCTCTTCTGGAGTATTATTTGCAGTCTGGTCTTCCTATTATAGGAAGGACGTTATCAAACTGGAGAGGGGTCAGAAAAGATATAGCCAGGAATGGAGGGTTTGAGATATAAAAATAGATGGGAAAGGCTGGGACATTTTTCACTGGAGTTTAGGGGGTTGAGATACGGCCTTATAGAATTTTATAAAATCATGAGGATCAGACATAAGACGTCTTTTTCCTAGTGTGGGGGAGTTCAAAACTAGGGGGCATATTTTTAAAGTGAGAGGAGAAAGATTTAAAAAGGATATGAAAGGCAACATTTTTACACAGAGAGCGATTCGTGTGTGGAATGAACTGTGAGTGAAAGTAGTGGAGCCAGATACAGTTACAACTTTTAAAAGACATTTGGATAAGCTCCTGAATAGTAGCGATGTGGGCTAAGTGCAGGCAGGTGGGCAGATTGGGAACCTGATGGGCATGGACAGGTTGGACTGACAGGTTTGTTTACATGCTGTGTAATTCTATGACTCTATAAATGGTATACGAGAATGGTCCATAGATCAGAAACTTCCGTTACCTGAAAAGACTAGAATGGTTGGGACTGTTCTCTTTATGAGATGGTTGAAAGGAGACTTGAAAGAAGTATTTAAAAGTACTACAGCGTTTAGGTCTAGGCAGAGTAAGTAAAAACTGTTCCTATTGTTGGAAGAGAACTGATTGAGTGTGACAGGTGAAGAATCAATGGTTGCTTGCAAAACTAAATTAGGGAAGCACCTGAAAAGGATGTATTTGCAGGGCTTTGGGAAAGAGGAAGGGAGTTGTTCTGGCAAGTACCCTGTGCAGACACAAGGATCTGAATGTCTTCCTTCTGTCCTTTCAGCATTCCATGACTGTGGAAAATAGTCCAAAAACATTATCTTATTAGTGAGTGAAATGTGGAAAACAAATTCCAATTTTAAAAATTTAGCTTCACTTTCGTTCACATCCAAAGTGTCACAAGTGAGAACTTCGACCGGTAAAGAACATCAATAGAAAACAAACTGCTGCAGTATCGGGTATAATTTCCATCTGAACTGAAAATTCAAATATAAATACAAATCTTGCAAATATTTAAAAGATCTTCAGGAAGATCAAGGGTGCAACTGAATAGCTTGAATGAGAATTAAGAATCATTGATTGTGAATTATTGTAAAAATCAAATAATTCATGATTAAAACTAGAAGTGAAGACCTGTGAGGCAGGTAGGTTTACTTTGAGACAGGGATTTAAAGCTTACAGGAGAGTTTTTCAATTATAGCATTCCCACAAGGCCATTAATTCCTGTCCTCAACTTCAAGCACGTCTGCCAAAACTGCCTGCTCACTGATCTCCCGCCAATCACAACACTAGCTTTGCCACTCTACTCCAGATTTATTCTCATGAGGTTCAGCTGCCACAACCCATCTCACGAGATTAAATACAGTGCTTCATTTGCTTATTTTTTTTAAAAAAACTGATGTGTGGTGACAACCACAAACAATGATCGCGAGGCAGTGAAATGATTCAGTGGCCTAAAAATTATGTCAGATATTGATTTTAAAATAAAAGCAACAGCTTTACACCAAGAGTCAGGTAACGGTGTGTCTAAAAACACAGAATAAACTTTCAAAATCCGTAATGACGTAAGGGGCAGTGGATGTATTATGGAGGATGGCCACCTGAGGGCACTCTTGCACACTGGAAGAGTTGTTTGGGTTTCTGGAAGAAACGTTCTGTTCAGTAAATCTTTTTCCCATTACAATTAGACAGCTAAAGCTCCCCCTTCCCTACTTTTGCCCTGCAGACATGCATCTCATCTTCACATTCCTTTCAAAATTACTTTTGCAAAAAAATAGACAGTGTGTCAATAAGAAACAGGAGGGGGCCAATGATATCCTTGGGGAAAACAAGCAGCAACTGCAGGAATGGGAAACACAGTGCCACTCTAAGTGGCACTTTCAGTATGATTGGATAGAATTAAACACCATGGCTATCCGAACAGAAGAAGAGGCTGGATACTCTGCCTTGAATTGCTCACCACCTGATTCCACAAATTCAGCACCTCCCAGAGGCCTCAGGCCAGGAACCTGATGGAATAATCTCACTCACATGAATGCATAGGACAAATTACCCCAATACTGGTGATGTTTGAACAGCAAAACACTCTGTACATTTGATCTGACCTCTTACCACTTGATTTAGCATTGCATTCCCTCTCCAAACAGTGCAGTGACGCTTTCAAAGCAGTCTTCCAACATTTTTTTTAAAAAACTGAATTTGTATAGTGCCTTTCATAATCATAAAACATCTAAAATATGGCAACCAATTTACACAAAGCAATCTTCCATAAATCAAAATTTGGTATTGAGATGAGCTGTTTTTGAGACTGACTGAAGGACAGCTATTGGTTAGAACACAATGGATGAACATAGAACTCAGAACAATACAGCTCGGGAACAGGCCCTTCAACCCACCACATCCATGCTGCTCAAGATACCACTCTAAACTAGTCCCATCTGTCTGCACATGATCCATATCCCTGTATTCCCTGCCTGCTAATGTATCTGTCTAAATGCTTCTTTAACTTGGCCATTGTCTCAGATTTATCACCTCCCCTGGCAGGTAACTACCACCATCTGTGTACAAAACAAACTTGCCTTGCATATCTCTTTCCACCCCCCTCACCTTAAATCAATGCCCCCTAGTATTTGATATTCCCACCCTGTGACTGACAGTTTCAGCATCATGTTTTCATCTAAAAGGCCAAAAAACTTAAGACACTGCAGTAAAAAGAGTCAGTAACGTCTGGAATAAAGCCCAGTGGTGAATATCTAACCACAGTCAATTGTTGTTTAACAAACATGCCCACTTAGTTCACTAATGTCCTCTAGGGAAGGAAATCTACCATCCACATCTGGACTGGAACTCCAGACCAACAACAATGTGGTTGACTCTTTACAGCCCACTGAGCAATTAGGGATAGGCATCAAATGTTGAGCCATCCAAAGAGGCTCGCCTCACATGAATGAACTTTCTTAAAAAGTCAAGTGGTCTGCCATGTCCTGGATCATGCCAAACTTCGAGTGTTGTGGGATTCACACTCATCCAGGCAACTGGGGAATATTCCATCACACTCCTATAATAAATGGCAAACATTAATTTGTTGTTGACCTCCTGTTGTGGATTGCCAGAATAAAAGCCACTGGCAAATTGGACTTGTAATCCCCTCAAATAGGCAAAAGAAAAATTAAACAAGCAATTACATATTTATAGATTTATAAAACTGCAGATGCTGGATGCAAGGTAGACAAACAGCAGGCCAGGCAGCAACTGGAGGAAAGGAACAGTCAACGTTTCTGGTATTACCCTTCTTCAGGACTGGTAACCCAAAACGTTGACTGCTTCTTACCTCCAGATGCTGCCTGTCCTGCTGTGCTCTTCTGGCCTCTGGTTTGTCTGTCTAGGCAAAAACATATGCCTTTCAAAACTTCAATTTTGAATGCACTTGCATCAATATCCTCTAGTATCCCTGGATACCATGTCTATCTACGGGAGTAATCAATTGGAAATATACCTATGAAATTGCTTGAAATGCTCAATAAAATCAAGGCTTAATATAGCATAAACTGAGAGTGTTAAGAGACTTTTGCTGTCTTGTGGCACAATGATACTGTCCTACCACCTTTGGACCAAAAGTCCTGTTCAAATCCCACTGGCCACAAAGGTGTGTCATAACATGCCTGAACATGCTGATTAAAATATTTTCCTCTACCTCTGGGCCATGGGGCAGACATACAATCCTCACTTTCCAGGAGGCATGTCATAATATGTTTGAATAGATGAATCAAAAGCAATCGGAAAATTGACTTTAAAAATGCTAAATAGTTGAAAATAGATCTCCAAAAGATTTTATGGTAACTCAGTTCTGAGAAAAACAAATAACACATTTTAAAAATAATCCATGTTCAGGAATTATTCATTAAATGCTCTGTTGGATGTATAGAGCAGTAAAGTGAGTTAAATTGGTAGCTATTCTCAATAGTAATGAGATGGTAGCAGTAGATCTTTGATTTGAGCTATTACAGCCCTTGATTCATCTCGCACAACTGTGTTAGGTGTGTTATTTGTTACTTGGTGAAAGTTTGAAGGTGTTAGCATTCTCTTGACATTGCTGTGCTTGTACTTTTTGTTGTGGGATCACAGCAGACAGACTTGGTGTCAGCCATGGTTCAATTGGTACCACTCTTGTTTCTGCATCATAAATTTAAGAGTTGATGTTCCAGTCTAGGGCTAGTGCATGAAAACGTTCACCCACTAGTGTGGGACTGAAGTACTGCAATATCTTCACTTTTTGGTCTTTTAGATGAGACATGATGCTGAGTCACTGTCAGTCCCTTTACGTGGCAACATTTGTGGTCTTTTTCCTATGGTGTAAGCGTCAAATACAGCGGAGGCATGCAACTCAAAGTGAAGGAGGGAAAGGAGATATGGAAAGCAAGTTATTTTTTTAAAAAACAGGTGGTAGGTGCCTGGAGCATGCAGCCAGGGTAGGTGGCAAAGCAGAGACAATAGCAACATTTAAGCAGACATGATAACAAGGTGGTGTTTTGAGGGATATGGACCATGAGCAGACAGGTGGGATTATCTTAGAATGGCATCAGGAGCACCATGAACATAGTGGGCTAAAAGGCCTGTTCCTCAGGTGTATTGTTCAGTGTTCTACGTTCGTCCATTGTAATTGTAGGATTTGTGTAATTGTTAGAACACGATCTCAAAAACAGCACCTCATTGTTACCAATTCTTGATTTATGGAAGTTTGCCTTGTGTAAATTGGCTGCCATATTATATGAATTTGTACACTGCTTTTCATAATCAATTTTTTTTTTAAAAAAGTTGGCTGCTATGGTGCACCTTTGAATGCTTCACTGCACTGTTTGAAGATGAAATGCAATACTAAATCAAGTGGTAAGGGGGCAGATCAAATATACCGCTCGAAACCATACATAAGCTGTGCTAGAGAAAGGCAAATTTTCATACTGCAGCAACAGAATAGTCACAGTGGTAATTAGGAACACATTAGACAAGACTTCAAACATGGAAACTAAGACCAGTAGATTGTTCTATCCTTCAAATCAACTCAATCGGATTTCAGTTGATCCTCTCCGTCAATGTATTGCAGATTTCTCTCCGATACTGCTTTGTGCACTCTGGATCTACATTACTGCTCCATGTATTTGGCCACTTCAATTATGTTACATCTGTACAGCCTCCTCACCATTCTAGACCCCTGCTGTCATCCGGAAGTTGCAAAGAAATCAAGTTCTGAGAAGACAAGGTCAGACTAAAGTAACAGATGTATCAAGGCAGTGTAGAGTCTTGGTAAGCTGTGGTGTTGGGTGGGGGTTAGATTTGGCATTGCAGAGAACAAGCAGAAATGAGCTGAGTGTTTGGGACAATGAAGTTGGAAACAAAGAGGTGGTGGGAAATAGGGACATTGCCAAAGATCAGTGACAGCAAAATGACGATTTGACATATTGGGAACACACAGAGGGAGGTAACGTAGTGCTCTGAAAACTTTGACATCCAGCCAGAGATTTGTTTAGCAGGGGAGGAAAATTGATTGCATGTATAAACAGGAGCTTGGTGACCCTCAGGGAAAACTCACCACAAGCTGCCTTGTTTGGATAAGAGAGCAGCCTACACTCCTCAGATTATGGCGATTTCCAATTCACTTGCTCACAAACTTGGAAATACTTCTCAGCTCCCACTAGAATTCTTCTGTTACAGTGCAGGGTGCTACCTCCGAGCCAGGAGGCTGGGGTTCAAGAACCACCTGCTCCAGAGCTGTGTAATCACATCTCTGAACATGTTGAAAATTACCACCAGCAACTGCTGACAAAATGGTGGTGATTGATCTTAACAGTAAATCTAGACGGGTGGAAATTGCCCAAGATTGTCTACAAGTTGAAATGCTGTGCACTCAACTTCAAGTAGAATGGATTGAGGTCAAAATGGGAGGCGGAGTTTAAATGGCAACTGACTGGAAGCTCAAGCTCCCATCTGCAGAACAACAGACATGTTCAGCATAACAAAGTTTGGGCTTCACATTGTAGGGAAGACCACATTAAGCTGTGAGTATAGTTCACTGATGCTCATCTGAAACGTTGTTCCACCTAGAAACAAGGCTCTAAATAGTAACAATGAAAATGGAAGGGCAGAGGGGGTAAATTTAAAACGGAAATGAGCAGAAATTTCTTCAGCCAGAGTGGTGGGCCTGTAGAATTCATTGCTACAGAGTGCAGTGGAGGCCGGGACATTAAATGGCTTCAAGGCAGAGATCGATAAATTCTTGATCTCACAAGGAATCAAGGGCTACGGGGAGAGTGCAGGGAAGTGGAGCCCATCAGCCATGATTTAAATGGCAGAGTCGACTTGATGGGCCAAATGGCCTTACTTCCACTCCTATGTCTTATGATCTACCCATTTTAGACCATAAGTCAGAGTTAATGTCCATTATGGAATGTTGCAACTGACAGGGATGGGACATAGGAGTGTTCAAGGTGAAAACTGCAGAGGGCAATCTGTCAAATCTCTAGGTTATTAAGATGTAGTTTTAACAGCAAATGGAGAAGTGCAGGTAATGGAACAGTTACGATTGAGAACCCCAGTGGATAAAGCGCTGGTGTGGAAGGTGAAGTTGAGAATAGAAGATACTGAAAATGCAACGGATTTTACAGGGTCATGCACCTTGCATAATTTATGTCACAGTACATTCCATGATATACAAACAATGTCTGCTGGTCACATATCAACCTGGAGACCTTTCAGCTCATGCTTTCCATGGTAAATTTACTGTGGGTAGATAATCTAATTGCATCCAAGATCCTCTCTCCACCAATGTGCTAAACTTAAAATGGGAGAGTGGCAACTCTAATCAACATCTCAATCTTTTACACAGCACATGCAAGGAAGCAAAAGAGAAAGAAGATTCTTGCCTAACTTACCCAAATAGGGTTTCAACTTGTTATAATGTGCCCGTTACACTTGCAGCAACTTTGCACTATCCACACAGCTAATGCTCAATTGGCTGCACCGATCGTTTGTGACAGACACATGGTTCAGTTGCTGACCAGCAAACATCTCCACCAAGGTCTGCCTTTTCAAACTTACCCAAGGTAATGGTGATTTTCAGGATAAACCAACACCAGTAATTTTTTTCCTCCATAATGAGAAGCCTTAGGGTCCTCTGGAACTATGGAAAATTTAGCTTACCAAAAGATAAAACATTTGATTCCTGGATTCAAGGAACGGAGTGCAAAAAGCAACGCAGAAACATTACATCACTAAAAGCACTAAGTTCAGTGAGCTAAGCAGCTAAGTTCATGAGGTCTGACAATGGAGTTACACAAGTTTTCATACTTGCTCACTTTGAAATATACTTTTAAGTAGTGAGGTAGTTAAATTCAGAAATTAGGTCCAGCTCCATAACCAGAGGGGTTTTGACATCCAGCTGCAGGAACATACATGGTAAGAAAAACCAGCAAAGTGCCAGTGAGACAAACAACAAACTCCAACTAACCTCCCCAACATTCAAGTGTATTATGACCACTAAATGTCCTGCCATTAACATAATCTGGGGTTCAAAACTGATTGGATATTTAACTGCAGCAGCACAATCACTTTAGTTACATGAAGATGGAAGTGTTCCTACGATTTAAAGTAAAGCCAGATGCAACAATGAACTGAAATTGATTCAATTAAGGAGAGAAACCAAACACCTCTGCAATATTAAGGCACACAAGCACAACCACAAAGGCAGTATTGATTTTTTTTATTCAGGCCATTCTTTACAATTTACAGTTGGAACTCCGGGAATTCATATACAACATCCTTGCCAGTTAGTTTCTTGTAGACAGCTGAAAATGTATCCACCTGGGGAGGGAAAAACAGAATGTCAGATTCCAAACCAACAAGTTAGTGAAAAACAAACATAATAACAAGAATTGTTCTGAATGAATTTCCTCCAGAAACCTTTTCTCATGTCCCAGTACACAATAACTGCAGTACTTACAAAAAGATACTCTCAGTAACATTGCGATATGCCCTTTAGGGAATGAAAAGCCAGAGAATTCTAGTTGGCACTTTGAGGACTTGCTACATGTTGTTGGTTAGCTTACTACAGCTAGTCGTTCCCCAGCTTGGTCTGGGAACGGAGGGTGGTAGTTCAAGGACACAGCCAAGGTAACTTAAAAGGAGGCAGTAACATCTTCCAGATCAAGTCAACTGAAGCATACTTGTTCATAAAACTAGAGAAAGACAAGTCCACAATACTTTAGCCATTGACAAATCAGCCAATTTAACTTACAAACAGCCGGAGATTGGACACATCCTAACATTATAGCACTCACAGATGATGGATCAACCAACATACTAACCAGGCTCTTCTCTCAAATTTGCCAGGTTGAACTTAGTTAAATGGGGCATACATTAGCAAACTGGCTCAAAAATCCAGCAGAGCACATCCCAAGAAATGAGGAATTACACACTTCTTATTGTGTGTACAGAACAGCTGTTAAGGATTCTGCAGCCAAATTAAGCATTTCCAAACATTTGCCTAACTTGGCCCAAGTAGTTGGATTCAACCACCAGGAACACCATGATATCTAACCGTGTCATCACAAAAGGAAGGGTGGCACAGTGGTTAGCACTGCAGCCCGAACAGCACCAGGGACCTGGGTTCGATTCCAGCCTGAGGTGACTGTCACTGTGGAGTTTGCACATTCTCCATGTCTGTGTGGGTTTCCTCCAGGTGCTCCGGTTTCCTCCCACAGTACAAAGATGTGCAGGCTAGGTGGATTGGCCATGCTAAATTGCCCATAGTGTTCAAGGGGTGTGTGGGTTATAGGGAGATGGGTCTGGGTGGGATGCATCAATGGGCGATGTGGGCTTGTTGGGCCGAAGGGCCTGTTTCCACAACTGTAGGGAATCTAATCTAATTTAAAGGTACTTCATCTGGGGTCTTGTGGTGCAGTGGTAGGGATACCAGGGTGATAGGGATTCCAAACACTAAGGCTGGAAGAAATAAGTTGAGGGCCTGAAGCCATTGAGGAATCTGAAATCACCACGATGTCTCATTAACAGCCAAATGTATATCACAAGCATAGGACTGGCTGCTGAGCAGGACTTGATACAAGTAATGACAATGGCATGGGTTTTTTTTGGGAGGGGACTGCAGTATGGGAGCACAGGCTCGTGGTTGGAAGCCAACACAAAGATCAAATATGAAACATAATACACAGAGGTGGAGTGTGACATTGTTAGGTCTGAATCAAACAAAAAGAAGCTATACAAAGTCAGTAGGCTAGGCAAAGTTTGTGGCTTTGGTCTTCTGAAATGCAAGTGAAGAAAATGTTTTATTCATTCATTCACAGAATGCGGATGTTACAGCATTTATTGCCTATCACTAATTTTAAGATTTAACCACATTACTGTGGACCTGGAGTCACATGCAGGCTTCGCAAGGCAAGAATGACAGTTTCCCTCTTTAAAAGGGCATTAGTGCACCAGATACAAACGTGGTTTATGGAATGCACCATTCAGCAATGGTTTCATGGTCACCATTAAAAAGAAAAGAAAAATCTAGAATTAAGAGTCTAATGGATTCAAATTCCAACAGCTGTCATGACAGATTCAAACTCAGGTCCCAAGAACATTACCCGGAACTCTGAATTACAGTCTAGTGACAACACCACTAGGCCACACCTCCCCTAAAAAGTTAACATTTCAACTCGTGATGCTTCTTCAGAAGTTCTAAAGAATCAGTCAACTCAAAACATCGACAGCTTGCTGTCCACAGATGCTGCCAGATCTCGAGTTTCTCCAGCTATTTGTTTTCTTTTCAGATTTCCAACATCCTCTTTGTTTTATTTATTAAAATTTATGAACCATTTACCATTCAATGACATGCAACAGGTATCTCTCAAATTGTACAGTACATACTAACTATAAAAACCTGAGGAGTTTACATCATTCACCTCCTTTTTAGAGGATTAGTTTCAGGGGCATTCAGGATTGCATCCAACAGCTGGCACAAAATACCCAATAGTGGGAAAAGGCCATTCCATCATTGTACTCAACACTCCAGAAAACACATAGCACACAACTGTTCAGAGAATCCAACCCTTGCTTATCTATATTTAAAATTTGCAAATTAAACATTAAGTTTCAATAAGCATAGGTTCAACAGTAATAAAAGCAGAATTGCATGCACTAAATATTAATTAGGGGATCACCGGAAATTAAGTCAAAACTTGAGAATATTCCTAATAAATAATGGAAATAAGGAATTATACAAATGCACCTTAAGATGGTGTATCTGCATTACTGGTTTGAAATGAAACTCACTTTGTGTTCTACATTGTTCTGTTGTGCCTTGTCCAAATGTACTTTGATTAGCCTTGTACCATCCAGTTTCACACGAATTCTCTTGCCCACAATTTCACTGGGGAAAACCAAGTCTTCCAGAATGGCATCATGTACTGCAGTCAATGTACGGCTGAAAGTGAATATTTGTAATTAAACAAACAGTCAGTCAATTTGAGGACTGAAGACTTCAATTTAAACTAACACGCATACGAAAAATTTGACAAGGAAAAAACTAAAACATTAAAGTTTAATATTACGTTAATTTTGACAGTTCTATACCAATAAATGCTAAAACCATCATCATGTATCTTAAATTTCAGATAAATTGCTATGAGGTTCATTAAGCTTAGACTTATTCTGCTTCAAATAACTCCAAGTTTTCGCCAAATGTTTCTGGTCTGCAACTTCTAAACTTCTCTCACCAAGATAACATTTTTAAAATAAAAAGAGGTAGTTATTGTAAACATCCCTGAACATTCCTCCACCTCCAACCAAAAAAAATCCAAAATCTACAGTATGAAAAAAAACTCAAAACACTACTCTTTACATTAGAGATAACAAGGTGTAGAGCTGGATGAACACAGCAGGCCAAGCAGCAGAGGAGCAGGAAAGCTGACTTTTTGGGCCTAGACCCTTCAGAAAGATCTTCTTCATTTCTGAAGGAGGGGCTAGGCCCAAAACGTCAGCTTTCCTGCTCCTCCGATGCTGCTTGGCCTGCTGTGTTCATCCAGCTCTACACCCTGTTATCTCAGATTCTCAGGTTCCTATCATCTCGGAGACACTCTTTACACTAGTTGCTTATAAACTCTCTCAATCTAAAGAAAAACCAGGAAATTTCCAAACAAACAGTCTTGATAGAAGTCAACAAAGCAAAAGAAACATGTACAAGTTTACAATTAAACACATTCAGATACAGAAAATTTATACCACTAGATCAAAGTTTGAGAATTCAAAGACAAACAAATAATATTACAATATTTACAAATCACAAACCTTGCATCATAGTAATGAAATTAAATGTATGAACACTTTTCTGGAGACTGTGCATTGTGGAAAGCCAACAGCTGACTATCCCCAATCAAAAGATGAAGGAATAAGTCAGGTAAAATGAAGTTTAAAAATAAGCTTTCATAACAAGTTTATTACAAGAGTGACAAATAATTTGCACAGCTACAGAATGGCAAGCCAGCAAGGACAACTGGAGTGTGCATCCTGGGGTGTGTGAAATCATGGTTGTACCACTTGTGCCAGACAAACATCTGTGGTAAGTGTCAAGGGTTACACAGCTTAAGCTTTGGGTTTCAAAACTTGAGCAATGGCTGTAGTTACTGTTTTATGTAGATAGAAGACATAGGAACATAGAGTGGGGTGGGGGCAAAACACACATAGGGTCATATAGGAATACAACACAGAAGCAGGTCCAAGCTGACCATGGTGCCCTCTCAGCTAGTTGCAACTGCCCGTATTCGGTCCATATCCCTCTAAACACCTCCCTTTTTTTTTTAAAGATGTTGCTACTGTACTTGCCTCAACCAGTTTCTCTGGCAGCTCATTACATATATGCACCACTGTATGAAGAAGTTGCCTCTCAGCTCATTCTTAACTCTGTCCTCTCTCCCTTTAAACCTACCCTTCCAGTCTTCAATTCCCCATGCCAAGGAAAAAGATTATGTGCATTCATCCTATCTATGCCCCTCATGATTTTATATACCTCAATAAGGTCACCCCTCATTCAACTACATTCCAAGGAATAAAGGTTTATCCTGGCAACCTCTCCCTATAACTCAAGCCTACTAGTGCTGGCAACATTGTTCTAAGTCTTCTTTGCACATTTTCCAGTTTAACTATGCCTTTCTTGTAACAGGACGACCAAAACTATACACATGTGCAGCCTCACCAACAACTTATACAACTGTAACATAACATCCCAACTCCTACACTCAATGCCTCAACCCATGAAGTCCATCATGTTAAAATTCTTCTTCACCACCCTGCCTACCTATGACATCACTTTCAAAAAAACTATGTTCTGTTCCACAACATTCATGACCTTACCATTCACTGCAGAAGTCCTACCTTAGTTTGACTTTCCAAAGTGCAACACGTCACACTGAACTGCATTTGCCAATCCTCAGACCACTTCCCCATCTGAACAAGATCCCTCAAATTTTTGATAACCTTCACTATCAACTATACTTCCTAACTGTGTATCAGCAAACTTTACGAATCATGCCTCGTAAATCCACATCCAGTCATTTATGTAAATAACAAATACCAAAGGTCGTAGGCACCAACCCGTGTGGCACACCACTATCACAAGCCTCCAGTCCAAGAACAACCTTCAACCATCAAGCTAATTTTGAATCCAATCAGCTTGCTCTCCCTGGAACTCTCATAACTTGTGACTAGTCTGCTATTCAGGTCCATACAGACAACATCCACTGCCCTACGCTCATCTAACTTCTTGGTTACCTCTTCAACAAACTCAAAAGATTTGTCAGATGTGGCCTCCCATGCACAAACCCATGTTGACTATCCCTAATCAGATCTTGACTGTCCAAATGCTGGTTGATCCTGTCCCTCAGAATCCTCTCCAATAACTAGTTTACCACTGACGTCAGGCTCACTGGTCTGTCGTTTCCTGGCTTGGCTTAGCTACCTTTTTTAAACAATAGAAAAACATTTGCCACCCTCTAGTCTCTTGAACTTCACTAGAGGCTAAAGATGAAGCAAAAATCTTTGCAAGGTCCTCTGAAATTTCTTCCCTAGCCTCCCATATCATCCAAGGATGAACTTGATCAGGCTCAGGGGGATTCATCCACCTTAATGCACTTTAAGGCTGCAAACGCCTCTTGTCTGGTAATATGCACGTGGTCCAAAACATCCCCACTTGTTTCCCTTATTCCCTCATTATTTGCTGAGGTGAGAATTATGAATTCTGAGGAGAAATGTTCATTAAAATTCTCCACCTCATGTGGCTCCACAAAGACGGCCTTGCTGGTCTTTAAAGGGGACCTATTCTCTCCCGAGACCCTTTTACTCTTCATATAGCAACAGAACCTCTTGGGGTTATCTTTAACCTTCTCTGCTAGATCCATCTCTTACCCTCTTTTTTGCTCTTCTCATTCCCTAAGTATGCTCCTACACTTTTTAGTCATCTAGGGATTCACTTGAGCCTGACAGCTTAAACCCAACGTATGTCTTCTTTCTTCCAGAAGAGAGCTTCAACAACCCTTGTCAGCCATGGATCCCTAAACCTACAGGCTTTTTCTTTGACCCTAATAGAGGAATACTGTTCCTGTACTCTTGATATCATACTTTTAAAAGTACCCCCATTTGCCAGTCGTTTGTTTTCCTTCAAACAGACTCACTCAAGCTACCTCTGCTACAGCCTGCCTAATGGCCCCAAAATTGGCCGCGGACCAGTTCAGCATCTTATCCTGTGGACCTGTCCTTTTTTTCCCTGTAACTTGCCAAGCAGTATGTCATTCTGGAAACTAGTGATGATAACAGTTCCTCAGTAGAGTGCAGCCACTAACCTGTCCACAGTGTCAGGGCTGTCTAAGCTGTTTCAGCATATGGGAGTAAAGGATTGGATAGAAGGGTGTTTTGTAGTCAGGGCTCAAACACACACTTCTACAGTATAAAAATCCGACTCTAGGTTCAAAGGTCATGGATGATGTTGAGTGGCAGTAGAATGTCCTTCTCAGGGAGTAGGAAATCCCAGAAGTCATGGCCCAGATTGACAAGGGCATAGTTAGGATCAGGAACGAGTTATGACAGCAGAGTTCAGGCAGTTAGGGAGGAAATTACAAAGCACAACTTAAGGAGCAGTAAATGCAGGATTATTCCCAATGTCACACGCTAGTTAGTACAACAGTGGAGAACTGACTGGGACTGGAGAATTGGTGTAGAAGGGAGGGCAAGCACCACATTTAAGACATAGGGACATGGACAAACTGGGCGAGTTACATTTTAAGAGGACTGGGACTGATATTTTTGCAGGGAGATTTACTACTAGGGTTGGTTTAAATTAGCTTGTCAAGGGCCAGGAACCGGAGGGGTAACCCAAATTGGAAGGGAGTAAAGTTGAAGAAAAGCTGTAAGGGAGTCAAAGCAAGTTTCAAGTATGCTACGAAAGCCAAATGCTAGCAACAAGATAAAAATAACAGCACTCCACCTGAACGCACGCAACATTTGCAACAAGGAAGATGGTGTAACGGTATAAGTACAGGTAGATGGTTACAATACAGTTACCTTTATAGAAACATGGCTACATGTTCACCACAAATGGGAACAGAATATTCATTAATATTCTGCATTTAGAAGAGAACAAGTGGGGAAGAAAACGACAAGCAAAATACTTGAGGCTGGAAAGCTGAACAAACAATAGAAAGTATTGGAAAAATTCAGTAGCATTTGTGGAAAGAGAAGCAGGCAACACCGAGTGCAGTATGACCCTTTGAAGAAAGGAAAAGGAATTGTACTGATAGTACTACATGGGATCAGTATATTCATAAGGAAGGACCTCAGATCAGAAAGAAGAACTTGCAGAATCTGTTCAGATGGAATTAAAACACTAAGAGGCAGCATAAATTGTTAATTAACAGCCACACTGTAGTGGTAATATGAGCAGTGAAACAAAATTAGGAGGAGCAAAGCATGAAGCACTTATTCCAGTTATCATGGGTGACTTTAATCTGTATATTGACTGGATACAGAAGTGCACTAGACTTGTGACAACAAGATTCTGGAGTACCTTAGGAATGGTTTTCCAGAGCAGCAACTTCAAAAGCTAGGGGTCAGGCTATTTTAGATCTAGTATTATGTAATGAAAACTGCAAATTAATAATTTGTTCTAAAATAACCTTTAGGGATGAATGACCACAATGTGATAAAATTTTACATTACATTACATTTGAAAGGGAGTTAGTTTATTCTGCAGCAAGGGTGTTAAGTCTGACCAAGGGAAATGATTAAAGAATGAGGCACAACTTCGCTAAACTAGATCAGGAAAGTACATTAGAAAGATTGACTGTACATAGGAAATGGGCAAACTTTAAAATGGCAGGAAACAGCAATAAATCTGATGATTGCAAAGTTAACAGATAACAGCTAAGGGAACCAAGAAACGGAAAAGGAAAGGATGCATAGAATACAAGTTCAATCTAGCAACAAAACAAAATGGACTATAAAAGGGGTATGTATAAAGAGAATGCTTAGCTAAGACAAATGTGGGCTAATTGGAAGGAGAATTAAGAGAAATTAAAATAGGGAACAGAGAAACAAGAGCTAGATGATTAGGAAGATGACTGAGGAAGATACAAAAAAAAAAATCTGAAAAATAAGATTAACTCACCAAGTAGAATGAGGACTTCAAAGAAGTCCGTATTAGTACAAAGGTTGTTCTGGAGAAATTAATGGGAGTCAAGTTGATAAGCTCCTAAGACCTGATGATCTACCTTACAGTGTTGAAGGTGACTACAGACATGGTCAACAATTGGTGTTCTTCTTCCAAAATTTAGATTCTGGAATGATTTCTTGCAAAATTTTTAATTAACATTTTAAAATATCAGGTTAACCTCTTGCTGGATGCAACTTGTGCCTTCTCTGACAACAGGTACAAAACATTTGCTTAAGGTCAGCCATTTCCTTATGCCCATAATAACTGCTACTTTTGCCTCTACTTCCAAGGAATCAATGTTTATTTTAGCTACCCTTCCTTTCATATTTGGGAAAGCTCTCAGTCTACAATTACATTCCAGCTAATTGCTTTAATGTCCCACATTTTTTGATCCATATTTAGTTTTTGGTGTCCCTTCGCTGTTTTCCAAAACACTCCCTAATGTCAACCCGCTAATAATCTTTATATTTTAACTTTAAAAATTCACTACACAACTTGACTATAACTTTGTGTTCTGCCCATTGTTTGTTTTGTCTTTCAAACAAGTCTTTAACTAGTCCCACTTTCACAAGCCAAATCATTGCTTCAAACTAAACTTCTACATTTAGACAAAAAAAGTGAAGTGTTAGATCTAAAACGCAAAACCATAGCCACATGTTCCACAATACCAATTTTACAACTCCTTAGGAAGTCAGTGCCCAAATTCAACCCATTTGATTACATCCACCCGGACATGCTTCTCAGGAAAACAAACTGCACTTGTGTTTTACCCAGCTTTCCAAATCAGATTTCCCCACCATCTATCATGTTATAACAAGTGATGTACCAAACATCATTTCTGCTGAACTGCTCAGTGTTTTATTAAAAAAAAAGATATTTACCTTCTGGGACGCTTCTGTTTGTTCTTGTTTCTACTTTTCCTAGTTGGCTTTGGCAAAATTCTCCTCTGTAAAGAAAAATATTTTAATAAGTTCACACAGGAAAAGTTAGAACGGTACTACAGGCTGAACTTTACAACAAGTTCAAAATTTGACATTACCTGTGCAATGAAGACAACGTGTTTACCACTAAACTTTTTTTCAAGCTCTCGCACTAGCCGTACTTGGATCTTCTGAAAAGACTTCAGTTGGGGTACTGGCACGAAGATAATGATTGCTTTTCTGCCACTGCCAACTTCAATTTCCTAGTTAAAAAGAAACATTAAAAAGCAAAGCGGTAAAAACAAAGGTACCAACCCCTTTTAAGCAAATCATTCACGATCAAAATATTTTCCTAGAAGTGCATAGTCTGTTTTAAAAAATACGCTAAATGGAACTCTTTCTAAAGAAAAAACTAATACAACCAAGTTTACATTAAAAAAAGCAATGCACAATTTCATTTTTTGAGTTTGGATCAGGTGGCTGAAACATTGACATTATCTTTTCTGGATATAACTTCTTGTAGATTCAAGCTCCTCTTCATTGATCAGAGTAAAATTACATTTTAGCAACTATATTTCGAAGGCCTTTATTTTCTATCACTCACGGTCCTTTTTTTTAAAAAAAAGGGTGGATGCTGGGAAGGTGTTTTCATTAGACAAGGAGACAAGGACCCGTGGGCACAGCCTTAGAATTATAGGGGGTCAATTTAGAATGGAAAACGAGACATTTCTGTGGTCGACCTGTGGAATTCACTGCCATGGAGCACAGTGGAGGCCGGAACATTAAATGTCTTCAAGGCAAAGATTGATAAATTCTTGATCTCGCAAGGAATTAAGGGCTACGGAGAGAATGCAGGTAAATGGAGTTGAAATGCCCATCAGCCATGATTAAATGGTGTAGTGGACTCGATGGGCTGAATGGCCTTACTTCCACTCCTATGTTTGTTTTATGGTTCTGGAGCTCAGATTCCCTACAGTGTGCAAACAGGCCCTTTGACCCAACAAGTCCACACCAACTCTCACAGCATCCCACCCAGACCCACTGCCATAATCTACACATTCCTAAACACTTGGGGCAATTTAGCATGGCCAATCCACCTAGCCTGCACATCTTTGGACAGCAGGAGGAAACTGGAGCACCCGGAGGAAACCCACACAGACATGGGAAGAATGTGCAAACTCCACACAGACAGATGTCAGACAGTGGATTCGAACCCAGGTCTCTGCTGCCACAAGGCAGCAGTGCTATCCACTGAGCCACTGTGCTGCCCAAAATCAGACACCCTAGATGGGATTTGAACCCACAATCCCTGACTTTGGAGGCCAGTGCCTTATCCAGCAGGCACACTGACAGGTGGACAAAACATAGCATCAAGAGATTTTCTTAATGTTCAAGCTTCAGTTTTCTATTTAGAGCCTCTGAAGAAGGGTCGAGGCCCGAAACGTCACTTTTTGTGCTCCCGAGATGCTGCTTGGCCTGCTGTGTTCATCCAGCTTCACATTTTATTATCTTGGATTCTCCAGCATCTGCAGTTCCCACTATCTCTGATCACACTGTATTCTTTGCTCTGGTCCTATTATCTGAATGCCATTTGTATGGTCTGATCTGTTTGTACTGCATGCAAAACAAACCTTTTCACTGGACTTGGGTACATAAGATTGTAATGAATCAAATTGGATCCCAGGACAAATCTATCGCCAAAGTCACTAACTTAACCGTTGGTACTAAACACAAACACCAAATCCACAAAGAATGTGAGAATATTTGTTTATTTCGAGATAGTCATCCAAGATCGTTGCTGGCTTAAAAAAAATTCTCTCAATCGTACTGCATGTTTCATACAGACCAATTTTGCTGACTTGGACAAATGTGGCATTATTTCTAATTTGATTTTTAACATCATTTTAATGACCTGGCTCATTTCTCTTGAATTTTGTTTAGCATCCCCTTAAAACGTATTGATGATAAAGTAGTTGAAATGTATAACAATTTTAACATCCACCCAGTCTTACGAGTACCTCTACGACAATCTGTAACTTACAATAGCAGCACTATTAACTCTTATTTACAGGCATCTCAGTGGTCTAAACCTCAACCCCAACAAAATCCTGTACCCAAGTGTTCATTTAATCAGTCAGCATTAAACTTTCCAACCTCATTTGGCTATTAGAGGGCAAACAACTGGAGAACCACAAACCCATAAGGAACAGTCATGTCCAGGAAGATGAACAAAAGCAAGGGGAAAAGATGTGAATCATTACCAATAAATTTAATTCACCTTTTGCAGTTTTAGTACAATTATAATCAGTTACCAATCCCATATAAAAAGTAATAAAGGAGAGGGATAGCAAAGATGTAATTCACTGATTAGGTTTCCACATCTGGATTTTGAAGTCTTGAAATAACTGTATATGAATATTATATTCTCCTTTCCCCTTTTACATAAAAAAGACAGGTGCCATGTATATTAAACAAATTGCCAGAGGAAGTGATGAGGTAAGTACAATATATATTTGGGCAAGTATATGAATAGGTAAGGTTTTGAGGGATATAGGCCAAAAGCAAGTAAACGGGACTTTAGTTTAGGAAACATGTTCAGCACAGACATGTTGGATTGAAGGGTCTGTTTCCACACTTATATGACTATGACTTTGTTTTAGAAGAAAAAACTCACTTTAGCAGCTGTAATGTGCAGCTCTCGTAACTGAGCCTTCAGGTCAGAATTCATTTCTAACTCCAGAAGAGCCTAAAATAAAAAAGTGAAATACTATTAAAGACATTTGCAGTTAGCAAAACACAGTCTTGACTGTAAAGTCTAAAAGAAACTTACAACTGTACAGCCATGCAGACCAAAAGGCTGCCAACTATCAGCTGATTTGGAGCAAAGATGGCAGAGAAGAGATTTAATAGGAAGTGTGCAACATTAACAGGCTTATGTAATGTCAAGAAAAATCTATTTCCATCAGCTGATGCCACAAGATCTTAGGAGACACACATTTAACATTTTGAGCACCAAACACAGGGAGGATTCGAGAAAATTCTTACAGGAGTCATAATGTCTTGGAAGTGGGAACACAAAAATAATCATTTCAACAGAAGATCAGAGATACACTTGAAGGGTAACTTGGATAAAGGGCACAAACTCTATCCACGGCTATGGGCTGAATGACTATTGCACAGTTTAAACTATGAACTCTCATTTGTACTGCAAATGATTCAGTGCTTGTCTGAGTTAAGTAATTCAAATGTTAATTTTGGTTTAACATCTAGCAAAGGCGTTCAAGAGATCTTGCAAATAACGCAGAGACTTACCTGGGAAATGCCAGACTCGAACTCGTCTGGCTTTTCGCCATTCGGCTTCACGATTTTGGCGCTGCTGCTAAACATGGCCTGTCTCTGATGAGGAACAGAGGGGCGAAAAAAATCAGTTTCAATGATTAAGGGGCACTTACAGACCAGAAGCAAGAAACTCAGAGCGCAAAACCGATCGGGGACGCAGGGGAGAAGGGAAATCAAACTGAAGGCCCGCCGAACCACGTTAGCAGAAGGGAGGTCCACGTCCCGAATATCAGGCGACAAAGGGCAAGGGTCTGGAGGTAGGGAGTGGGACCGCAGGCTGGAACGTGGGCCCGGGGAATGGAGAGTCGCGCGCTCGACCTGCCCTCGCGGGTAGGATGAAACACGGGCCCGGGGATTGGGGACCGCGCGCCTGGCCTGCCCTCGAGGGTAGGATGGAACGTGGTCCCGGGGAATGCGGACCGCGCGCCTAGCCTGGCCTCCGGGGCAGAATGAAACGTGGGTCCGGGGAAATCGCGGCCCGTCTCGCGCACGCTCAGTCCGGCCGCCGAGAAACCACCGGCCTCCATCTTTCTCTCTTCCCCTCACTGGGCCGCGCCGGTGTGTCATTAAACCCCACCTCGGCTCCTGCCATCCGGCCGCACGAGCGCTCGCATCTGAGCCATCTCACGGCCACCAGCCGCTCGCCACGTCTCGCCCGCCCATATCGAGCGGATCGGCAGCGTTATTCGAGACGAGGAACGGGGAGCACGAACGCGCCCATTACTGACCTGAGAGAGCGGCCGAGAAAGAGAGAGGGAGGGGGCATGAAGCCTCGCGAGACTTTGTCTGCAGCCGGACGCCCCGCCCCTTCCGTCGAGTGAGGGAAGATGTTTGGGACTCAATGCCTGTTTTTGCACTGTTACCATGGTAACCGGGTACCCACTGCTGACCTTTTGCATCACTTCATCCGGAGTGCGCAGGAGAAGAAATACAATGTTATTCACTTACTGTCCAGGGTCCAGGCTGATTCTGTCTTCTTCTACCACTAAACAAGTCACACTGACACCACACCAACTCGCACACAGTGAATTATAGAGTTGTACAGCATCAAAACAGACCCTTCTGTCCAACTTGTCCATGCCAACCTGGTATAAGTCCCCGAGGAAGGGTCACTGGACCCGAAACGTAAACTCTGATTTTTTTCCTTCACGCTGCTGCCAGACCTATTGAACCTTTTCAGCAACTTCTGTTTTTGTTCCTGATTTACAGCGTCCACCCACTCTTTTGGTTTTTGATCTAGTTCCATTTGGTAGCATTCGGCCCATATCCCTCTAAACCCTTCCTATTCAAGTACCCATCCACATATCTTTTAAATACTGTGACTGTACCAGGCTCCACCACTTCCTCTAGCAGCTTATTACATTAACGCACTACACTCTGTGTAAAAAAATTGCCCCTTAGGTCCCTTGTAAATCTTTCCCCCTCACCTTAAACCAATGCCTTCTAATTTTGGACTCCCCTACCCTGGGAAAAAGAACTTGTCTATTCACTCTATCCATGCCGCTCATGATTTAATAAAGCTTTGTAAAGTCACCTCTCAACCTCCAATGCTCCAGGGAGAACAGCCTCATCCTATTCAGCCTCTCCCTGTCACTCAGAAGGTCCAACCCTGGCAACATCTTTGTAAACTTTTCCGGAATTCTTTCAAATTTACCAACATGTTTCCAATAGTAAGGAGACTAGAATTGCACACAGTATCCCAAAAGTGGCCTAACCAATGACCTGTACAACCACAACATGACATTCTCAACTCCTATGGGACACACACACACACACACACACACACACACCTGGAATACAGATTTTGGTCTCTCTCTCTCTCTCTCTCTCTATGCTGTTTCTCAATAAATTATCAGAAAATTGCTAGAAATTATCGATTGCCTATATTAAGTAACTGATCACGCACCCTCTAAAATCAAAAATTGTTGTCATGGCCAAGGTAGTTCTCAGAATTCATGGTTTAGTTGGCTTTAAGTTTGGGAAGCATCAAAGTCGCAGTTTGGATTGTAGTTGAATGCGTGTTGAGTAATTCTTAAGTAACCCAATAGCTTTTGCATTTGCTAAGCAACAGTTGCTAGGATGTTTGATTGTGAAAACTGGCATTTGGAGCAAATGATGTATTAGGAATTTTGGAAGATTGCAATGGAGATTAGGATTCTATTTTTGACAGACTTTCTAGTCTATCAAAGGAGGTTCAGAAGGGCAACACTAAAATAAAAAAAGGGAATAAACTGGCATACAGTTTCCATGTATGCACCTTGCAAATAAATAGAAAATATATGGAGTTTGGGGAACAAATTACAAATTTATAAAAGGAAACTGACAATTTATACATTAAATTAAGGAAATAGCAGAGTGTACTGCTACATGCTACAGAATTAAAACAGACAGAGAAAATATTAGAACAAGACAATGAATTACAAGCAGAGAATTTGAGATTGAAAGAGGAAATATACGATGCAAGGGATGATGTGAGAGAATAATTTTGACAAAAAAAGCATTGTCTCCCCAAAGGAATACAAGCCAGAGAAACAAGATCTTTGCACTCTGCCACTCTTGTGCAGTGATGCAAAACCTATGTTTGCAGTTACAAGAGCCATGGTGGAAACTGACCAAGAGGAGGATGAATTTGAAATTGGATAACAAATTGAGGTAATCCAGCGATAGAGATTTTCAGGTTGAGTTTGCAGATGTTCTCCTTAGTGTTGTGAGCACATTATGAAAACTGGATCGAAGCATACTGGGTTAAAAAAATAAAAAATTATAGCTTCATATGAAAGGAGTATTTGAGGTGTTGCACATTCATAAGGTATCTGGTGAATGGGCAAGTGCTGCATTTCTCCCTTTTATATGAAATTGTCAGGGGAAGAACAACAGATTTGGGGGTTTCTAGAAGAGGAATTATGAGAGCAGAAATGGTTAAACAGTGTGCACATGTTCTAAGTGGCAGAAGGTGATTTGTCAAATCCAAAAGCTAATGAGTGAAAGATAATGCCAATTATCACCTTTGACAAGGCTATGGGCCAAGTCCTGGAAAATGGGATTAGAATAGTTTGGTGCTGTTTTGACTGTTGTAGACTTGAAGGACTGGAGGGCCTTTTTCTGTAGTGATGACATCTATGACTCATTTACAGTTCTGAGAGGAACAAAGCATGAGGTCAGACAAATCAGAAATGGTATGAATTTGATGGAAAATCTTGTCAGACATGGCATGGTGTAGGAATATCTGCACAGCAGATAAAAAGAATCAGTTTTGGAAGATCTCGCTTGGGCTGTAGTATTATCAGCAAATGTACAGGGAGAGAAACTGGGAGAAAGTTCTCTAGATTAGAGCTTGAACCAGATCCAGTACTGGTAGCAGTGTAATGGAAAAATGGGGGACCTAATAGACATGGAACAGGGAGTGTTCAACATATTCTATGATCTTACGTACAGAGTTCGGGCTCATGCATGTCAGTAATAGTTGGCTGTTTCTATTCCATTCAGAAGTTTGTCCTGAGTCATCTCGTTGAACTGCTGCAGTCCACTTGGTGTCAATACACCTACAATACTGTTAGGAAGTGAGTCCCAGGATTTTGACCCAGTGACACTGAATGAACAGTGATATATTACCAATTTGGGATGGTGACTGTCTTGGAGGTAAACTTACAAGTGGTGATCAATAAACTTTTACACTCCGCAAAGTAAGTGGTATTGTGTAGTCACTGGCATTCATGGTGGCATCAACAATATATTTATGTAAAATATAGATAACAAAGTGTAGAGCTGGATGAACACAGCAGGCCAGGCAGCATCAGAGGAGCAGGAAAGTTAACGTTTCAGATCTGGACCCTTCTTCAGAAAAAGGCTAAACAGGGTGATAGCCAGGCAGGCACTGGGTTCTAGGCTTCAGCGTCAGATTGAATATGTGGTCTTCATATTTGTGTGCCTGTTTATGCAGTGAAAGTTGTCAAAATTTCATCCCTAAGGGCATTGAGGTTCAAACTACAGAATGTGGACTGTGAACTATTCAAGGAGGCAACTCAGCACCACCAAGTGCAACCTCAGAGAGGCAATAAATGCTGGCCAGTCTGCGATGCCCAATTCCCATGATTAAAGTTTCAAATAAGTGCTTGTGGGTGACATTTACTAGAGCAATGACATTAGCTGTCAAACTTCTATACTTGAAAAGAGGTTTGCTGTTTATTGAGAATGATATCTAGACCTTCTATCAACCTGTAGGACAAAAGAGTGTGTAACCTCAGGCTGCACAAACAATGGTGTTACCTTCTCTTGCATTTGCACATGGACTCATACTGAACAACTCGCTGTCAAACTGGTCAAAGAGCAGGGCAAATGCTTAGTTGTGGACAATGAGGCCATAATTTCAAGACTACAGATTGAGAATGTCATCAACCTGGTTTCAAGAACTGGACATGCATTAAACTCCACTGGGAAATAGGGTGCACGTTACCCATAGCTAATTCTTTGCATTTTACATTACTATCTTTGCAATCAGGAGGTATGTTGTCTATAGTCTACTGAAAACCAGTGCTCCTTCTCTGAAGATGATGACACAAAACAGTCAGGTAATTCATTGTCATGTCATTCCACCGCACCCTCTGCCAGAACAGTCAGCCATCTCAGTGGGAATGCATTCCTGATTATGCTTTGGGTTCACAATCTGAAGAATTTTGCAGAAGCCAATGGAGATTATGATGTTTTGAGTTCCTGAGAGTTTCATTGTTTTTATAGTCAGTCTTCCATTGTCCATAAATTTCAGTTTTTATGTATCCGTATCCAATCCAGCACTGAATTCCATAAGCTTCTTTTATAACATCCCATTGGCCTTTCTCGACACTTAATGTTTAAAGTTATTGTTTTCATGCTTGATCTATCCTCTGAACTGATTGTCCCTCCTTATCTCTGCGACATTCTCCAGATTACAAATGCCATGTGCAACTCTAATTCCAGTCTCTTGTGCATCATTCCTTCCTTTCACCTTTTATTTGGCAGTCCTGTCATGCACTGCCTACCCAGCCTACTGTAAATTTCTCCATTAAATTCAGCACTTCCATCTCATCCTCTAAGATTGAATTTAAATCCCAACTCTGAACAAGCTGGTGTTTCCTTTGTAATTGCTTCTTTTTAGCTTGGCATCATATTTTTGAGTAGGCTTTAGGGTAGTAGTATAGAATTTTTTTGCTGATTCAGATGTCGTATGGAACAAGTTATTCCTTGCGTACTTTTCAAGTTTCATAGTTAACACGTGGTGATGCATAAATATTTGCAATGCCCAGACATATTGAGTTTAAGCTTGAGAATGTTTTGTGTTTTCTGCGTGCTACATATAAAAAGATTATCAATAAGCCTTTATGGTTACTGATTACAATTTTTACTAGGACCATAATCATCAGTTGTTACAAAGCTGGGTGGGGTTGCCAGGAAGTAAGTCGACCTTCAACAAATAAATTTAATGTCCATGTTTTAATTTTCAATTAGCTTGCATTGATTTGATTTGATCTGCTCTTAGTACAATCAGTTGCCAACTGGCGATTCATACAGTGTCACATTGATGTCTCGTTCAGCCACAGTTGTTTACATTTAGCCCAGTTTAAATAAATACAACGGCAGCAGGAGAAAAACAACAGGTAGAACTTTAATTGAGTGCAAGTAGAGGTGATTACTGGATGATATGACTTAAGAGATTATATCTGGGCCCAAGTGGGTCATGAAAACCGACAAATGGGTGTAATTTAATAAGACAATGGTTACAAAAGAATTAATGGTGAAGTTGTATTAGGTCCATTCAATATGATGATGTCAAATACAGTCTTTGGGAGGAAAAAAGGAATTATACATGAGTGTTTTCTGGAATGAGATGTATGCTGTGCAGCTCCCAAGAGACCTTAATAATTATGCCTGACCAGTAATGTTAACTGTACTCAACACTTGTTAACTAAGACAAGTACTCTTTAGAGTCACCAATGGTCTGTCACTGATAATTAGATAGGCTCTGAACAGAGTACAGAACACAGGTGACTGGTGGCAATGAACTATGATAAACAACCTTTACCCTGTGTCATGTATGGTAGATACCATGAGGTGTCAAAAGTGGCAATCAGGGTAATACTACAGGTGTAATCAGTGGAAAGTCACCATAAAGGTCAGAGGGGAAAGTTATAAAAGGGACCTAAGGGGCAACTTTTTCATGCAGAGGGTGGTACAAATAAGGAATAAGCTCCCAGAGAAAGTGGTGGAGGTTGGTACAATTACAACAATTAAAAGGCACCTGGATGGGTATACGAATAGGAAGGGTTCAGACAGATGTGGGCCAAAAGTTGGCAAATGCGACTAGATTTACTTAGGACATCTGGTTGGCAAGGACAAGTTGGACCAAAGGGTCAGTTTCCATGGCGTACATCTCTATGACTCAATCCTGAGAAGGCGTGTAGTCAATTGTGTAGGTGTATGAATAGACCTTGAGTCAGCATAATATCAAGCAAGCTGCATATTGGAAAATACTATGGATGCTGGAAAACTGAAATAAAATCACTCAACAGGACACTGGCCACAAAGGCAACTCATTTAAATTAGCAATTTCACAATGTTTAGTATTATTTGATTCAATTCCAGTCAGGTTGTGCTGATGTTATGCCAATAATCCAGGCAACCAATGGTTACGAGGGGCAGTAAAAAGTGTGACCAAAGCCAGATCTCAATGCGAGATAACAAGGTGTAGAGCTGGATGAACACAACAGGCCAAGCGGCATCAGAGGAGCAGGAAAGCTGACATTTCGGATCTGGACCCCTCTTCAGAAGACCGCTTTGTTGAACACCTACACTCGGTTCATGATAAATGACTGCACCTCCCTGTCCCCGCCTCCCTAACCTGTCCTTCCTCAAACAATCCTTCTTCCAAAGCTACAGTGGCCCTATCCCCCACCTCTTCCTCCGCTGCATCAATGATTGTATCGGCGCTGCCTCGTACTCCCACGAGGAGCTCAAAGAGTTCATCCACTCCACTAACACCTTCCACCCGAACCTTAAGTTCAACTGGACCATCTCCGATACCTCTCTCTCCTTCCTGGACCTCTCTATTTCCATCTCTGGCAACCACCTGGAAATCGGTATCCATTTCAAGCCTACAGACTCGCACAGCTACCTAGAGTACACCTCCTCTCACCCAATTTCCTGCAAAAAGGCCATCCCCTATTCCCAATTCCTTCATCTCTGCCGCATTTGGTCCTGAGATGAGACAATACACTCCTGGAAATCCCAGATGTCCATGTTTTTCAAGGACCACAACTTCCCCTCCACAGTGGTCAAAAACGTCCTCGAACATGTCTCTCACATTTCCCACAACTCATTCCTCACACCCCTCCCCGCAATAATAACCAAAACAGAATCCCCCTTGTCCTCACGTACCACCCCACCATCCTCCGACACTTCCATCATCTGCAATCCAACCCCACCTTTTTCCCTCCCCACCCTTACCTGCTTTCCGGAGGGATCACTCTATCCGTGACTCCCTTGTCCGCTCCACACTCCCCTCTAGCCCAACCACTTTACCCTGCAACCACAGGAAGTGCTACACCTGCCCCTACATGACCCCCTCTCAGCCCCATCCCAGGCCCCAAGAAGATTTTCCACATCCAGCAGATGTTCACCCGCACATCTGCTAATGTTGTATACTGTATCTGCTGTTCCCGTTGTGGTCTCCTCTACATTGGGGAAACCGAGCGGAGGCTTGGGCACCACTTTGTGGAACACCTACGCTCGGTTCACAACAAACAACTGCACCTCCCAGTCGCAAACCATTTCAACTCCCCCTCCCATTCCAGGGATGACATGTCCATCCTGGGCCTCCTGCAGTGCCACAATGATGCCACCCAAAGGTTGCAGGAACAGCAACTCATATTCCGCTTGGGAACCCTGCAGCCCCATGGTACTAATATGGATTTCACAAACTTCAAAATCTCCCCTCCCCTCACTGCATCCCAAAACCAGCCCAGCCCGTCCCCGTCTCCCTAACCTGTTCTTCCTCTCACCCATCCCTTTCTCCCACCTCAAGCCCCACCTCCATTTCCTACCTACTAACCACATCCTGCCCCCTTGACCTGTCTGTCCTCCCTGGACTGACCTAACTCCTCCCTACCTCCCCACCTACACTCACCTTTACTGGTTCCATTCCCGCCTCTTTGCCCTGTCTGCCTCCTCTCCACCTATCTTCCCCTCTATCCATCTTCCACCCGGCTCCCCCTCTCTCCCTATTTACTTCAGAACCCTCCCCCATCTCTGATGAAGGGTCCAGACCCGAAACGTCAGCTTTTATGCTCCTAAGATGCTGCTGTATTCATCCAGCTCCACACTGCGTTATCTCCAGATCTCAATGCGTGTTCACGCACGCGCGAGCGGTTTGCGCGGGGGCGATGAGGGGAAAAGCGAGGAAACGCTCAGCGCTGCAATCCCTCCTCCCAGCCTCTGGTTGCCGCTGTGGGACGGGGCGGGGCGGGCGGACCCGCGGCCAATCAGGAGGCGAAGCCTTCACAAAGGGCGAGTTACTGTTTTTCCCAAAGCGGCTGGATGTGGCGCTTTGGTGGGTTGTTAACGGCACTTTCGATGGGCATGAAGAAAAGGTTTTATTATGCGGTGAAGGCCGGACGGAAGCCTGGGGTGTACGCAACCTGGTGGGTGAAAGAGGTGTCTTAGTCCAGCATGGTCGGTTGTTGGGGATTACAAAATGTGAGGCTGGATGAACACAGCAGGCCAAGCAGCATCACAGGAGCACAAAAGCTGACCTTTCGGGCCTAGACCCTTCATCAGAGAGGTCTCTGATGAAGGGTCTAGGCCCGAAACGTCAGCTTTTGTGCTCCTGTGATGCTGCTTGGCCTGCTGTGTTCATCCAGCCTCACATTTTATTATCTTGGAATCTCCAGCATCTGCAGTTCCCATTATCTCTGTTGGGGATTACAGTTGGGCGTGCACAGCCTGCAAGTGTGGTGGAGGCACTGGAGGGCAACTGGTTGATTTATTTACTTATAAACGATATGCAAGGAAATTAGCGGGGTGAGGTGTGTTGGTGAAGGGTCTAGGCCCGAACCGTCGGCTTTTGTGCTCCTGAGATGCTGCTTGGCCTGCTGTGTTCATCCAGCCTCACACTTTGTTATCCGGGAGATTGTGCATTGACTGCACCAGAGAGCTAGTAGAGATAGAATGGGCTTAATGGTCTCTTTATGCATTATAACAATTCTGTGATACAGGGCTCGGAAGGATACCGTTCGGCCTCGCTCTAACCCACTTTCTACCTCGTGGTTGGTGGTCCTGTGGGTTGCAGAACACTTGGATTGGGGCAAGATCCCACTGTTCCACCTACTTCTCAGAACGAATGGGAACCACTGCAAGTTGTGAGGGCAAAAATAAACCTTTTCACGCCGCGGGTGGTTAGTGTATGGAAATGTGGAGGAGGCAAATTGAATTGAGGCATTCAAGAGGGCATTGGATAACTAATTTGACTAGAAGTGGTGTGCAGGGCTATATGGGAAAGGCAGGAGATAGGGACTAGGGAACTGACCAGTGCAGATATGATGGGTGAATTGGCTACTTTGTGTTCCAGTGATTCTGTGGAAGAATGGCACTCCTTACTGAGTTGTGACTAATGTGATGTATAGTTATGAGCTGCAGCCTCCTGTCTGGCCCTGTGGTCATTCTGTTTCTTTGTGTTTTGTTATTCATGATATTTGGTCTGTGCAAATTCTCAACCTTTTCTTGCTGAAAGTGAAAAAAGTTGGCATTCATTTTGGTCCTGCCTATTTACTAATTAGAGGGCCACCAGTGGACTTCACTTCTGCAAACCAATGGGACATGACAGTTTTTGAGTGCATCCACGATAATGGGAACTGCAGATGCTGGAGAATCCAAGATAGCAAAGTGTGGAGCTGGATGAACACAGCAGGCCAAGCAGCATCTCAGGAGCCCAAAAGCTGACGTTTCGGTCCTAGACCCTTCTTCAGATGATCTCAGACTTCATTACACTTTTTTATCTTTGAGTGTATCCCAGTTTCTCTCAATACGATGTTAGCTTCAGACTATCAACCTCAATATTTCCAAAGTGATTTAACTCCTGTCTGTTGATCCTTCTAATTCTTTTAAACCCATGCCCTGTGGCTGTCATCTCTCCCCTAAGGAAAGTGGATATTTCCTATCGAGTATCTGTATGCCTCTGAAGTTTGTGTTTAATATAAATCCTATTGATCAACCAAGAAAAATTCTAGTCTATACCTAAATCCTTGTACCCAAAATTCCCCAATCCTGCCAATATTTTTTGTCCATTCAAAAGACTCTGTAGTCTTTTGTGATTCTCCACTCAATGTTCCTGGGTTAGAAGTCTACTCACTCCTAGTTGCCCTGAATATAAGTGAGTAAATTGTATGGCCACAACACTAGGTAGGTAAGAAATCAGAAAATAGTGGCAGCTTGAATACTAAGAAATTGGTGAATCGCCTGGATTGTTCACAAAACTCTGGCAATTTAGTGGATACTGTTGTGATAGTGGGATTTGAACTTGAATTCTCTGCACTAGTTTGGATGAATAACTCATTGTATCCTGCCAAAGTCACAAGCTACTTGCTTGCTTATAGACATCACGTGCAAAAAATCATTAGGCTCAGTATGACACTTATGTACTTGAGTGGCTGCCAGATACCGGTGAAGTGGTAACTGCCTCCTTGAAGTAGTGGAGTGCATTTGGTCCGTGCATTGCTGTGCAGCGAACCATAGAGGTATTTTATGTCCAGCTGCTCTCTTTCTCCCCTGGATCTTGGCAGGCTTAGCTGGGAAATGCAGTAGTTTGGGAAGTCGATGAACCAATCCGTCACTGGTTTCCAAAAGATGTTCCTTCCTCCCAGCTTTGGTCTTCATAATCACATGAATCACATCAGCCTAGTGTCCAGGTAGCATGCTGATGAACTGTTCATTA
Source organism: Stegostoma tigrinum (assembly GCF_030684315.1). Taxonomy (NCBI): domain Eukaryota; kingdom Metazoa; phylum Chordata; class Chondrichthyes; order Orectolobiformes; family Stegostomatidae; genus Stegostoma; species Stegostoma tigrinum. Next base: position 111,324,893 of record NC_081357.1, on the reverse strand, counting down.
GACCTCAAGAGGTAAATGGACAGTTTAAAATCTAACCACTTACAATCCAACCATCTCAACACTGACCCGGACATTTGATGCTAGCAGTTTAACGACTTTAATAAATGCAAATATTGCTACCGTTGTCTCCAAGTTTGAAAACCATGTCTCTTTCCATCACACCTCTGCAGGCCTGCTTTTAACCTTTTGACAATTGTCACTCAGTACGTTTGTCTGGCAAGCTTCAAAACAAGTCACTTGCTCACTTCATTTAACCATAAAGTTGGTCCAAAAACACAATGATCTTTTAAACTTCCTGTTTGTAACAATTTCAACTTGCTGAGACAATTACATCGTCATGCAAATGGTTATGGTGCAGCAGCTACCCAGGCAAAATGTGTAATTACAGACTATAAAGTTGACAGGTAGGATGTGCAGAAGTAACTTCTTTCAGGGCATTGTAGATTTAAGTGAGATTAATAATTTGTAGATTGTAATTTTTGCAGTCACTTTCACCAAAAAGGGCATCATAACATCAATTATCAGATTAATATTAATCAAAATCCCAGTGGTGTGCGGATTGCTTTCTAATCCACTTCATTAACCAGCCTAGTGTATTTTTCTTGCAATTAAAAATCAATTAATTTCATGAAAACATATATAAATAATTGGAACATTATGTTCCCCTCAAATTATGCACATTTCCTCTTAGGGATGAATGTAAAGAGCAAGTAGACAAGTTTCCCAATGCCAGTTTCAAGAAGTTTGGTACTGAAGATGATGCATGGTCTTTTGTAAGAAATGTGGAATCAAGTTCACAAGCTACCTCGACAGGTAAAGTCTGTACTTTTAAATGTGTAAGTTATTGAATAATTACAAGTAATTAATTGTGTAATTGAGTATGTAAGAGAAGGATAATTTACCATTTAGCTGTGTATGTATCTTATCAAGAGATGGAATGAGTAAATGAAATACTTAAATGTAAACTGCAGACCAGTAAAACATATCTAGCAAAGTTGAAGTTTAACACGTTTTCAACATTGTTTTCGATTCAGGGACAGTTGCCTAGCGGATTAATGTGTTTTGACTTTGTAAAGGATGTTTTCGAAACTCTGCTGAATGTCTTGGACATGATTCTACTTCACAGTGACAGTTGAAACAAGTGACGTGGCACACAAATTAACAATTGTAAATTTTCAAAAGAATACATTCTGCATTGAGCATGCTAAGTAAAATTTTTGGCATGAACATTTTTGAATGCAGGTGTAAGTTAGAATTCTGTCTCTTTTTTTGTAAATACACACGACTAACAAGTGCTTTAAATTTTTCAAAGCTGATTAGTGTCACATTCATGACAAAATTGTAACAATCCAGTTGAAGCTTTGAAATTCACCCCATTTTTAGAAATTTCCAAATGATCCTATGGAAGAAATTGGACAGCTAGATTTATTTCCTGAAACATTTTCAGTAACAGGTACCCACGGATTCCCATTCCTTTTCTTGATAAACCATGAGTAGTCAAACCATGATAATAAAATGTGAGGCTGGATGAACACAGCAGGCCAAGCAGCATCTCAGGAGCACAAAAGCTGACGTTTCGGGCCTAGACCCTTCATCAGTAGTCAAACCATGAATAGTCTACTCTATTACAGCCTAGGCAGGAGCAATGAACATTTTCCTTCCAAACTCTGCTCTAATCTCGTCTCCAACTCACCTGTCCTCCTTTCCTTGTATCCTCAAGAACTCTAACAATAAAAAATGAAATGTGGCTGCTGGAAATTTGAAACAAAAACAGAAATTGCTGGAGCAACTCAGCAAGTATGGCAGCATCTGTGGAGAGTAATCAGTTGGCGTTTCAAGTCCAGCACTGAAGAAGAATCAGTGGATTTCAGATGTTAACTCTTTACTTGTCGCAAATGCTGCCAGACCTGCTGAATTTCTCCAATTTCCATTCTGTTTCTTAAAGAAATGAGTTTTTTTTTCCTTTTTTAATAGAGCCTAAGTCTTCAGTATCCCCCAGGTTTTTTTATTGTTACATCACAGTAGCTGGTTTTTATTCTTTACTGTACAGATGGGCTATAATGCAACACTCAAATACTTACCAGTTTGCTTTTACCTTTCCTTCATCCTTATTCCCATGGCAGTCAGAGATTATATACCTTCTTTCAGAGCCAAAATGTTTTCTATGAATTTCAATTACACACTTTTCCAGAACACACTCACTTTGTAAGATGCTTATGTTTTGAAATGCTCCTTTTAGCTACAAAATTTAGAATTCATGACAATGGATACATTTTGAAAGTTGTGTAGACTAATTCAAAACTTACTAAACTTCCTTTAGCTGCCTTTATTTACAGTAGAGTGAGAGAAGTTAGCCTAATTGCTAAAGTTCAATAATTAGAGGGTCATTTATATCCACAAATTATTCATTGGCAAGAAAATTTCCTCAATTCCACCTTTATCTGGTGTCTAGTATCCATGGAACTGTCCCAAAGTCACAATTTTAGCTGGGGTAGAGAACAGAAAACAATTCAGTCCCGTGGACAACATCCACATAGTCTCCAATCCTTTCAACAAATCGCTACAAATGTGTAAATAATCTTGTGTCACCAAAATAAGTAATTTGGGTATTTCCTTGTTGGGGAAACAATAAAATGTACAGTGGGAAGAAAATAGGCCACGTAGCCACTCAGGTTTGTTCTGACATTCAATTATATTGGAACCAATCTGGAATATAACTCCATATACATTCCTTTGCCCAAAATCCCTTAAAGCGTTTTCAAAAATTTATTAATATCAGATTTACGATTGACACAGTTTAAATTCTGCAAACAGCATTTAATACTTTTTACTTCCTAATTGTGTAAAGATGTGTCTCTAGGCTTCATTTTTAGAGAGTTCTAGTTCTAATTTTGAGGTTAGATCCCTTCAGTCCTTGACTCCCAATCTGCACGAATAGTTCCATCTGTTCATTTTTAATATCTTAAACCTTTTTAAAAGAAAAGCCCATAACTGTCTAAATTCTAGAGTGTGCTAACTTAATTTGTAATTTTTTTTTTCCTTTTGTAAATTAACCTTTTAAACCACAGATATTTTGGAAACTCAACCTTGCAGTCTTAATTAGTTTCTATACATGTCCATGATTTTAAATATATACGTAGATACACGGTTCCTATAACCACTTTTGTTTTTCAGGAACTAAAACAAAGTCGCTGGAAAAGTTCAGCAGGTCTGGCAGCATTTGTGAAGGAGAAAAAAAAATCAGAGTTACCGTTTCAGGTCCGATGACCCTTTCTCAGAACTTGAATTATGTCTGTTGTTCGGTTCACCGGACCTGAAACGTTAACTCTGATTTTTTTTTTATTTCACAGATGCTGCCAGAACTGCTGAACTTTTCCACCAGCTTTGCTTTTGTTTTTGATTTACAGCATCTGCAGTTCTTTTGGATTTTACTTTTGTTTTTCAGTTTTCTGAACGCTTTAGAGGCTATCGTGACCTTACATTAAAACCCATCTGCCACAATGTCTGCCCAGTCACTTAATCAAGCTATCATTGCAATTTTATGCTTTCACCTGTACTCTTTGCTGATGACATAAAAGGCATTGTAAACTTTTTTTTACATCTGACACTCTGTCCTGCCATTAAATAATTTCCCATGGCAAAAAACACTTTCTGAACAGAGGGAGCTTTGGAAAATTGTAGGAAGACAAATCAGAAAAGAAATTCAAGACTATTGCACATGTCTAGGATACACATTCTGCTGAGATATTTATGATTAAGTGAATATTTTGATACTTACTGAATTTTTCCTAGCTCAACAATTTTTGAAATATAGGAATCAGTGATTTGGAAAATTTTGGAAAGGTGGTTAAATGTTATCTGTTGCATAGAATATCCGAAACATTACTTTTTTATTTTGTTTTCAGAGGTGCTTATTACAAATCACAACTGACTAAAATTAATGGATCAGTATAAATAGCTTAGACAATGTGGGGATCATTGTTCAACAGTTTCAGTACTTGAAGCGACAGACAACTTGGGGCAATCTTTTTCATAAGCATAGAGAAAGGCAGGGGAAGAAACAACAGACATGATGTAAGTGCCTGCCCTTAACTACCTTTGCCGACTCTAGTCTAGGTAATTTGACTATTTTCATTACAAATTTATGAATTGCAAAAAAATTATACAATGATTCTTATGGACACCAAATTAACCTGGATTGAAACAAATTAAGATTTATGAAACAATTCTCTTTGCATTAAAACTAAATTTTGAAAAAACAATATTCTCATTCTACTTTTGCTTTTTGATGTTATTGACTCCTTTTGAGATACATTTCTATCAGCATTCACCAGTACTTCACAAAAGTGACCATTGTTCTTAAAAACTGCAGTGGTCCCAAAAGTTGACTCACCACCATCCTCTTTAACGTAATTAAGAATGGACAATAAATTCCAGCCTTGCTAGTGATGCCCATGTCTCATGAAGTAATTAAACAGCTTTTGGCAGTGAACGATTAGTTATGGAGACATCATAGCCACGTTTTAATGTCTCTGAAAACAAGGAGGATAGCAGTGAATAGCAACCAGAAGTGCAAACTTTATTGAATTTATTTATTTTTCCCCTTTGATCTCCTATCTCTGAAGGTCAGGTGCCATGCCTATATGAAATGGGTGAGTTCTACTAACTTGACCTTGGCGGGGGGTGGGGGGTGTCTCTGGATTTGGTCCACATGATTTGGCAGTTCAGTTTGATTCACTTCATTAATTGAAGATAATAGAGTAGAGGACATGGACAACTGTGCTGGAACCTGCTTGCTCTTCTCTGAAATTACTAAATATTTATGTGCTTTCATCAGATGTGATTGATTTCCTGAAACTTGCATGATCTCAAATAGTACTTTATTTTTTTTTGTTACTTTCTTAGAACTTATCCCTATTTTGCAAACAAATCATATTGCAGTTGAATTACTTTAAAGCTGGATATTTTAATTAAATTGCAATAGATCTAACTGTTTAAATCTTCTTTACCTTTAGAATGTAGTGATCAAATCAAGTCTACAATTAAGAACCTAGAGGACTGTAATGGGGGAAAGCGTTCTCTGTCATCTGATGATGAGACATGCCCAAAGCGTTTTAAAAGTGCGCAATCATTCATTGACTTGGAACAGAAGTTTACTTACATGGGTAGGTGAAGTGTTACTTCATAGTTTAGAATGGATGTTAGGAACAAAGAAGCAGTCTTGCAGGTTTAAAAAAAAGTACAGATGAATCCATGGAATGATTTATTGCACACAAGATCTCATAAGAGCAGTAGTTTTATTGAATTTGGCTATCCAAATATGCCAAAATAACCGAATGACACAAATGCATTTTCAATTTTTATGTAACCCTTTGGACATAAAAACTGCACACTGATTTGTTAATGCAGAGATTTCTCCTCTTCATCTTCTGCCTCCCAACTCCCAGCAGGGTTCTACTAGTTATTACTTCATTACAATATTCCCTGCTCGGGTTGCCTGTGTATTACTTTATCCATTGCTTTCCAATGTATCTGACAACTGTGAAAGACGCTGACTCTGACTTTACTACCTAAGTTTGTTCTACCGTCATAATTTTGCTCCTTATTGCCTGAAAAAAATCTAATTTTATGAATTTTCCCATGGAACGCAAGTAAGTCAGCACCAAAAATAAAATTGGTGAATTGTGAGCCAATGCAGCAAAGCTGATAATTAGGATCCAGTGAAGGATAATAATACATTAAAAGAAGAAAGGAAAATGGTAGAAATAGTTTTGTAAAATTCTGCATCCTTCCTTTTTTTGTGAGTAACATCACAGGAAGAGGAAGCAATGCAATGCCATCCAGAGCTTCTGTTCCTTATCTTAGTCTGGTGAAGACGTAGAACGAGTTAGATGCTTCCTCACAAGGATGAAGGCAAAACCCAATGTTATATCTAATACTGTAGTTCTTAAATTTTAAAGATATGTAGTTTTTCTTTTATTGTACTAAAATTCCCTTTGATCATCTGGAGGTCAGCTAACACTGTTATGATAACTGCAATTTAAAAATAACATACTTTTTTTTGTCTTAAGCCGGCAATCATAACATTGCAGGTAGTTGTCGCAAAAGATATGGACACATGATGTGCGCAGTTATTCTAGTAAAATATTTATTTACATGGCCCCTCAGTATTCAGGAAAGCTTTGGAATTGAAGTGTAATTAATTGGCATTTCAACCTCTGAATAGACTGCATCACTTTGGGATGGAGATGAATGGAACTTAGTGAGCTCCTTTGTTTTGAGATGATCTTTGTGAATTCAGTTGGGGCGTAGCCAGCTGACAAGACTAATGTTTGGAAAGGCTGCTGTCTAGCAAGTAGCTCCATGAAAGTGGAGTTGTGTAATTACTAGATATTCTTCAAAATGCAACCTGGGAGTAGGAGCAGGTCTTCAATACAAGGTGGCAAGAGGGAAAATGACTGGAAGATTTGTTTAGCTGGAAGTGAGTTTTCTAATGTTTTACACACAGTGCAGGAGTCACATGACAGCTGAAGTTTGAGCTGAGAGATTGAGTCAATGCTGGTAAATAAATTGCAGCATTCCTTCGAGAAGCCAATGGGAAGGCCCCTATTGAATCTTGTACCTGGATGAATTGTTTGGAACACTGAAGGGAAATCAAAATAAACTGCAACGTACATTTTTTACAAGTTGGTCTCTGAGAAAACCAATGGCATTTCAAAGTTTCATATGATAAGAGAATCCTTGGAAGAGAGGGGTGCAGTGATAAAAGTAAGTAGAACTGAGTTCATAGGATGCCATTATGGTGCTAATAGAATAACCTGTGTTTAATTTTTTGTTGTCTTTTTCTCAAGACACGAAATAGTGTTGGTTTCGGTTTGTCAGTTAATTACTAGGTGTTTGGAATTTCTACCTTTTTTAAATGTTAATGGTCTCTAATGTAACTATCTTTGCCATCATCTTGAGTGTATTTTGAGCTTAGTGCATTTTACTTGTTGCTCAGAATTGTGTTTTGTTTTCTTTCATTTGCATTTTGCATTGGTGCGTAGTTAAATTGTATCACAATGCCAACATTTCAATTTATTTGCACTAGCTGAACAAGCATGTCCATTGAGACAACTTCTGTCATCATTATTTTCAACTGCATGGAAATATTTTCTCATCAAATTGTTCAGAGATGTCATTACACGCCCCTGAAGCAAATGAGACTTGAACTCCAGTCTCCTAACTCAGAAAAAAGGGACACTCCCAGTGTGCCACAAAAATAGAATAAACTAGAATAACAACTTGTCACTTTTATTTATGAAAATACAGTGAGGTGTGTATAATTCTGTACCATTTGGTGCCATTTTATTTACAGAAATTACAAGAAAAAATAATTGAAACAAAGTTAAGACAAAGTTCATCTGTTGTTCCCTCCATGGCTTCCATTTTTCTAAAATGTCTATGGAGTGCTGCTGCCAAAGCTGTCCCTGAGGTTGCCAAAGCAAGGATTCCCAGTGTGGACCCATTATGTTACCACTGCTGAAGTTACTGTGTTGCTGCCATAGCAAGGAGGGACAGACCAGACCCATCGAGTCACTGACATTTAAGCTGTTGTCACTTCACTTGCCACCCAAAGCCACTGCATTGCTGATATACCCATGATGAATGAACTGGAACCGCCATGCCACCATCATGAAACTGCCCCGCTATTTATTAGGAGGAATGGACCAGACCTACTGATGACAAAGCCATAGTCGTGAGTAATGGACTTTGGTTCCACTAAGCTGCTGCCACAGCAGGCCCTCACGATCGCCTTCCTCCACCACAGCTGCAGAAAAGAAGAAAAGGTGAACTTTGGATACAAAAGAGAAATAAAGAAACAACAGTTCCAAAGAAAAACATGAAGAATGTGCCCAAGGAGATAGCAAGAACTGCCGATGCTGGAGTCAGTCAATACAGTGTGGAGCTGGAGCAACACAGATCAGGCAGCATCAGAGGAGCGGGAGAGTCGACGTTTTGGGTCAGGACCCTTCATCGGATGAACGGTCCCGACCCAAAATGTCAACTGTTCTGCTACCAAGAGTATGCCCAGCCAGGAGACACAGACAGAACTTGAGCAATTCCTACCCTGTTGCCACTGCCATAGAGCCTGCCACCCACCCCCACCCCTTCAACTGCTCTTTATTTCTTTGGTTAATTCACCTCTAAAACATCAAGTATTTGGTGTGGGAGGTCAAATTATGAAGAGGAGTGGCTGCGTTAATCATTCTGTTCAGTGTAAACTTACTTGCCCATCAACTTTGTCTTTTGTTCACCTATATTTAATTTCTAATTTGCTAATGCTACCGAGTTACTGTGCCCTTAGGTGCCCCTTTTCTCTCTAATTAACTCAATTCCATATCTTTGCCCTCCCACTGTCGACTGCTTGCAATCACCTGAGCCTCATGATGTGGAATTCCTACCCAAAATGTTTTCACTTCACTTACGCCAGTTCTAATGATCTGTCATTTCAATAAAACTTTTGGGCATACCTTTAATTTTCATTCTTTAAATATGCTTGGAAATATTTTGTCAACAGCCCAATTTCAAGTTGTTGTGTGGATTAGTTCTATGTTAATGTTTCTTTCAAGACCAAGTTGTTAATGATTTCCATACAGTAACTTATTTCAAGGAATACAGATTTTCCCAGTGAGAGATTCAAAGGATTATCCGATAAGCTTTCACATTTTAAAACTTTTTACTGTACATTATCAGACTCAAATCAGCCTTGACGAATATCACTTCATAGTTAAGTAATCACTAAGGTACAGAAAAGGTATTTTCCTTGTTAACTACTTAACACAAATGTGGTCAGAATTTTTAGTGAGATTGTGTGTAGTTTTAATACAAAATCCAAAACTCCCCCTGTGAATTTTCCAGGAGGCTTTTGGGGGGGGAAAAAAATGTCCCTTCATTGAATCTTCTGGGCATGATCAAATTCACTTCCAGTTTTAGCGCAACCCTGGTCTTTAAATCTCCACAAGCCTCCAAAGGAGAAATCTGCTGTCACCTGCATTCTGTTTGGTGGTTAAGACAACCAAAGTCCTCTTCCACGCTTGGTGTTGCAGCACCTTTTTTGTTTGTCGTCTTCCCACATTTTTATCTGAGCAACTTGGTCTGGATTAAGCAGGAACAGCTGTTGTTTCCTTTGTGCCCAGGTGTTGAAACTTGCACCTTTTTTAAAACTTAATTTGAAACCTGTTGAAAATTGTCTCTATCATGACAGTCATGTGGATTGCCGCTAGAAGACTTACTATGTGGTCACATCCCCTCTCTAAATTAAAAAAAAACAAAGAACTGCAGATGCTGGAGATTTGAAACAAGAACAGAAATTGCTGGAGAAACTCTGCAGGTCTGGCAGCATCTGTGGGAAGAAAGCAAAGTTAATACTTCAAGTCTAGTGATTTTTCATCCTAATTGTTAGTAGCTAGGCAAAAGTGGTATTTATGCTGAAACTGAAGTTGGGGAGGGGCCGGTCTCCTATACATTGGGGAAACAAAATGCAAACTGGGTAACCACTTTTCAGAGCACCTACATTCTGTCCCTAAAAATGACCCCAAGTTTCCAGTTGCTTGCCACTTCAACACATCGCCATGTTCCCCGGCCAACATTTCAGTAACAGGCCTGCAGTGTTCCAGTGAGCCTCAGCGTCAGGTTGAAGAACAACATCTCACTTTCCATTTTGGGACCCTACAGCCGGTAGTTCAATAACTTCAGAGCCTGATTCCATCTTTCCAAGTTTTTTTAAATCCACCTTACTCCCAATCCTGTTCAGACACCCATCCTTACGTACCCCTAGCTCTGCACATTATATGGGTTGCATTCAGTACAGCTCACCCATTCACTGTTACTCTTAGCTCCTCTTATCCCTTCTTCAGTCTTTCTTCTGACCTGGCATGCTTTCCATAATCTCCTCGTTTACTACCCCTTTCGTATCTCTCTGGGGTCCATCTCCGCCTATCTGCTTACATCTTCCCCTTCCCACTGCTAGATGAAGAGCCACCAGACACAACATTAACCCTGCCCTCTTCCCATAAATGCTGTCAGACCTGCTGAGTTTCTCTCAGCAATTTCTGCTTTCGTTTCCTCTTCAAATTACTCCAGTTTGCCATGATTAATAGAGATGGGTGAAATATAACTGTCTCGAAGTCTTTCATCAGTTTAAAGCAGCGAAGTAATAATGGAGTGCATTTGCGCAATATAAATTCCTCGGTTGAATATATGAACTTTTCTTTGTTCAGCTATGTTTTAGCTGTAAGAATTTGTTTCAGGAGCTACTACTTTTCCCAAACGTCACTTTATTGTAAACAAAATCAAAGTTTTTTTTTTGCTCAGGAGATGCTGTTGCAGTATATACGGATGGCTGCTGTTCGGGTAATGGGAGGAATAGAGCTCGGGCAGGAATTGGTGTGTACTGGGGACCAGGTCATTCCCTGTAAGTAAAGGAATTTATTTTACATTTGAAAACTCACTTGAAAAACTAACAACATTTGCAATCATAATGATTTTTAAGTGATTTTTTTAAAGCTATTCTTATTGTTTTGCTGTTGAGCTTATTTGAGCATTCTATAGACTCTCCACTCTTCAAATCAGTTTTAAATGAATGTTACATATTTCCACCATCCCCAGTATTTTTGTTAGTTTTAATTGAATTTTAGATCTCCTGGGATTATAGTTATAGTAATTTTGGTTTATCTGTTATGGATCACTTTAATTGTTAGATTCTACCAGTGCTGATGCGTTATTGTGATATCTGTAACGACAATGATAGAAATTCAATATAAATTTTTTTCCCAGTGATTATTTTCATTCTCTTCCGCCTGCAATGCTCCAAAACAAGAATGCTGCCTTCAGACTATAGTCCCTTTTTCCACTTTAGCAGCCACATTCCAGGAATTACTAAATAAAGTAAGTTCCATATTCCGTTCCTAGTGATATCAGAAGTAGAATTTACTCCAAATATAATCTTGTACTCCAGAAGTGCCGTCCCTCTGTTACCAAGGCAACCTCCAGAACTGCTGTTAAATGCCGCTATCCCACACTTCTCACTGGTATTCACCTCCTGTAATTTAGTAATGAAATCTACTAACTTAACCAAAAAAAGTAAAGGAATATATGTTAATAAAATGAAGGGTCAAGGCCTGAAACATCAGCTTTTGTGCTCCTGAGTTGCTGCTTGGCCTGCTGCATTCATCCAGCTCCGCACTTTGTTGTCTACGTTATTAAAATAATCACTGATGTAAGGTTTTTTCAATGAAAGCAGTCAAATCATGAAATTCAGTTCTAAAAGCTTGTGTTTTTTAAAAACAAAGTGCTCTGCAACAAAAACAATTTATCTGAGTCATTGTAAGACACTAACTGTGTGTAATGGAATCTTTGGTTTGAAAGCTTGTATGTTTTTGGCATGGCCCCTACTTCCAGTTCATGAAGAAACTAAGACTGAAGTAGAGTTTGACAACCAAAACTACTTGGTAATCTGGAGCTGGTCAAAACCATGTTTAAAAAAACAGACCCATCTAGCTCAGCTGATGGTTATAATTTATCTTGGTGATGCAGTGCGGCAGGCTGAAAAAGATTGAGGCTAGATCCAGAAGTTAAGACTAGGCAAATACACAGTTGTTGAAGTTGTTTCATTTCTGGATCTATGTAATATAGACCTCTGTAAGCAGAATTAAGGAAGTTCTACAGACTTTCCTTTTTTTTTGTTGAAGACTGTGGTCGTGGAATACTGTCTGTTGGAGTATGAACTAAAACCTTAAAGAAAACAAGCTGAAATTTCTTGTGAGAAAGACCATAGTTTTGAGGAACTTTGTGACTGAGATTGAAGTTTATGCTGAAGGGACTACTGAGCCAGTTCACAAGACTTGCACATGGACAGACTCCCAAGTCGGTAAAAAGCTTGGTTTGTCAATCAAAACCAGGAGTAAACATGCCATGGTTCAGGACATTGCCATATTGCCATCTATCTGAAATGTGACTCTGGAGTTGTTAACTTCACATTTCTTAACTTAGAACCATAGCAGTCTATTACTTGATGGTGAAAATCAACATGGTCTGACTCACCTTGGTGATAATCATTTTTACAGCATGGAGTGACAGCAAGGTAAGTATGACAACCTAAGGTGACCAAATCTGAGTCCTCTGCACATACCTATTCAGTAGTGAGACATTTACAAAACATGCAGGGAAGAAATGCTGAACGCTTTACACATTTGGTAGCTCACATGTCTCCTTGTCATCAGCTCGGTTGTTCTGAAGCATCATTGTTGACCACTTTTAATAAGTGGATAATGGCCATGTTCTCAAAGACCTATATAGTGAACTGGCTATGGGCTTATAACCTGTTGAATGTTCATATCTTTGCAAGATTGCCAGCAAGTGAGATATGAAGACGGTGCACTTTGTATTCTAGTTTTCCATATTTGATGGTGGTCACCTCACATAAGTACACTGTACTGAAGGACATTGGCAGAGGCAAGGAAAAGGTTTCTGCTTGGATGGTTCAGTTTATGACGCACTTATAATAGGCCAGTACATCGGGCAACTTGTCAGCTTACTATCTTCACTCTAGAGTGGACTTCCTGAACCACACTAAGTTAATGTTTAACCCCGTTCGCTCCCAGGGAACACCGAAGGATTTTTTGTTCTTTTGCCGCACTTGGTGGGCGGCTTTTGCGAGCTTTGTGGCTGATGGCTTGAAATTGTAGGGAAACTGAAGGAGGCAGAACAAAATAACTTGAGCATCATCCTCCTTGATTCAAATTCCAGGTTACCAAGCTCAGAATTCAGTATTTGTCGTCTCTTCTGAATGCAAAACTAAATAATGATCTGTCATGACTCATGTCACCCATTTCACTTTCCAAGATCTGGTGACCAGTGACCACTGTTTTTCTGTAACCCCCAAACCCATTCCAATGAATCTAACAGAGGTCAGGAATTTGGTATTGTGTGGATTTATGATCTTTATGTTGCTCTTTTCAATTGTGAATATTGATTTCTTTTCTCAGAAACCTTAGTGAAAGACTTCCAGGAAGACAGACCAACCAAAGGGCAGAAATAGTTGTAAGTATTCTGAATGGGGAAATGTAGCCAAGCTATTCTCAAATCCTGTTCATGTGAAAAGCAGTGCACAAGTGATTGCATCGATTCTGATAATTTAATAAGAAATTATGTTGATGGCATTACATTACTATCACAACTGTGACATGCCAACTGGATTTGTGAAAGCTCCACTTACTCAAGCGTTACTTACTTTACTAACAGTTGTGGAACAAAGTTTCTAAAATTATTATTTCTTATTAGGCAGCTTGTCGAGCAATTGAGCAAGCCAAAGAATACAACATTGAAAAGCTGGTTATTTTTACAGACAGCATGTTCACCATTAATGGTAAGTGGCTCTAATCTGTGGAATGATAGGCACCGAAAATGCTGAAATAATCAACAGTTTTGACAGTATCTGTGGTGAGACAAACAGTTACTGTTGTGAGTCCAGTAGAAGAGTCATATTATCCTGTCTGCTAGTTAGGAAGGTTGGCTCTGACCTGAATTGAACACGCACTCCTGTGCCAAGATCTTTGTGTACTGGTATATTGACTGAGAGCTAAAGTAAATATGCAGCCTAACTTTGTATCATTGGTTACCGGAAAGGCAGCCATGACACAACATTTTGCATTACACTGGCTATCATGAGGCAAACATGGCCAGCCATATTTGTATAGACTCTTCCACTGACCTCTCCAACCAGCAACCTCCATCTTAATGAATAAGGACACTAAATGCATGGAAATAGCATCATCCATCTCCAAATAGTATCCAATTCTTCTTCAGGGATGGAGGAGGAGGGGGCAGGGAGACAAAGTTAGTTTCTATGTCCGATTACTATCTGGTGATTTCTGCCAAATGTACCCTTTGTAGACCAGGCTTATTTTGTGCCCTTTGGCTCACTATATGTCTTTTTTTTTAAACAAATTAGAAACATTTGTAAGGAATAATGCAGGGCCAAATTCTCTGTTCTTCTGGGGTTAGAGATATAAAAAGTCCACTGGCCATAACTTGATTCACAAATGTTGTCTACAATTTTTCATTCTGTTAACATTTTCCTTCTCATGGATGTAGGTGTGTTTATTGCCCAGATGCAGTTGAGTCAAACACATTGCTGTGGATATGGAGTCACATGTAGGCCACACTGGGGAGGGATGATGGATCCATGAAATAGCTGGGTTTTCCCAACCACCAGGATGGTGTCATGGTCATCATTAAACTCTTAATCCAAGATTCTTTTAAAATTGAATTCAAATTCTGCTATCAGCCGTGGTGGGATTTATTGCAGGTGCCCAGTACAGTACCTAGGTCTGTTGGATTGATAGTAGTCCAATGACATTACCATTCAGCTATCACCTCCAGCTAAACTTAAAAGTGAAAAGTACTCCACTTACTGCTTAAATTCTTTTCATTTCCTCTTTGACCGTGATGAGCGCTCTCTTCCAGGTAATCAATGTTATAAATGGATCTAATGATTTTAACTTTATTCCTTAGCATAATTTCAAACCAGTTTCCAAACTCTGTCCACTGCGTTCTTTACATTGAAATTGCAGCTGTAACCACAATAAAAGCACTTCATTAGCTTTTAAGTGAACTTTTTAATGTCTTGTGCTTGTGAACGAAATGCACGTTTTGTTTTTTTTTGCATAGGTATCACCAAGTGGATCAAATCTTGGAAGTGTAATGGCTGGAGGCTTAGTACTGGCGAATCAGTAATCCACAAAGAAGACTTTGAAAGACTTGACAAATTGACCTCTGATATAAATATTGAATGGGTATGCAACCTTTTTATTTCATGGACAAACTCTGTGACAAAATTGGTACTGTTCTTACTGTCTCCTCTTCTGGAGGTTGGGGATGGAACAAAAAATACCCTGGCCACAACCTGGCAAACAGTAAATAGTTGTCAGATTGTCGACAATTTTTGATTGTATTAACTTACAAGGGGAAAGTACCAAGATTAACTACCTAAATCAGATTAATTTGGATTCTCTACAGTGGAAACAGGCCCTTCAGCCCAATAAGTCTACACCGCCCCTTGAAGCATCCCACCAAGACCCATCCCCTCTATAACACACACACCCCTGAACACTACAGGCAACTTAGCATGGCCAATCCACCTAACCTGCACATCTTTGGACTGTGGGAGGAAACCGGAGCACTTGGAAGAAACCTATGCAGACACGGGGAGAATGTGCAAACGCCACACAGACGCTTGCCTGAGGCTGGAATCGAACCCGGGTCCCTGGCGCTGTGTGGCTGCAGTGCTAGCCACTGTGCCGCCCATGTGTGATTAATTGTGTGATAGTGAAGTGTGGAGCTGGATGAACACAGCAGGCTAAGCAGCATCTTAGAAGCACAAAAGCTATTTTGTGCTTCTAAGATGCTGCTTGGCCTGCTGTGTTCATCGAGCTCCACACTTTGTTACGTGGATTCTCTAATGTCTGCAGTTCCCATTATTTCTGGTACTACCTTAAAAGTGTGTCTGTTTGGGAATGTCCAAAAATCTCTTGGAAATCAGCCAATAAGCCACTAATAGAAATTGCAGTTATGAATTTTGTGCAAGGCTTATCAAAATGCTTTCACATGGCTGCTAGTTAGTTACGTATGTTATTGTTGAAAAGAATGAAAACCGAAAGAACTGCAGATGCTGGAAATCAGAACCAAAACCGTAAATTGCTGGAAAAGCTCAACAGGCTGAGCAGCATCTGTGGAGAAAGAAATAGTCAACATTGCAAATGTGGTATGACTCCTCCTTAGAAATGAACCCCAAACTCAGCATCAGTAATATATTGCCCTGTATTAAACAAAATATCAGACTAGGTAGACAACTGTTCGATTTTAAAAATTGTGCATCAATATTGTCCGAGACAGCCAACATTTCAGGAGCAATTTTGAATACCCAGTGATCAACTGAAAACTACAACTCAAGACTCGATGGTTTTTAAACAAAAGGAAGTTGTATTGTACAAGTGTCCTCACTACAAGCCCAGATTGCATTCTGAAAATTGAGATTTTATGTACAAAGACTTTAAGTGAGGCTCTGATTCGTACAGGGAACGATGTTAAACCTAGAATAAAGTTCTGTAAGGCCTGTTATGGCAGAAAAAAAATTGAAGTATTTATACTTCTAAGTTGAAATATCATACCACCTGGACTTTGAATTAGCTGAATTCCAACATTGGTAAATAAATAAATAACACTTTGTTTTGTACTTTCTCACTTTCACTTACATAAGCACACAAAAATCCACAAATTCACTTTAGATTCAAGATTTTATGCCAATCTTTTCATTAACTTTCACTGAGTGACCCTCCAACTTTGCTAACAAATATGAGCTTCTCAGTTCAAGCTTGGTCTTCACTCAAGTTCTTGCTGAAAAATTTTAAAAATTCAGAATATCCCTGGTTACTGAAGGCCTTCGACTCACTGCTTTGTACAGACTCTCACTGTTTTCTCCAGTCCACTCCAGTAGCTTCTGTATGGCTACCAGGTCCCAGAGTTGATTTCACAGCTCCTGTATGCCTGCTCTAAGCTAACAGCAAACTATCAAATTCAGGGAGAAACATGCAGCTAAATGAAAACTAAGGAACTGAATTAATTTCCAGAACCCATTTTCCTGGCTATTGGATGTCCTCAAAAAGAAATGGAACCTATTTAATTTTACCCTCAACATGACTATCTTTGATTCTGTGACCCTAATGAATAATTTATATATCTATAATGGATATGGATGTCCTCTCTCCAGAGTTGGTGGATCTATCAAGAAGCTCTCATATTTATCATCTATTCTCTGTTTATTTCATTTAAATATCACAAATCTGTTACTAAGAGAAGTGTTGATCTTGTGGCCTACAGATGGGTCGTCCATCATTTAGTGTTTTCACACTTTTAACTCTGACCTTGTAAGATAAACACAGGTTACCATTTAACTATAACCTAGGCTTTTTGATTTTAAATATTAAGATTGTTACTAGTTTTCAGTCAGTTGTTTGTAATTATGTATAATTTATCCTTTAATCATTTATTTAAATCCAATTCCCAAACTGATTTTACAAAGCATGTATATTATGAAACTCTACGCTAATAGCAGTGAATGTCTAAATGTAATATGTTTTCCTTTTGTTTTGCAGATGCATGTCCCTGGTCACGCTGGTTTCCCAGGAAATGAAGCAGCAGACAGTCTAGCTAAAGATGGAGCTTCCAAGCCGCCATGCTGACAAACATTGTCAAACACATTTTGTAGGTCATGGATGCAAATCTGAGATTAGTACACACTGTGATGCAAAGCAAACTTCATATTTTTGTTTGTAAAGCCTCCTTTTCAGTGGCTCCAACAATACTGTTTATTCCCAACTGCAGGCATAGCTTGTTCCACTGTCAATAATATAACTGAAAAATCATAATATATTGCAAATAATGGGCTGGTTTCCTAGCCCTTTTTAATTTAAAATTGTAGCTAGCAAATACTTGAGTTTCCAAAATACTGTTGTTTGCTTGTCCCTTTCGGAAAGGTTCTGTGGCTGAATGGAATTGGCTAAGTTTCCCAACTTTGCAGCCTGGAAAATTTTGAGGGATTATAGCTGTTTCCTCAATAACACAATGCAGTATATTGGTATGTGCAGCTCATTGTTACAGTCCTTTTTAAGTACGTTAAATTTGTGGGTTTTCAACCAAGAGCGTGAGAGTCACTTGCATTTTGTTAAACAAGTGTTTGTACAGTGTTGATCTAAGAACTTACCTCATTTGGCTTGGTGTGTAAGAGGTTCTGATCTAACTTTTTTTCTGAAATGTTCAAATACACAATTTTTGATCCCTGGTTTGAGTTTTTGTTTCTTTTGCCTAATCATTTAATTTATATTCTATTGGTAAGCATGAATGTTATTGTGCATGAGTCCATTCACAAATAGGATTGATTTGACTTTTGATTTTTACAATATAATAATGTACATAGGCTGGTTTTCGGATTGTAAAGCTAAAATCATATGAAATAAATGTTCTGTTTTGTAGATCCTGCTTTTGCATTTTGTTCAAAAACAGAATTGCAATGAAATGATTTATATAATTCTCATTCTAATCATTTGCCATCCAAGAATACTTAGGAAAGTACTCTGAAATTGCTTATCTTCCTGAGCATCTATAATCCAAGCCTAACTTTTATAAAACTATAATGAATATATCAGAATACTTTGGGCATCTACAACACTGGCATCTATGCAACAGTGTGGAAAAATAATCAGGCATGTAATGTTCACAAAGAGCTGTACATAACCACTGTGGCCAATTACTGTCCCTTCAGGCTTTTGATCATCATCATCAGCAAAGTGATTTGAAGGTGAGTATTACTATCAAGTGAGTATTACTATCAAGTATTACTTGATAGCATTGTCACAGAAATAACCTCACTGATGCATACTTTGGGTAACTTGAAATCAAGGCAATTTTCGGTTCACTTTGGCATTAGAGACCCCAGCAAAACTTGAACCAATGGAGTGGGAGAGTCCCCGCTGGTTGGAGTAACACATAGAATGGAGGAAAATGGTTGTGGTTGCTGAGACCAATCCACTCCTTCCTAAGATATTGCTGCACCAGCTTCTTGAGGCAGTGTCCAAGCCCAACATCTCCAAATGTTCAGTCAATAACCTTCCATTATAAGGTAAAAGTGGGATGTTTGCTGATGTTTGCTAATGACTGCACAAAGGTTCAATCCCATTTGTGACTTCTCAGATGGCAGGGCAGTTTACCTAGTCCAATGTTCCTGCCCTTTCCCTGTCACTGCAAACATTTCTTTTAGGTGCTTCTCCAATACCCTTTTCAGGTTCATGATTTGAATTTGACTCTTTGGGCAATGCAGTTTGGATATCAACCATTTAGTGTGTTTAAGGAAAATGTTTTACTTAAAAGTATTTGATTCTTTTGTCATTTACCTTAGATTTGCCTCTCCTGGATCTTGACTCTTCCAACAAAGGGAATCATTCCTAACTATTCTGTCTAGAGACTTGTGTTTTTTTTTAAGCACCTCCATCCAATCTTCTTTGCAGCAAGATCATCACTGATGACATGCTTACCAATAGAAACTGACAAAAAAGGCATCTAGTGATGTAGAGGAACAGATTGTCATTTAGGATCCTTGTATCTTCTGAAAGTTTAAAGAGAAATATTTCCATTGTCTATCATTGAATTTCCCCTGGCAGTTCTTTAGACTGGTGCTGTTTGCTCTTAAGTTAGCTGAAGCAAACAACAACTACTTTGGGCACAAGTTCAGATATATTGCTTCTGAAACTGAAAACCAAAACAAGATCAGGATTAGTGGGAGGAGGAAAAATTGAATAACACTGATTCATGTTAGCTAAAGTCCTTAAACAGGAGACTGCAAAAGAGCAAAAATGTGAACCAGAATGAGAATTTTTTTTAAAAAAGCAGTGCTATTAAAAGGCAGGAAAATGAAAATCACATTAGTGTGTCCAAAAATAGTAAAAGTTTCAACATAAGAAAGTGAATGGAGTTCTATTAATTAACCTTTCAACCAAATAAAATAACAAAAAAAACTTGCAAACTTTGAGATTGAGAAATAGGTGGAGCAGCCTACTCCTGTTCATTTTGAGCCTGCTTTGCCATTCGATAGGATCATGGCTGATCAGACATTCTTCAAGTTCATATTCCTGTGTTTTCCCTGTAACCCTTGATTTCCCCAACTGTTCAGGAATCTATTTATTTCAGCCTTAAATACACACAGGACTCTGTGACAAAGAATTCCAAAGACAATTCTGAGAAAAGAAATCCCTCCAAATCTTGGTTTTAAATTGGTGCCTCTTTATTCTAAGACTGCCCTCTGGTCTAAGACTCTTCCCATGAGGGGTAGAATCCTTTTAGCATTTACCATGTCAAGGCCCTTAAGAATCATTTATGTTTCAATAAGATCACCTCATTCTTCTAAACTTCAGTGAGCAGAGTCCCAAACTGTTCAGCCTTTCCTCATAAGACAATCCCTCCATACCAGGGATTGTTCCTAGTAAGCCTTTGCTGAACTAATGCCAATGAAAAGATGTCTAAATAAGGCCACTGTTCACAGTACTCCAGATGTGGTCTCACCAACACCTTGTATAATTGTAATAAGACTTCCCTACCCTCACACTGCAACCCCCTTGAATCAAGGGCCAATACTCTATTAGCCTTCCTGATTACCTGTCTGTTGGTTTCATGTGTTTCATGCACAAGTATCCTCAAAGCCTCTTTTGTTGCACTTTTTCTCCATTTAAATAATAGGTTTCTTTTGCTCTCTTAAATGAACAACTTCACATTTTTTTCCATATTATCCTCCATTTTCCAACGTTTTTTTGCTCAGTTGCTATCACAATAATGTCTCTAAACTGTTTGTATCCCTTGTCTCACTTTTTTTTCCTATCTACTTTAGTGTCTTCTGCAAATTTAGTTATAGTACATTTACTTTCTTTCCCCAAGTCATAAATAGTTATTGTAAACAGTTGTGGTCCCAGCACTGATTCCTGTGAAAGCCCACTGGTTACAGGTTGCCAAGCTGAAAAAAAGAAGCCTTTATCCCTACTGAGTTAACAGGGTGTAGAGTTGGATGAACATGACAGGCCAAGCAGCATCAGAGGAGCAGGAAAGCTGATGCTTCAGGTCTAGGACCGAAAAGTCAGCTTTCCTGCTCCTCTGATGCTGCTTGGCCTGCCGTGTTCATCCAGCTGTACACCTTGTTATCTCAGATTCTCCAGCATCTGCAGTTCCTACTATCGCCGAAACCCTTTATCCCTACTCTGTTTCTTGCTCATTAGCAAATTCTCTATGCACACCAGTGTATTACTTCCAACACCTCTTATGACTCAAACTTTTGTGACGTACCTTGTCAATGCATTCTGCAAATCCAAATAAAATACATCTACTGGCTCCTCTCTCTCATTCTGGTTGAGATATCCTCTCAAAACTCTAATTAGGCAGACACTACCTTTTCATGAAGCCACGTTGGCTCTGCTTGATTGGATCATGATTCTATAAATGTGCAGTTATTACTTCCTGAATGATTGATTCTAACATATTTTCAACAATAGACGTTAGGTTAATCAGCCTATAGTTGCCTGCTTTTTGCCTCTCTCATTTTTTTGAACAGGGCTGTCACATTGGCAGTTTTCCAGTCCTCCAGCACTTGACCAGAATTCCAGGATTTTTGGAAAATCACAACCAGTACATTACTATCTCTGTAGCTAGGATGCAAGCTATCAAGGATAGGGGACTTACCTGCTTTTAGCCCTGTTAATTTAATACTACTTCACTAGTAGTAGGGATTGTCTTATGAGGAAAGGCTAAACAGGTTGGGACTCTGCTCACTGAAGTTTAGAAGAATGAGGTGATCTCATTGAAACATAAATGATTCTTAGAGGCCTTGACATGGTAAATGCTTCCCCTTGTGGGAAGAGTCTAGGACCAGTAGGCAGTCTTGGAATAAAGAGGCACCAATTTCGTGAAAGTGATGATACTTAGCTTTTTTCCCCCACATTCAATAGTATTATTGGGATGTTTGAAGTATCTTCTACTGTAAAGACTGATGCAAAATATTCAACTCCACCATTTCCTTCCTCTCCAGATTCATTCATGTTCACTTTGACTTCTCTCTTCCTTTTTATCTATTTAAAGATGCTCTTTTTGCCAGTTAATGGCCTAATTTGGCCTCATAGTTTATTTTCTCTCTCTTTATTATCTTTTTACTTCTCCTTTGGGTTTTGAATTTATCCCAGTTTCAAGGCTATCACTGACTTTTGTCTCCTTTAACTACTTTTTCTTTCAACTTTATACTCTCCTTAAATTCCCTGGTTAGCCATGATTGGTTTATCCTCTCAGAATCTTTCCTTCTTATGGGGGTGTATTGGTGCTGAGAGTCATGAATTACTTCCTTAAGTGTTTGCTACTGTTTGGTTGTTGTCTTTCCCACTAATATGTCTGCCCAGTCCACTTTAGCTTACTCTAAACTTATTTCATTGCAATTCCCTTTATTTAAGTTAAACTCAATTGTTTTCGACCCTAGATCATCCACTCTCAAACTAAATATTAAATCCTGTCATGTTATGAGGACTACTTCCTTGGAGATCTTTTACTGAGGTCATTTATTAAATCTGCCTCATTACCCATGGCCAGATCTAAGATAGCCTGTTCCCTAGTTGTCTCCATGACATATTGCTCTGGGAAACTGTTCCTAATGCACTGTCTCTGAATCTGTTGCCGTGGCTACCCTTTCCAACTTGATTGGCCCAATCAACACGAAGATTAAAGTCACCCATAATTATTCCTCTATTTTTACATGGTTACTGATTTATACCCTTTTCTATAGTGTAGCTACAGCTTGGCAATTTATACATTACTCCTTCAAGCGTCTTCTTCCTTCTGATGTTATTTACTGCCTCAAATGGACTCATCCAAGCCTTGGTCATCTCTCATAACTGTCTTCATTTCATTTTCTCATTAACAGTTCTACCCTCCACCTTTTCCTTTCCTCCTGTGTTTCCTAAAGTTCAAATATCCCAGAATGTCAAATTCCTAGTTCTGATTTCCCTGTGACAGTGTCAGTAGAGATGATTGTTACGTTTCCTGGTTTACACTGACAGGAGGATCATCATCAGATTTAAATTAATTGGCAAAAGAAGTAGACGAGAGAAGTAGAAGAGAGACGAGGCATTTGAAAACTTTCAGGAGGGGGCACGAGAAAGGCTTGGCAGAAGGAATCCGGGAAAACACAAAGGCATTTTACACTTACGTGAGGAATAAGAGAATGGTCAAAGAAAGAGTAGGGCCGATCAGGGATAGCATAGGGAACTTGTGTGTGGAGCCTGATGAGGTAGGGGAAGCCCTAAATGAGTTTTTTGCTTCTGTCTTTACGAAAGAAACGAACTTTGTAGTGAATGAAACCTTTGAAGAGCAGGTATACATGCTGGAATGGATAGAGATAGACGAAGCTGACGTGCTGAAAATTTTGTCAAACATTAAGATTGACAAGTCGCCAGGCCCGGATCAGATTTGTCCTCGGCTGCTTTGGGAAGCGAGAAATGCAATTGCTTCGCCACTTGCGAAGATCTTTGCATCCTCGCTCTCCACTGGAGTCGTACCTGAGGACTGGAGAGAGGCAAATGTAATTCCTCTCTTCAAGAAAGGAAATAGGGAAATCCCCGGCAATTATAGACCGGTAAGTCTCACGTCTGTCGTCTGCAAGGTGTTAGAAAGGATTCTGAGGGATAAGATTTATGACCATCTGGAAGAGCATGGCTTGATCAAATACAGTCAACACGGCTTTGTGAGGGGTAGGTCATGCCTTACAAACCTTATCGAGTTTTTTGAGGATGTGACTAGAAAAGTTGATGAGGGTCGAGCTGTGGATGTGGTGTATATGGACTTCAGTAAGGCATTTGATAAGGTTCCCCATGGTAGGCTCATTCAGAAGGTCAGGAGGAATGGGATACAGGGGAACTTAGCTGCTTGGATACAGAATTGGCTGGCCAACAGAAGACAGCGAGTGGTAGTAGAAGGAAAATATTCTGCCTGGAACTCAGTGGTGAGTGGAGTTCCACAGGGCTCTGTCCTTGGGCCTCTACTGTTTGTAATTTTTATTAATGACTTGGACGAGGGGATTGAAGGATGGGTCAGCAAGTTTGCAGACGACACCAAGGTAGGAGGTGTCGTTGACAGTGTAGAGGGCTGTTGTAGGCTGCAGCGGGACATTGACAGGATGCAGAGATGGGCTGAGAGGTGGCAGATGGAGTTCAACCTGGATAAATGCGAGGTGATGCATTTTGGAAGGTCGAATTTGAAAGCTGAGTACAGGATTAAGGATAGGATTCTTGGCAGCGTGGAGGAACAGAGGGATCTTGGTGTGCAGATACATAGATCCCTTAAAATGGCCACCCAAGTGGACAGGGTTGTTAAGAAAGCATATGGTGTTTTGGCTTTCATTAACAGGGGGATTGAGTTTAAGAGTCGTGAGATCTTGTTGCAGCTCTATAAAACTTTGGTTAGACCGCACTTGGAATACTGCGTCCAGTTCTGGGCGTCCTATTATAGGAAAGATGTGGATGCTTTGGAGAGGGTTCAGAGGAGGTTTACCAGGATGCTGCCTGGACTGGAGGGCTTATCTTATGAAGAGAGGTTGACTGAGCTCGGTCTCTTTTCATTGGAGAAAAGGAGGAGGAGAGGGGACCTAATTGAGGTATACAAGATAATGAGAGGCATAGATAGAGTTGATAGCCAGAGACTATTTCCCAGGGCAGAAATGGCTAGCACGAGGGGGTCATAGTTTTAAGCTGGTTGGTGGAAAGTATAGAGGGGATGTCAGAGGCAGGTTCTTTACGCAGAGAGTTGTGAGAGCATGGAATGCGTTGCCAGCAGCAGTTGTGGAAGCAAGGTCATTGGGGTCATTTAAGAGACTGCTGGACATGTATATGGTCACAGAAATTTGAGGGTGCATACATGAGGATCAATGGTCGGCACAACATTGTGGGCTGAAGGGCCTGTTCTGTGCTGTACTGTTCTATGTTCTATGTTCTATGTTTTGCAACGACTGAATACAATGTCTGAAAAATGATAACAGACAAGTACTGGATTATTAATGCAATGACCCCTGCCTTTTGGAAAAAAGCCTGTATTTTCTTTTTGTGATGATGTGGAGGCATTGGGGTGGATGAACTCAGAAGTCACACGACACCAGGTTACAGTCCCAACAGGTTCATTTGAAATTGCAAGCTTTCAGAAGGCTTTCTGTGCTGACTTCACATTGTGAAGGAGCAGCACACTAAAGGCTTGTGATTTCAAATAAACCTGTTGGACTATAAGGTCATGTGGCTTCTGACCGTTCTTTTTGTGAGAATTTCAGTTTATGAGCAAAGTGAAACAAAGATAATTCTAGAAAGGAGGGTTAATTGGACTTCTCGGGTATGACATCATTCCAAAGAACTTAGGTTTTGACTGAGTTTGCTACTGAGGTGAATGCTAAATTGCAGTAGTGTCAGCTTTCTGGCATTTGATGTGGGTTTGGAGCACAGGATTGATGCCAGGAGAAGCAAGAAAAGTACTATGAATTGATCAGTTTTCTGTTTAGCAGTAAGAATAATATACTCCCAACACTCTTGGTGAAGGAAAGTTTGGGGAAGTTAAAGGACCGAAGCCTGAAAGCAGTGTGATTAGCTCATGTTAAACTGCTGTGTGTTTGTATTAGAGGACCAGGCTATGATCTGGGCGTGTTGATTTGTTAGTTATCAAGGGACTGTGCCATCATGACAATCCTGGCTCATGAAGAGAGGTTTGTCAATGTGTGCCTGATGTATACAATGATTTCAGATAGAATATAATTATCAGTAATAGTGATTCAAGGTCCACATCCAAGAAATCCTAATTGCCAGAGGTTGTGTTGAAAAGACTCGGAGATTACATGTGGTGCCACATTTGTGAGGGATAGAAGTGCTTGTACTACTTGAGGCACATCTTAGTTGTATCAACTAATTCAAGTGAAGTTTACTTTTTTATTTTAAGTAATAAGCAAATAACTGCATGTTTGAAACTGAGACAACACAGTATAGAGCTGGACGAACACAGCAGGCCAGGCAACATCAGAGGAGCAGGAAAGTTGACGCTTCAGATCAGGACCCATCTTCAGAAATGGGGAGGGGAAAAAGAGCTGGGAAGTAAATTGAGAGAGGAGAGGTGGGTTGGGGAAGGTAGGTGGGATGGTGATAGGTGAGTGCATTTAGGGAGTAAAGGGGATTAGTCAGTGAGGTGGGAGGGGCAGATAGGTGGGGAAGAAGGTGGACAGGTTGTGTCATGTCAAGGAGGTGGGGATGAGATGGAGGGTTGGACCTGGGATGAGGCTGGGTTTGGGGAGATTTTAAAACTGGTGAACTCCATGTTTAGGCCATCAGGCTGTAGGCTCCCGAGGTGGGATATGAGGTGTTGTGATCTTCCAGCTCCATATTGTGTTGTCTCTGACTCAAGCATCTGCAGTTCTTGCTATCTCTGCATGTTTGAGACATGTTGGTTTTGGTTTAATTGTTACATTAACAGTTTTTAAAGGTGAATCTGTGTATGTTTCTTTCCACTTCTGCTGTAAGGATTCCTTTCTGTTCAAAGTCAAAGGTCTCTCCCGGGATCACAACAATAAATAAAATATTTGAAATTAGCACATTTTTTGAGCTACAGGTAAGGAGCAATAAAATGAGACTAATTATTATTCCAAATATGTAGAACATGTTCAATGGGCTTTTTAAAAAATCATTCCCAGTATGGAAGCTCTCTGATGAAGGGTCTAGGCCCGAAACGTCAGCTTTTGTGCTCCTGAGATGCTGCTTGGCCTGCTGTGTTCATCCAGCCTCACATTTTATTATCTTGGAAGATATAGTGGCTACCTCAGTATTTGTTACCATCCTTGAACAGATGGTGGCGACCCACTTCTTGAGCTGTTGAAGTTTAATTGGAGTAAGTGTACACATTGCACTTTCAGGAGAGGAGTTCTAGTTTTCTGGCCCAGTGACAGTTGTGATCTTGAATTGCTGCAGTGCATATTGTAAGCTATACAGTAAATTGGTGAAATATCTAACGGTAATTGGATATATGGAAGTATCCATTAGTGAAGGTGGGTTCTTGTAGTGCTGTAGCAATGTTCCCACCCCTGGTCCAGGTCTGTGTCCAAGTGCCACCTTCTGCAGAGGTGTGTAATATTATCGCTGAACGGGTTGAGTAAAAGAAATGTCTTCTAGTGAAACAGGGTTCTTGTGGTACAGTAATAGTATCCCTACCTTTGAGCCAGGAGGTTTGTGTTCAAGTCCCAAGACTTCTCAGGATTCTATATGTTTCAATCAAATTGCCTCTTACCCTTTTAAACTTCAGCAGATAAAAGCCTAACCTCTCCAACATTTCCATGCAAGACAAGCTGCCTATTCCAAGTATTAGTCTATTAAACCTCCAAACAACTTCCAATACACTTACATCCTTGCTTAAATAAGGAGACCAATATTGTTCACAGTTCTCCAGGTGTGTTCTCATCAATGCCCTCTATAACTGAAGCATTAACATCCGACTTTTCTACTAACTTCCATTGCTATACATTATAACATTCTAGTGACTTTCCTAATTACTTGCTGTGCCTCCATTTTAACAATTTGCAATTGTTGCGCTAGACAACCAGATCACCCTGAATCTCCGAGCACTGTAATCTTTCACCATTTAGATAATATTTGTTAAGCCTCCTGCCAAAACAGACAGTTTTATAAATTCCCACATTGTGCTCCATTTGTCCATACATCCAGCCTATCTACATTCCTGTACACAAATAAAACAAAGAACTGCAGATGCTGGAGATCTGAAACAAAAACAGAAATTGCTGGTGAAACTCAGCAGGTCTGGCAAATGTGCGGGAAGAAAGCAGAGTTAATGTTTCAAATCCAGTGACTCTTCGTTAGAACACTGATCCAAAGCACAATGGAAACTATTAAAGGAGTTGTACTGGGTGCACTCACAACTTTTAAGCATCTGTGTAATTGTTTTGGTGTTGCCAATAGTCTCTGGTTCAATTCCACAGCTTAATTCAGATGAAGTTGAAACTTAACCAGAACATGTATGGTAGCATCTTCCATTGCACACATGGGAGAATTGTAATTTATGTTTACAGCTATCTGGATCTCAGAGAGCTTCGCATATCTGGGGAGCCAGTAGCCACATGGGAAGGCAAGTGCTGAGGATGACACAAAGAGTGTGCAGAGGAAGATAGGCAGTTAAGTGATTGGGCAAAAATTTGGCAGATAGAATATAATGTGGGAAAATGTATGGTTATGCACTTTGGCAGAAAGAATAGAGGGACTGTATTGTATTTAAAAGAAAGACTGCAGGAAACTGCAATAAGAGGGATTTAGGAATGTTTGCACAAAAAGCTGAAGTTCAGAAGGTGATGGGAAATGCAAAGTGAATGTTGACCTTTATTTCGAAGGGAGTGGAATACAAAATTTGGGTAGTTTTGCCAAAACTACACAGAGCAATATTCAGACAACAGCTGGAATACTGGGAACAATTTTATACCCCTTATCTAAGGATAAATACACTGGCAATGGAAGCAGTCCAAAGAAGGTTTGCTGGGTTGATACCAGGCATGAAAAGACTGTCTTACAACAAAAGTTGTGTAGGTTGGGCCTGCGTTGGAATTGAGAAGAATCAAAGGCAACCTTATTGAAACATTTAAAATTCTTAGGGGACTTGACAGTGTAGATGTTTCTTCTTGTGGGAAGAGTCTCGAGCCAGAGGGCATACTTTCAGAGTCAGGGGTTGGACATTTCAGACAGAGATGAAGAGTAATTTCTTCTCTCAGAGGATAATGAATCTGTGGAATTCTTCACTCAGCGGCCTGTGGAGGGTGGGTAGTTAAATAGATTCAAGGATGAGATAGACAGCTTTTTAGTCAGTTCTAGGATTATGGAGAAAATCTAGGATTATGGAGAAAAAGCAGAAGAGTAGAATTAAGGATAAGTAGATCAGCCATGACATCAGTGAATGGTCAGCAGACTCAGGGGGCTGAAATGGGGAGGTGGGGAGACAGGGACCAATGCCTCTGGTCAGCCCAAGAGGGTAATTCCCACTACAGTGTGTTCCCCACCTGTTCTATGATGACAACGTTAATGTTTGCAGAATACCTTCGATTTCCACATAAGCCTGCCCCAGTTTGCCTCTTCATTTTCTGTGGATGCCCATCTTCCCTGTTCACTGCTGGCCTCCTGGAGCATGTGATATGCTGGTGTGAACTAAGAACAAAATTACTTGATTACAGAGAACCTGATCATAAAATGGTACACTCCACAAAATTGTGGTGGTCACGTAAGCAGAAAATATGCAATCAAGCCTCCACAGATGACGACCTGAATTGTAAGACAAACTTAAGGCTCCTTTGACAGCACTTTCCAAACCTGTGACTGAAACCACCTAGAAGGACAAGGCAGCTGATGCATCGGGAAGACCAGCACTCCAAGCAACATACCTGGAGCTATTTTGCCATTCCTTTGCTGCCACTGGTTCAAAAAATCCTGTCGGTCCCCACCTAGACACACTGAGGGTGCTCCTACTCTGCACAGACTTCAGCTGTTCAAGGAGGAGGCCCAAGTCTTGTCACCTTACAAGAATCATTCAGGCTGGGCAATAAATGTTTGCCCACCTACTGATGCCCACATCCCACGAACAAATACTTGTGAATAAAGAACATGCTTGGAACAGTTCACACTTCTTAAAAAAATCATTGACGGGATGAGGGCGTCAATGGCTAGACCGAGCATTTACTGGCCATCCGATATTGCCCAGATTCTGTGTTTCTTCAAACAGTGCCATTGAGTCTTCCTCAACTACCTGACGGTAATGTTTGTGAGAGTTTGCTGTGCACAAACCGCGACGGAGACTTTAACAGAGTGGTGTTGGGCGGGGTTTCTTTGTTCTACACTGGCTACAAGGATTAGAAAATCCCAATAAGGGTTGCTCAATCTCAACTCATCTGAAAATCAATGTTTCACTCTCAGTTTTCATGACAATGTGAATGCACACTATTATGGTTGCAGCAAAACTATTTTCTTTAAATAAAAATGTTTCACCTGGCAAAAATCGTAGCAATTTTTATTTTCTTTTCTGAACGCACGCTTAAAGAAAACTTTGTGCGTTGAAACAAACGAAATCAATGAGGCTGCATTTAGCCAGAGTAAATTATTTGTCAATTTCACAAGCATACACTTCGGGATAGGTTTGAAGTTTCAGCTCCCCTCCCCCTGTCCGTTTAGCGGAGTCGAGAGTTGCTTGGGGTGTGTGATCTCTGTGCAACGCTTTGCTGCAGGCACCGACTCCTGCTGAAAGGAAAAGGCCGTGAAAGAGCAGCCAGCCATGGGCGTAGAAGCTTGGTACATGGACGACTCGGACGATGACCAGCGCAAGCCGCACAAGAGGCAGCCCAACGTCGCGGTGACACTGGAGGAACTGGAGAAACACGGCATCTTGTACTGGAAGGTGAGGCCAGGGCAACAGTGCACTGACCAGCAAACCTCGCTCTTCTCACATGGAGTCGAATATTTTCTCCCTCTCTCTCTCTTTAGTGAGCTGTTGGTTGACACAAATTTGCGGAACTGCACGTCTGGCTGCCGCGTTTACACGTTTTAAAAAATGTGCTACAGAGCCAACCACAGTTCACCAACTTCAAAATCTCCCCCTGCCCCCACCGTATCCCAAAACCAGCCCAGCTCTTCCCCTCCCCCCACCGCATCTCAAAACCAGCCCAGCTCTTCCCCTCCCCCCACCGCATCCCAAAACCAGCCCAGCTCTTCCCCTCCCCCCACCGCATCCCAAAACCAGCCCAGCTCTTCCCCTCCCCCCACCGCATCCCAAAACCAGCCCAGCTCGACCCCTCCCCCCACCGCATCCCAAAACCAGCCCAACTCTTCCCCTCCCCCCACCGCATCCCAAAACCAGCCCAGCTCGACCCCTCCCCCCACCGCGTCCCAAAACCAGCCCAGCTCGCCCCCCCCTCACCGCATCCCAAAACCAGCCCAGCTCGACCCCTCCCCCCACCGCATCCCAAAACCAGCCCAACTCTTCCCCTCCCCCCACCGCATCCCAAAACCAGCCCAGCTCGCCCCCCCTCACCGCATCCCAAAACCAGCCCAGCTCGTCCCCTCCCCACCGCATCCCAAAACCAGCCCAGCACGTCCCCTCCCCCACCGCATCGCAAAACCAGCCCAGCTCGTCCCTTCCCCCCACTGCAGCACAAAACCAGCCCAGCTCTTCCCCTTCCCCCCACCGCATCCCAAAACCAGCCCAGCCTGTCTCCGCTTCCCTAACCTGTTCTTCCTCTCACCCATCCCCTCCTCCCACCTCAAGCCGCACCTCCACTTCCTACCTACCAGCCTTATCCTGCCTCCTTGACCTGTCCGTCTTCCCTGGACTGACCTATCCCCTCCCTACCTCCCCACCTATACTCTCCTCTCTACCTATCTTCTTTTCTCTCCATCTTCGGTCCGTCTCCCCCTCTCTCCCTATTTATTCCAGTTCCCTCTCCCCATCCCCCTCTCTGATGAAGGGTCTAGGCCCGAAACGTCAGCTTTTGTGCTCCTGAGATGCTGCTTGGCCTGCTGCGTTCATCCAGCTTCACGCTTTATTACCACAGTTCAACATGTTCGCCAGCCAGAGCACCAGACCTCCATTACCAGACCAACCCCCACTCACACTAAGTTTTCTACATGTCCCGATATTGATTTGTTTCAACGTGTCCTCAATCGCCCAACCGTTTGGTTCTCGGGCTTAGCCAAAAAAATCTGAAGTTCCTTCAGATAAACGCATATTTCCATGCAGCAATGCAAAATATCGCTTTAAAAGCACTTATGTTTTGTACATACTTGCTCTAAAATCTACTTTTCATAAAAGTACATTATAGGCCCATATATAAAACATATTCATTTCTTCCATTATATGTTATTCACTGGATGTATACATTTATAACTTTGTGGATACAGTGAAGAAAAAAATTACAGATTAATTGCATAACGAAATAGTTCCCAGTTGTCTGGATGTGTGCAGCTCCACTAACACTCCAGAAAGCTTGATACCATCCAACACAAAGTAGCCCACTTGATTAGCACCGCATCCACAAACATTAGTCACTCCATCACCACTCACCAGCAGTAGTAGTGTGTACGATTCAGATGATACACTGTAGAAATTCACTAAGGCTCCTTAGACAGCACCTCCCAAATCTAAGATCATTACCACCTAGAAGGGCAATAGATGTATGGGAATACTGTCACCTGCAAGTTCCCCTCCAAGCTACTCACAGTCTTGACATGGAAATATGTCACTATTTCGTCAGCGTTACTGGCTCAAAATCCTGGAACTCCCTCCCTATTGGCATTGTGCATTTACCTGATCCAAATGGTCGACAGCAGTTCAAAGAGGCAGCTCATGGCTGTCTTCTCAAAGGTAGCTAGGAACGGGCAATAAATGCTGGCCCAGTCTTTGATATTCATATGCCACAAATGAGTAATAAAAATTAACAACATGACAAACAACCTGAAGTCTTTTTGTCTAGTTTTGAGCTCTTCATGCACTATGACGGATGAGATTTTCAGGAAACAACAGGCACTGTTGATATTAAAGTCAAACTTTCTTTTCTGGAATTCTCAGGATCTGGCTGGCTAAGCAGTTGATTATGTAACAAAATTGCACAGATATCTAAGAAAGAAGCTAAATAAAAGTTGCATGGAACAAATTTAAAGTGGGGTGAAGGTAGCATCATATAAAGTAATACTTTTGAAGGGGTTACATTAAGCTCATCCTTTCTACTGATGTGACACAGTCTGTCGTGGAGATAAATATTTCTATTCTAGCTTTGAGCAAATATACATCTGTTCCTGCTCCCTAAGTTTCTCATAATGATACAAATATAGTTGTATTTCATTACTATCATGAAATAGACCTTCTCATTACCTAAGAACAGTGCAAAACCTCTATGGTGTTTTATCCTCTACCACTAATCTCTAGGTTGTCGCATGATTATTTCAATAGTGACAGTATTGGTTCCTCAAACATCCCTGATCCAGCAGAAAAAAACAGGTGGAGGTGATGAGTACTACAAGGTGCCAGCAGTTTCAGAGGTTGAAATATTTTGGTAAAATTAAAAATAACTCTTATCAAGTGATCAATTCAGAACACTACATGAGCATAAAATAATTTATTGTTTTACTTATGAGCACCCTGACAGTGCCAGTGTTTGAAAGCAAAAAAATGCTGGAAATCACAGCAGGTCAGACAGCTCTCTCTGTGGAAAGAGACCAAGCTACTATTTCGAGTCTAGATGACTCTTTGTCAGCTCTTCATCATCTGCAGTAATTTGCTCCCACACTGTCAGAACTTGTTGCCTTGAGGAGGACACCACCTGTCTTTCACCTTAACATTGACCCCTCTTGTTATTGACCCTTCAGCTAAGGGGAGCAGCTGCTTTCTATTCAACCTGTCGATGCTTCTCATAATCTTACAGCTGTTGATCAGGTCTGTCCCTCAACCTTTAAAGCTCCAAAGAAAATAACCAGGGTGTATCCACCCTTTGTTTTATAGCTAAATTCGACCATCTAGGGAAAATCTTGGTGAATCTTCTCTGCAACCTTCCAGCGCAATCACATTTTCTATAATGCAAAAACCAGAATGCATACAATACTTCAGCTGTGACTTGATGAAAGTGCTCTACAGCTTGAACATATTTTACTTGGAGATATATCTTGGGATTGTCGATAATCTTGCCCACCAGTGTCTTTTTATGCCCCGTCTTTGCTCTCCTCATGGCTTTCTTAAATTCCCCCTGGTATTTTCTATACTTGGGCCTCCACTTATTTGTTCCTTTTGGTGCTATTATACTTCTCTGTTTTCCTTTGAATTCAGTCCTGAATTTTCCTAGACATCCAGATTTCTCTGGACTTGCTGCTCCTACGTTTCACCTTAAAGGTAACATGTTGGGTTTGTGCTTTCCCCAGTTCTTTTTTAAACAGCTCCCAGTTTTCTGCTGTAGATTCATCCTCAAGTAGTTGTTCCCACTTTTCTTTCGCCAGCTCCTGCCTTATTTTAATAAGACCTACCTTTCCCTGATACAAAACCCTTTTTTATAGACAATATTTTTCCTTTTCTGTTACAGGCTTTAAATGTCATGGTCACTTTCACAAAAATGCTCTCCCACTGATACCTTGAACGCCTCTCTAGTTTGCTTCCCAGGATTAGGTCCCACATCGCACCGATCCTAGTTGGACCTTCTGCATGCTCATACAAAAAGCTCTTCTGAATATATTTCAAGAAATCTGCCCCCTCTAAACCCATCATACCACAATCATCCCAATTAATGTTGGGGTAGTTGAAATCACTTAATATAATTACCCTCATTATTTTTACACACCTCAGTGAATTGTCTACACATCGGCTGTTCAAATCCCTCTTACCTATTTGGGGACCTATAATACCCTCTTAAATGTGTGACTGTCCTCTTTTTATTCCTAGTGACTATCCACAAACCTCATTCGACAACCCTTCCAGATACCATCCCTCCTTACTGCGGTAACCGACTTCTTAATTAATAATGTGACACTGTCTCCTCCTTTACAACCCCCCCTGGAATGTTGAGTTGCCAGTCTTGTCCTTCCATCATCCACTCCCCTGTGATAGCCATAACATTGCAATTCCATGTGTCAATTCAGGTCCTTCACTCATATCTTACCAATCATGCTGCTAGCGTTAAAATAGAAACTAGTGAACCTTGTCCTACTCCTTTGAAGGCCAACATGTGTGAGCTCGCTCTGCCAAGTTCTTTTCCTAAGTTACACTATGCAGCTATTGAACCAACACACAGTGTTGCTTGCACCCGCTGAGTAGTTTCAACTCAGTGCAATGACACTACCAATCAGCATGCACTTGCCAACCAATCTGCACTCTCTTCGCATACAGTATAAAATGTAAATAAAACATTTACATTGGTGTTCCTCTGGATGGATGCCCTGATGACTGCAAGACAAAATGCTCCAACAAAGAGAGCCTTTTTCTTCAGCAATATTCAAATTCTGTACTACCAAATGGCTAAGATGTTAATAAATTGCGAATAAATAAATTCCATCTAATTGTTTGCAACACATTCTGTCTTTGTACCGTTGTTTGTTGGATGGCTTAGCTTGACTATAACTATACCATCCATGATTGAACAGGTATGTTGTTGCAACAGATTTTCTGATTTTCAGTGAGGTTTGGGGCTACTTTAGGCTTTCAGTACTGTACTACTCATTTGAACAAAGGTTGGCCATATGCTTGGTGGATGAATAGGGGAATATGCGAGTTTAAGGGTTTACAAATTCTGCTCTGTTGTTCCATAATTGTTGATGGCCTACACTGCTTTGTGGAGCTCCAATTTTAAGCTGCTGAATCTATTCTATGTCTATTCTTGTTCACATGGTGGTAGTATCACATGCGTTGTGAAATCTGTGCTTAATGTGTAGGTGGGATTTTATTTCCATAAGTAATATGCTACTGGCACTTATACCAATGACATTATAGATGAATCCATCTACATCAGATAGATTGACAAGAATGAATTCAAACAGACTTTTTTCTTGTTCTGTCATCTCTTCCTTCAGGTCTGATATGATAGTAATATCTTTCAGGTCTCAGGCAATCTTGGCAATGGACATTGATGCCCCCATATAGGATACATTTAATGCCCTTGCAATCCTCTTCTTCTTTAAGGTGATGTTCAACATAAGAGTGATAGTCATAACATCATACAGCACGGTCCAACCAGTCCATGCCGAACACAATCCCAACACTAGTCCCCCCTGCCTGCTCCAGGCCCATATCCTTTCTGACCTTACCTATTCATGTACTTTTCCAAATGTCGTTTAAGAGGACAACCTCTGAACAATTCTGAAGAAGAGTCATACTGGAATGTTAAATCTATTTCTCTCTCCACAGACACTGCCAGACCTGCTGAGTTTATCCAGTATTTTATGTTTTTTTTTCAGTTTTCCAGCATTTACTTTTAATAGAAGAATACTAACTCATTAATATGGGAGGGTGACAGCCCAGCAGCAAGCTTCCTTTCTCATGTTTGATATGATACCAAGAGACTTTGCTATAAAAACGAGCACCTTTACAGAAGGGGCTTCTCCTCAGGACTTGCAAGTCTCTAGGTTCTGTAAATAAATTTGACAAACATGGATATTGACTTATTATCACCATATTGCAGTGCCTTTGTTCCTGTGAACATGATATTCAGAATATGAGAGCAAGGAACTATGAGGATGAATGCATTTTGGCAGAATGCATCATATATTCTGACCTCCTACATTCAAAATGATCTCCATTCCTACAACATTCCAATGAATAGTGATAGCAGACTTACAAGACATGGATAGACGCAAAGAAATGAAAAAATATACTGGAAAGCAAATATAATAAGTTTCATAGTTGCACAGCTGGAAATATAAGCAGTGTAAGCAAAAACAAGCCGGGGGAAACATAATTGGGAACTGTTTAGTTCCAAGGATATAATCCTAAAAAGATTGCCTTTGTCTCTGTACAACTACGATGCTGTAATATACTTCAGTGGCAGACTTACTGCATCGCTACAGAAAATGACATTAATTGGCTGGGGAGTGTTTAAAGGATCAGTGTGAGTTTTTAAATATTTTCTTGTGACTTCTTCATTGAAGATCAGAAGCAAATTCATATAAGTGAAGAATGCTGAAATGATGGAAAATGAAGAGGATTGAAAGCACAGGCAGAAATTTGGGTTAAAATGACAGTAGATATGGTAGAGTATTTTGAAGAAAAATTCTGTCATTTTGGAATACAGCTATTTCTGTTATAATGTATATTTAGTTACTGCGAATTGACTATAATTTGATTGATGAATAGAGGATGCTGTTTGGATAATGTGAACTTTCTACTGTACAGTATAGTGATTTTCTATAGTGATTTACCTATAACGTGATTTTCTATGGCAATTATTTATAAGTTGATTTTTATACAGTGCAAGGTCACACAAAAATCACATTATGGGTGAATGGGCTGTAAATCAAGATGTGGTTAATTTAAACTTAGATCAATTAGTAATATTGCTAATACTCTACATTGTATAGTTCTATACATGACATTTATAGTTTAATTAATAATTGGAAAGATCAGTGATATTGTTGACATTTCAGCGCAAGGAAGAAAATCCTAAGAAAAACTCCCACTCGAAAAGGTTTCATCAGATAGACTTTAGTCCATCGTTCATTTTTGTGTTTGTTGTTCCAATTGAGCATTAAGTATTTTTAAAAATATAGGTTGTCTTCCTGCTGTGCATCACTTTAAGGCTCACTCATGTGTTCTTGCTGTACAGTTGGATCCTAATAAATTTGAGGATGACCTGGAGCTGCAGAAGATCCGTAAAGAGCGGAATTACACCTGGATGGATATAGTAAATATACACAAAGACACAATGCCAAACTATGAGGAAAAAGTAATTGTTTACTTTATGGTTTGCATGATTGAGTTTTTTTTAATATACAAGCAAGCTGTCAGGCCTGTCATCTTTAGTCATAGTCATATAGCCATAGACACTTGAATGCAGACTCTGAATTGATACTGTAGTGTAGCACTGAGATACCACTGCAGTATCAGAGATGTGATCTTTCCAATCAGTTATTAATCTGAGAACATATCTGCCCTCCTGGCTGAATGTGTGGTTCCTGTGAATGTATTTCAAAGAAGAGTGGTGGATATCTCCCTAGTGTGTTAGTCATTAATTATCCTTCAGCCTCCTTAAAAGAAGGAACAGATCATCTGGATGTTATCTCATTCCTGTGCACTAATTGACTACATTACAGGGGTGATTACACTTCAAAGGCACTTTATTGGCAATTTTGCAGTTTGCAATGTTCAATGGACAGGAACTTTGTTATATAACTGCAAGTTTTTCTTTTAATGTCAACTTTGCTTAATTGGTAGCGCCCTTACCTTTAAGTTAGAAGCATGAGGGGTTTAGTCCCACCACAGAATAGAGCACATAATTTAGGCTGACACTCCACTGGAGTACTGAAGGAATGCTGCTTATGGCTTTAATCGATGATCTGAAATTAATGTCCATCTCCTCCAGTACTTGTTAAACAGCATAAATGTAGGGTGCTCTCTGCGTGTTCCAACAGTTTTCACCCCTCAAATGCTACGATCCAATATGAACCACTTATCTTGTCAGTGTTTAATGGGAGCTTACAATGCACTATGGCAGTGATGCCACATTGCCTGCAAAGCAGCTACTACTTCAGAGTAATTGGTTGTATGCTGATCACCGGTAAAATGTTATCAAACTGAACAGTTTCTTTGGTGAAATATACTCCAGTTTTGAAAATTGAGACTGCCTTGGAAGTGAGAAAGCCTGCTGTTTGGTGGTGTGGACAGCAGGAGTCAGCACTGTGCCACATGAACGCAATGCTGCAGCAGTTGATGATTGATTGGTTAAATCTTTTGGCACCCTCCTCTGTGTAAAAAAGATTCTCCCTTCTAAATTGAGTTACTGCTGAACCCAGTCAAACGGATTATTCCAGCACACTGAAACGTGTGGTGTCTGCATTTTGAAAGAAAATAATTAATACAAAATGATAGCGCTGCCTAGCACAGCGACCTCAGCCTGGTAACTGCTGCCTGTATTGTCAATGTGTCTCACAAAACATGGGGAACGTATAATTACCGATAATTCCGAGCTGAGCTTGAATCACTGCATCACTGACATCTGAGCCGACCTCTCCTCGGTTCCTGAATGGTTTGTTAGGTTGAATTTTGCCACTGTCGTGCAGCAAAGCAGCCATCCTCTGTAATAGAGAGAAATTACAGACCATTCCTCTGGGCCACTCTGCTGCACACCCCGACTCCTCTCACTCAACAGTAGAATAGTACAGGTTCAGTTTGGCTCACTGTCCTTGCTTGAGCAGACACCAATCATGAGAACAGAAACAGAAGTTGCTGGAAAAGCTCAGCAGGACTGGCAGCATCTGTGGGGGGAAAAAAAAAATCAGAATTAATGTTTTGGGTCTGGTGACCCTTCCTCAGAACCAACCATGAGAGTTTGTTTATGACACCATATCTCTGGAAAGTTAAAACGCTGACAAATGAATGATAGTGAATTTAAAAACTTAATATCAAATTGTCTCACAGTTTTATTTTTAATATCAAAGGTGTATGTTATTTTGCTTTAGGTCAAGTCCTTTTACCAGGAACACATTCACCTAGATGAAGAGATTCGTTACATCCTAGCAGGGAGTGGATACTTTGATGTACGAGATAAGGATGACAAATGGATCCGAATTGCCATGAAGGAGGGAGATATGATAACTCTTCCTGCGGGCATCTATCATCGATTCACGCTGGATGAGAATGTAAGCTCCATCAGACAGCATCATTGAGTTTATTGATCTCATTAGAGTTTAAACAAGTGGTGCTAATGCCGTTGATGATGACAGCCTCTCAAAAGCATCAAAACAAACTCAATGAGCTTTGGGACATATAGTACATAAGCCCAGCTGACTAGTATTCACCTGGACTCCTTCTCTGCTGCAGTCTTTGATGTTCTCATTTTGACATAGTGTTTGCTAATGATAACAATGTCTGCATGTATTATATGATATGTAGGAAGGAAATTAGTAATGACATTGAGAAATGTTGATTTCACGACATGCATTACAGTATGTTATGGGATTCCCTGTTGACCATGATATGGATCAGAATCATTGTCCCACAAGGTTTCCAACAGCAATATAATTATTAGGAGTGTTGAAGTATCCTCAGTTTTCTAAGTCATTCACAGAACTATCGGCTCCTCACGCTGTTTTGTACAGATAATAGCCTACTGTTAAATTGTTGTAAACTCTGTGCAATAAGAGCTTCCACTGGTTGAACAGAACCTTGTTGAGTAGAGTATCAGAAAATAGAGAAGATGGATTGCTTTTGTTACTTCTCCTTTCTCACTATTTTTTCCCAATTCCATGCCCAAAAGTGGTTTCTCCTTGTTGCGAAACGAGTGCCAGTTTTCACTCAGATACCTTACTGAACTGTTCTTTCCTGGTGTATAGTGCTTGACAGAATTTTAACAGGCTATGTAACTGAGACAGGTCAACATGGTTGAGACCAATCTCCTCCAAAATCCCTACTTTACCAGCGGCCACTGAAAATGAGATGGAATGGGAGTTAAATTCCTATTAAACTCTTGTTATAGTCCTCCCATTCTAAGCTGCATTTCCAATCTAGGGGTGCTAAGTCCCA
Source organism: Stegostoma tigrinum (assembly GCF_030684315.1). Classification (NCBI taxonomy): domain Eukaryota; kingdom Metazoa; phylum Chordata; class Chondrichthyes; order Orectolobiformes; family Stegostomatidae; genus Stegostoma; species Stegostoma tigrinum. Next base: position 111,285,002 of record NC_081357.1, on the reverse strand, counting down.
TAAAAAAAATCACTATGAGGTCAGCCAACAGTTTGATATTTCTGGTCTGCGCAGCCTTGCCACCCTCAAACCTGTAGAAACAAGGAAGATCAGGGAAAGGGAGTGCAACTCATTCCATAATCACAACACATAGCTTTGTTACAATTCCCTGGAGGAAACATAAACTAAAGTAGCCAAATTTACTCAGTGATTCCCAAATGAAGGAATTACCAAGAAAATACCCATTTTCTTAGCTTTTACTTGACCATGAATTGAAACCGCTGCAAGTTATGCATGAATTGGAAGCAAATGATACTTCCAATCAGAGGTAAATTTCACTTTAAATAGTCAGCACAAGAAAGGCATTTAGCGTCACACAATTGTACAGCACGGAAACCAGAGCTTTCAGTCCAACTTGTCAGTGCCAACCAGATATTCTAAACAGATCTAGTCCCATTTGCCAGCATTTGCCCCTATCCTTCTTCCATGTCACATCACCCCGTACACAAATATGCAAGTGGGTAGCTGCCCCATTTCACACAGGGTAGTTCAGGAGCACTATCCAACAACAGCTTTCCTCTTCAAGATTCTCCGAGTATGGCTATCATCAGCAAATTACCACTCTGTGAACGCTCTCCCCCTTGGGTCGACAACCACTGCTACTGTAGCTTTCCAGAATTCCTTTAGTACTGACTGAGTAGGAACACCCTGTTTGGCAGCTTAGCCATTTCTGGGAAAACATCTAGTTCTTTTGCATCCAATCTATTCACACACCTTTTTAGGTTTTAGTCCTTTTATGGCAGCTTGTGCAGTACTTCCAAAGGTCTTGTCTACTTTAATGTGAACCAGATTTGATTGATTTTCCAGTATTCCACACAAGAGTTCTCTGTGGTCCTCTTTCTATTTCTGTCTGGTTTGTCTTTTTTGTCTGTTCCTGGGCACTTCTAAAAATTATTTTATGCAGTAGGAGCTGTGCTGGTGAGCAGTTGTTGCCCATTCTGTATTGCCCTTGAACTGAATGGCTTGTGAGACCCCTTCAGCAGCAGTTAAGAGTCAAACACGTTTCTGCAGATCTGGAGTCACTTGTCGGCCAGACCAGATAAGCATGGTATATTTCTGTTCCCTAAAGAACATTGGTTCTTTAGCCAGACGGGCTTTAATGGCAATAGATGATAGTCATGATGTTGACCTTGATAATCAGCTTTATATTTGTATTTGTTAATTGAATGTAAATTTCACCAGTTACCATAGTGGGATTTGTACACATGCCCCCAGGTGATTAGCCTGAGTCTCTGGATGACTAGTCCCGTGACATTACCATGACGCTATCATTTATCAATATTGCCTTTGTCCTCCAGTTTCTCCGATTATAGCTCTCTTTTGTGCCTATGGCTTTCCTTAGTGTCTGCCAGCTCATAAGCTTATTTCATAACTTCCTTCCTGATGATGCTGCTCCCAGGTCAAGGCTACCCAGATTTCATGGGCTACTATTTCTTATTCATAGAATCATAGAATTAGTGCACCGCATAGGCTATTTAGCCCATTGTGTCCATTGTGACCTCCCATAGCAGTAATTCACTTACTGCCCTTCATCTTCAGACAGTGAGAACATTTAGAAAATGTAGCAAAGACTATGTTACAGACAGACTGCCCATTATGTGTGCGCCTACTGAAAAATGAACCATTCAGACCATTTCAATTTCCCAGTGCTTGGTCTGAGTACCTTCTAAATGAGTTCAGGGTTTCTGTCTCTTCTACCCTTTCAAGCAGTGAATTCTGGACTCCTACCACAACCTGGGTGAAAAACTATGTTCCACCTAATTGTTCTACCACTCACTTAAAAAATATGCCCTCAATGTCCCTTTTGTGGGGATGGTCTCTCAGGGGAAAGCAACAGCAGCAGTCAGAGCAGTGGTTCCATGATTGGCTCTGTTGTACAACAGGGAGGGTTGAATTACAGGTGAGCAGTAGTGATGGAGGACTCTATAGTCAGGAGCACAGACTCGCGTTTCTGTGGCCACAAGCGAGACTCTAGGATAGTGTGTTGCCTTCCTGATACCAGGGTCAAGGATGTCTCTGAGCAGACACAGGATATTCTGAAGGTGGAAAGTGAGCAGCCAGAGGTTGTGGTCCATATTGATACAAATGATATAGACAGAAAGAGAGATGAGGACCTGCAAAGGGATTTTAAGGGTTTAGGTAGGAAATTGAAAAGTAGGATCTCTAGGGTTGTAATCTCAGGATTACTCCCCATGCCATGTACCATGTGCTAGCAGTAGGCCAGCCTGTAGAGTGATTGAGGAGAAGGTCTAAGTTAAGTCAAGTAAGTCTGATAGGAAGAACAGGCAGGGCCGGGTTAATGTACACAATGAGATTGGTGATTTGAAGTGTATTTATTTTAGGGCAGATGAGCTTAGAGCCTGGATTAGTTCATGGCACCTCAATATCATAGCCAATATGGAAACTTGATTGGGAGAAATTCAGGAGTGGCAACTCAACATTCCTTGGTTTTGATGTTTGATATGAGATAGAGAGGGATGTAAAAGAGTTAGAGGGGTTGTATAATTGAATAAAGAGAATATCACAGCTGTGTTAAGAGAGAGGACACCTTGGAGACTCCATTGAGTAAGGCCATATGGGTAGAACTCAGGAATAAGAGAAGTGTAATTGCTATGATGGAGTTATACAACAGGCCTCCCAGTACCCAGAAGGAGATAGAGGAATGTGTATATAAGCAGATCAAGGAACAATGTAAAAACAACAGGGCTGGTGTAATGGGTGAATTTAATTTCCCCAATATCAATTGGGACTACGTAGTGCCAGAGGATAGATAGGGTAGAATTTGTTAGATGTATCCAGGAAGGGTTTCTTTAAACAATATGTAGATAGTCCAATTAGGTGAAGGGGCTATACTAGACCTTGTAAGGGGGGTGTCAGGTCATCAAAGTTTCATTTTGGGAACAGTAATGATAATTTCGTAAGTTATAAGATAATGTGGTTAAGGGTAAGACTGGTTTTTGGGAGAAAGTGCTAAATTGGTGAAGCTAATTACAACAACATCAGGCAGGAACTGAAGAAATTAGATTGGGGACAGCTGCTTGAGGGTAAATCCACATCTGACATGGCAGTATTTTAAAGGCGAATTGATCAGAATTCAGGACCAGCATGTTTCTGTAAGAATGAAAGGTAAGGTTGGCAAGATTTGCAAATCTTGGTTGACAAGAGATATTTGAAGTTTAGTCAAAAGAAAGAAATAAGCACATGTAAGGTTTAGGGAACTGAAATCAAACAAGGCCCTTGAGGAATATAAAGGAAGCAAAAAAGAACTTCACCAAGAAATTAGAAGGGTCATGAAATATCAGTGTGAGGTAGGACTAAGGAAAATCCCAAGGCAATTTATATATATAAGGAGCAAGATGTTAACTAGGAAAAGAGTAGGTCCACTCATGGACAAAGGAGGGAATTTATGCATAGAGGCAGACAAGGTGGGTGAGGTCCTTCATGAGGATTTCACATCAGTGTTCACCAAGGAGAAGGACGGGGTGGTAAGATTAGGGAGGGGTATGTTGATGTTGTGGGTCATGTCTGTATTAAGAAGGAGGTGCTTTTGAAAAACATAAAGATAGATATGTCCCTAGGGCCTGAGGCGATCTATCCAATGATACTGAAGGAGGCTAGGGAGGAGATTTCTGTGGCCTTGACAAAGATCTTTGTATCCACTTATCCACAGGTGATGTCCCTAAGAATAGCCAATGTTGTTTCTTTGTTTAAGAAGGACAACAGGGATAATCCAGGCAATCATGTGCTGGTGAACCTCTCATAGTGATAGATTCTTGGGGACAAGATTTACTCCCATTTGGAGAAGAATGGATTTATCAGGGATGGTCAGCAAGGATTTATGTGGGAGAGGTCTTGTCTCCCAAATTTGATTGTGTTTTTTGACGATATTTGATGAGGACAGTAGACGTTGTATACATGGACATTAGTAAAGCATCTGACAAGGACCCTCATGGTAGGCTAGGCCAGAAGATTAAGTCACGTGGAATCCATGATGAGTTGGCAAGTTGGATAAAAAATTGACTTGGTCATAGAAGATAGAGCGTAGTTGTGGAGGGTGTATTTTTTTGAATGGAGTTCTGTGACCAGTGGTGTTCTGCAAGGATCAATGCTTATAAATAATTTGAATGAAAATGAAGATGGTCTGATTAGTAAGTTTGTGGATGACATGTTGGTGGAGTTGCGGATCATGGGGAAAGTTATCAATGGATACAGCATGATATAGATCATTTGGAACGCTGAGCAGATAAATGGCAGACAAAGTTTAATCCAGACAAATTTTGGGAGGTCAGATGCCGGAGAAAAATATTACAATAAATGGCATGATCCTTAGGAGCATTGTTATACAGAGGGATCTTGTGGTTAGGTCCCTAGCTCTCTAAAAGTAGCAACACAAATGAATAAGGTTGTAAGGAAGGCGTACAGTATATTGCTGAGCTTATTTTCCAAGAAAATGACAATTGATCCTTTCAGAATTGGTGAAAATGCTTACGAAATTTTAGAGATTCTTAAAAAAATAATTACAGATTTCACCCACCCTTTAAAAAATAATCAGATATTTTCTCACTCCTATTTCCGGGTCATAAGTCATCATTATTGGAGAGTCTAGAAGCAGATGGCACAATTTAAAAGTAAGACAATATGACAAAACAGGAAACAAAACAGAAATTGCTGGAAAAACTCAGCAGGCCTGGCAGCAGACGGAAAAAACTGAGTTAACATTTCGGGTCCCATGACCCTTCCTCAGAACTGTCACAAAACTCTGAGATGAGGAAAAATTCTTTTTCTCAGAGTGATGTGAATGTCTAGAATTGTCAACCCAGAGGTTTGTGGGCGCTCTAGTCTTTAAACACATTTAACTTTGAGATTTGTACGTTTCTGATTTTCAGTAGCGTACAGGATTATGACAATGGGGTGGGTAAAAGACATAGAAATGTTCTACCAGCTGTGATAATGGTGCACGGTGGGACAGAGTCGATAGACCTTTTTCCTGCCTGTATGTTCCTCTGCACCTTTAAAGTAGAAGGTGGTACCAAGACCTCTACCAACATTTGTGGAGAAGAATTCGTACTGAACCAAAGCAGCAGTGTTTAGAATGACATGATCTAATTGGACAAATACATTTTTAGAGAACTCAGCAGTGTCAGTTTTGTGAGGTTATATTGCTGGACTGGAGTGTCCAAAAGACGTGATGGTAGCTTCAGGATTAAAGAACAGTCATTTAGGACTGGGATGAAGATAAATCTGTGCATCATTACAGTTCTCCACCCTTGTGGGCCTAGTGGATGCTCAGGTTTTGAGTGCATTGCAGGTGGGATTAATGGATTTTGGGGCTCTAAGGAAATTGAAAACTTATATGGAGGATGGGAAGCCAAATGGAGTTGAAATCAAAGATCTGGCATGATCTTAACAAATGATCCAGCAGTTCTGAGAGTGTGATGTGGCCCTTACCTATTTACGTAGCTCTAAAAGAACCTATGATTAGGGCTGGCTGTATTTCCTGGAGTTCCTGCTAGGTTGACATTGACATAATTCACCCAAAACTCATGTAACTGGTGCAAAAGACGAAGGGATGTTTACAGCAAATTTATGCAGTGTAAATAAAGTTTCTTCGGATCTTCTGCATTCATTTATAGAGAATTGTGCAGAAACAGTCCACACCTACTAAATTAACTAATTGCCGCTGACAGTTTTCTCTAATTGCATTGGTTGTGGGCCTTTGTGTGTAAAGATATCAGTAATAACATTTTTTTAAAAATTCTCAATTTTGTTTTAAAGGGGCACTAAAACCAACTACTGCATTCCAATATAACTGTGGAATGGCTCTTTTTAAGTCATTCTAGACTTGCAGGAGGTAGCTTCACGCTGTCATTAAGTACATTGATTATCTGTTCTAAACCGCTTTCTGCTGCATTAATTAAATTGCGCTGGTACCACTTTTAAATATGACTTTACTTTGGAAGTCAATTTGTAAAATATTGTACTTTTTTTATAATTAAAAGGTCTTCCTGAAATGTTGCAGTTAAGGGGAGAAAGCACTTCTTTTGAAAACAGTGTGATTTTGGGTGCAGATTGCATTCGTTTTGTTGACTAACCAAAGTGCAACCTTTTGGACCTTTAAGAAAGTTGCGACTTTCGTGATGTTTGATTAATCATGTTTTAGTGTGATGAAACAAATATTGACCAGAAATTCCTAATGTAAAAGAATTCTGGAGGCAATGAACCATTGGGTTTAGCAGCAAAGAAAGCAGTCATTCATTTCATCATGTTATGACTAGTTTTTAATTGAGAGTAATTCAAATGAATCTTGTGGCTCTGCTTTTTGTTCACCTGTGCTTCAAATGTTTAATTTTCCCTTAAAACTCCTCACTGTGACATAGAGTCCCATGCTCTGATGATTGTGTGCATGAAACATTTCCACTAACCCCTCTTTCAGTAGCAATTTCAAGTTAAAAATCTCATTGCTGACTCCCCAGTAAAAGGAAATTGAATGGTCAATTCTCTATGTTCAAGAGCATGTATAATTTTATAACGAAATGTCTAATTAGAATTTTGAGACAGTGTAACAGTCCTAATAGAGTAAATCCTCTGTGTCCACAAAATCATGAATCACGAATTCACCTAACTCTGTTAAAAATAAGTAACAACAAAAAAAAATTCGTGGGCAAAAATCACAGATCTGTGATATTTTTAACCATTTTAACCTATTTCTAATAAGCTCCACATTTGCAAATTTCATTGTTTGTGGGCATTCTCAGGAACTGAACCCTCATGGATACAGAGGAATGACTGTATCTCCTTGTTATTGTTTATTCCTTCCTGATATCTGGACATTGACACACAAAACTGCAGTCTTCCTCCCTCTTCGAAAAGGGTGTAAGAGAAAATTAAAGGTACCAGTCACAGGAGATGTACAGTTAAGGGCAACCTACCTAAAATTAGATTATCTCCCTCCTTTTGTAGATTAACAAGGTCACTGGAATTTTTTTTAAGGAATATTGTTCCTTAGTTTTACTGACTTTAGGAATAAAAGAATAACCTGCTGTAAAATCAGACTTGACAGCTTTTTTAGTGTTAAAAAGATTGAATTTAAGAATTTGGAGGCAAGATCTTCAGATGCTTGTGAAAAATGTCACATTTTCAGCAGCTAAAATTGATTTTTGCGTGTATTTAAAGTATCAAAGTTTGCTTAGTACAATGGTAGCAGAAGTCTTATTTCTAAAATGCACTCAAGGCACAGGCTGAGCTGTGCGGACTCATTCTGCAGTAGCTGAATATTGAATCATGAGTGTTTACTGCTCTGCCCAGACTGAAGAAACTGCATTGAGTTCCTCATGTTATGAAGATGCTTCATATTTAACAACTATTGAGGACTTTGTTTGAAGAATTGTGGAGATGCCCAGATTTTTAAAAAAAAATTGATGAAAAGGCACATCAAAACATTTTCTTAAGGCATTTCTTGGAAACTACATGGCTCCAGGTAATTACTGGTCTTGGTTGCTTGAACTCACTTCAGGGAAAACGCCTGACACGGTTTTATGGCTGTTCTGTTTGAAGTGTTTTCAGGCATTGAGTTTGTGTTTGCATTTTCTGTTCTTCAATAGAGCAAACTTTCTTTGCTTTCAAGAGTAACTGTCTTTGGCTTGAAAATATTTTTCTGTTTAAGTGGAGAGAAATATGTTTTTTTTTCTAATTTGAGTTATTCAGATTATCAGAACAGCCATGATCTTGTTGAATGGTGGAGCACATTTGATAGGCCAAACGGCTCAGTGCTGTTCCTATGTCTATGGCATGTTAAGCAATTCTGCATCTGTATTGTGAACATGGATGAACACAGCAGGCCAAGCAGCATCTCAAGAGCACAAAAGCTGACGTTTCAGGCCTAGACCTTTGGCCTAGGCCCAAAATGTCAGCTTTTGTGCTTCTGAGATGCTGCTTGGCCTGCTGTGTTCATCCAGCTTTACGTTTTGTTATCTTGAATTCTCCAGCATCTGCAGTTCCCATTATTTCTGCATCTGTATTGAGTGGGTTTTGTTTTATAATAAATGGATCCTTTTTTCCATATGGTAAAAACACATAATTAATGGATCTTTTCATTCTAAGTCTAATATGGAGATAGCATATGATTGACCATGCCAGAGATTGGGTAAAATATATTTTTATTTGATATTGCGATTTGTAGAAAGCAGGAATAGAGTGACTCTACTCTCCTCTCAAATGTAATCATTGAGACCAGAATAACGTAGCTACCAAAGGTTTGCACTTGTACGGGTGTCGGTGGCATATCTGTAGATTTGCATAATCCTGTAAATTGTTTGATATAGGCAAGACTTTAAAAGAAAAATAACTGGAGTGTAGGGAGTAATTGAACACGCAGCTCAGCATTCTACCATCAATTTCCACGCCTGCAGATTGATGATGGATCTCGATTTGAACTGCGTCACACTGTGAGACTCTTGGCGTGCATAGTGACAGCGCTAAATCTCTGCACCTTCTAATATTTGCAGCCATTGTGGGTAGGACGTTGTGAAATCTGTTTTTTTTAAGAGAGAAATGCAAGTGAATACTGTGTGCTGTTTAAGGAACGCTTTGTTGCACTCAATAGTTTTTGAGGTTTGTTGCAGGTTCATTAAAGACTGCTTTGGGTTGTTACTGGGCTGTGCCATGGAGTCAGTCATTGGACTGAAATTTGCAGGCTGGCACATTGATCATCCCCATCATTAATTAAAAAAAGGCCTGTTTTGCAGTGTGAAAGCTGCCAGTGGTTTTAATGAGCAGAGAGTGGGACTTTGTTACATAGATTCAAGGTTGAGGTAGACAGATTTTAATCAGTAAGGCAATCAAGGAAGAGAGGGAAAAGGCAGGAAAGTGGAGTTAAGCATTATCAGATCACGCAAGATTTCATTGAATGGCCGAGCAAACTCGATGGGCTGAATGGCCTCCTATATCATGTGGCTTTGCAGCCCTCCCCATTGGGAGAAAGTCTTAGTGTTGAGTGCTGTTGGTCAATCTGATTGGCTAGTAGCTCTAACATTCCCAGCAGTGTCAGAACACAGTAGTGAATGCTGCAAGGAGGCTCATTTCAAAAAAGGAGTGAATTTGAGACTAAGACAACTTGCAGGTCTTTAGGGCTGTATGAGCCTGAACAGTCTAGGGAGGAGGGACTGGGTGGCACTGCATTTAGGAAGGGATGGTTTTGGTGGCAGGGTGGCAGCACAAAATGGAGTTTCGCCATGGTGGTGTGGGTGGGCATTTGTTGAGTCTATAATAGAGTGGTCCTCGAGGCATACAAAATAAGCAAACCCTTTCTTCTTGCATTTTCACCTCAGAAGCCCCAGTAGCTACAGTTTAGCTGAAAAGACATTTTGCCCACCGCACAAATGAGCAACGCAGTATGAGTATCAACACTAATATGATGCCAAATATACAGACCATACATCGCAATGACTGGTAGACTGTGTCAAACAGTACATTTCATTGACCATGCACAGTAGGCAGCTGGTCACTCATGTTCAATTAGTCCAAGCTTGCAAGCTTTAGAAAGGTATATCCACCATTAGGTATGATTCTGCCATTCAAAATCATTTATTAAATAAGCTGGGCTATACTAAGAGTTACAACAGAAACCAGTTTAAGATCATGAGCCTTACACACAGTGTGATGTGTTTACATGTACGTAAATACACAGGATCCTGATTATGTGGATAAAAATAGTTCTTTTATATACATTGCATCCATTTAAATAAAAGGGGTCATAAAGATAATTAAACTTTGCTGCATAGCAACATCCTGACCCAATCAGAATCTATCTGCCAGGTTTGAGAAGTAAGATTGACCGTTAACTGTTCTTGCAGTGTCTCTATGTCAGTTATGGTACAACCAATCAATACCCTCTTCTCTGTGTAAAAATTGTGTCCTTTTTCTTCCATGTTTCTTGTTCTTAGTTCTGATGAGGAAAGATATAAAAATCTGAACTTTTACTTTTCGCAATGTTTAAGCTGTATACTGCCAAGCATATATTTACCTTTTGTTTTATATTGCAGAATTATGTGAAAGCTATGAGACTGTTTGTTGGAGAACCAGTTTGGACTCCATATTATCGCCCAGCTGATGAATTTGAAGCCCGCAAGAAATACATTCAATTTCTTAATGAAAGACTGTGAATTCTACATGGTGGCAGCAAAATACATGTCTTTTTGTAATTTCAAATCATGCAATTCAACAATAACTGTAAAGAACTTTTTACTGGAACTTATTTTGATGTTTTTCAGGCAGCACTGATAGGTCCTTAACACTAATGAGCTCAGAAATTTAAACTTCAGGACAGAAGAAATAATAACTGGCTTTGTTAAAAATTAACTGTGGGGGGGAAAAAAGCTTCATAATATTTCACTGTGAGTCCAGCTTGTTTTGTTTAGTATATTTCATATTTGCCTTGATTTTATTTTGAGTGTTCTACATTGGTAAATTTGGAGTGTCTTTTTCAATATATTGACTTATTATCAGCAACCGCTACATTTTCAATAACAATAGGTATTATAGAATGACATTGATAGGATGCTAGTTCAAACCTCACTATGCCAATTGTGAATTTGAATTCTGCCAATAAAATAAATCAGAAATAAAAACTTGTATTAGCATCAGTAGCTATGAAAAAAGGTACTAGATTCTTGTAACAAATATAATTGGTTCACTAATTCCTATAGGGAAGGAAATCTTCCGTCCTTATCTGGTCTGGCCTATGTATGATTCCAGATGCAAAGCATTGCCCTCCAAGGTCCTCATAACTGCTGTCTGGAATGCTGCAGCAAACCACTCAGTTATATCAAATAGCTTCGAAAACCGACAGACCACTGAACGTTGACAATGACATACCCAGCCCAGCTGGCCTTGCACATTGTTTTTCACAAATATTTGGCAGTCTGTGCTGAGATTGGGAGGAGATTTGTCCTGCAAACTGTCAATTAACAGGCTGACATAGTCCTAACTGTATTCTTTCGTCACCAAATGTAGGTATGTCCTCTTGCATTGGTAGGACGATTTGAAAAGAGGGAATGGCATATTGGAATACAGACAGGAGAAAGTCGCCCCAAGTGTCCTCAAAATTGATGTGAAGTGTTTTGGCATACATTCGTGCATTAGCAGTCTTCCACTTTGAACACTTGGGCCAAGCACTGAAGGTAAAGGTATGATGTATGATGCGCAATAAACTCTGATGTCCACTGCAAGAAATGTTTAAATGCACCATCGCAGACCACGCTGGCACGTCCTGACGATATAGCTGCCTGAGTGGGCAAATAGAAGGGGAAACTAGAAGGAATAATTTAGGGGCAGCACGGTGGCACAGCGATTAGCACTGCTGCCTCACAGCGCCAGGGACCTGGGTTCAATTCCATCCTCGGGCGATTGTCTGTGTGGAGTTTGCACATTCTCCCCATGTCTGTGTGGGTTTCCTCCGGGGGCTCCGGTGTCCTCCCACAATCCAAAAATGTGTAGGCTAGGTAGATTGGCCATGGTGCTCAGGGATGTGTAGATTAGTGGGATGGGCCTGGGTGGGATGTTCTGTGGGTTGGTGTGGACTTGTTGGGCCGAAGGGCCTGTTTCCACACTGTAGGGATTCTATGAAATTCTATAGATTCTACAACCTACCTGACCTTGTTCTCACCAATTTACCTGGAACAGTTTCATCTCAAAGCTGGTATCCTGAAGATTGACCATCCCATAGTTGTTGTGGTGACACAAGTCACATCTTCCCACTGAGGACACCATTCATTGTGTGGTGTGACATCAGCACTGCATGAATTAGACAGTTCAAACTGGCTGTGAGACACTGTACCCTTCCATAATCTGTCAATTCATTCTTCAGCCTGCCCATTACCATCAAGTATACTTGAAAATGAATTACTAACCGGTGAAGGTAGGACACAGGATTGTGCACAAAACAATGGGAAGAGTATGCCTCAGACATTTTCTAGTTAACTTGATCAAAGATGAATTACACACCTTTGGGAGCAAGTAGGACTTGAACCCAGGCCCACTGGCTCAGAAGTAGGGAAACTACCATTAGGCCACAAAAACCCATAAAGAAACCAAATGTACATATAGCCCATAAGGGAATTGAACCCTGCTCTCACAGGGCTGGCAGGAGCACTGACCACTACACTAACATGGTACTTCTGGTAATTGTATGCCAAAGATATTGTCTAATCAACATGCTCAAGGATGTGATTATACACTTCCAGGGCAAGTGAGGCCAGAGGTTTTGGTCCCCTGGCTCAGAGTTAGGCACTGCCCCTGCACCACATGAACCCCAGGCAAGATTGGGTATTTTCAGACTAGTAGCTCTAGGCAATAATATGCTGTGGGCAGAGCCAAGTGATCCAACCAATCAAGCAACATCAAATCAAGCCTCTGCAGTCTTGCCACACTTAGCCATGAATGTTGGTGGGCAATTGAACAGCCAACAGGAAGTACAGACTCCACAAACATCCTTGTCTTCAGTGGTGGTGGAGGCCCAGAATTGAAATACAAAAGATATGGCTTAATTATCTGCAACCATCTTCAACCAATTCTATTGACTGATTGATCCATCTCGACCCTCTCCTGGGGTTGCTAGCATCACATAATCAATCCTCAATCAATTTAACCCTTTCCATGTGGTACCAATAAATGGTTGAGCACATTGGATAAAGCAAAGTCTATGCGCCCCACTGATTTAGTGCTGAAGAGCTCCAGAACTAACCTGAGCCAAGTTGTTCTAGTGCAGCTACAGTTCAGTCAGCTACAGGATAAAGGGAAATCACCCTGCTATGCCCTATCCAGAAAAGGCAGGAGAAATACCTCATACTACCACCTTAAGCCATTCTTAGTCATCAGAAATAGTGGAAGGTGGTGTTGACAGTGTTAGCACACAGTACGTAACAGTTTGGGTTTTGCTAGAGCCACACAGCTCCATACTTCGTTCCAGTCAACGTCCAAACATGGCCCAAAGTTCCAGAGGTTATTCCACAGTTCATTGTTTCATGTTAGGTAAGAGAGATCACCCTTGACATCAAGGCAGCATCCACCTGAGTGTGTCATCATGCTCTCCTTGGGAAACTGAAGTCAGTGGAGATCAGGGGAAACCTTTCTGCTGGTTGGGGCAGTACCGAACACAATGGGTATTGCAGACCAATCAACCCCAGAATTGTTGCAGAGTTTCATAGGTCAGTGACTGCTTCATTGACTACTTTCCCCTCATTATAAGGTCAGATCTGTGTTTGATAATAATTACACAGTGTTCAGTATTATTTCCAATTGATTTTATAATGATGTCGTCCATGCCTGTATGAATCGAGGTCTGGACTGCATTAGAGGACGACTAACGTGTGTCACTCAAGTGTCAGTCAATGATCATTTCCAACAAGAAAAAGCTTATCCATCTCCATTTTACATTTCATAATATTACCACCAAAAAAAACTTGCCATCGGCATAACCTTAATTGGACAGGACGCGAGTAGCTTAGAAGCTGCACTGTGTAATTCACTTCTTGACTCCCAAAACCTAAAAGGCACAAGCTCGCAGTATGCTGGACTGCCCACCACCTACCTGGAGAAACACACTACTAAAAATTCTCAAGCTCGACAACATGCAATACAAAACAGACTTGTCTAAGCAGACCAGCCACCACTTTTAACAGCTATTTCTTCCAATACTGACATACAGTGGCAAGACACACACTGCAACAGCTGGTCAAGGTTTCTAACCTTATACAGCAGAGACCTCTACCTGGACAGATAAGTATGGCTGGAACTTTAGCACACCAGCACATTTGAGATTTCCACCACATCACAGAAAATCCTGTCTTGGAAAGATATTGTCATTTCCTCCCTGTGACAGGGTCAAAGTCTTGAACTTCTCACCTAACATTACCCCAAAAGATTGCATTTGTTCTAAGCAATAGCTTGAGAAACCTGCTCTCCTTCCCTATGTTCCTCTCCAGAGTCACACCAATGCCTTCTGTAATGGCCTAGCAAGCCACTCAGTTCAAGGGAAATTACAGATGGTCAACAAATGCTGGCCATGCCAGAGACATCCAGATCTCAGAAGAAAGTGAAAAAAGACTTTGACTGAATGTATAAATTAATGAGTCTACATCGACATGTATTTCAACACTAAGGGTTGAAGTGTAATTTTAAAAATATATTTATTGCAATGTGGGTTGAACTAACAAAGCTGAGCTCATTGCCCATTCCTAGTTTCTCCAAAGATGATGTTTGGCCTTCTTAATTTTCTGCAGCCCATGTGCTGATTATGAGGTAATGATATTTCTGGGATCTTTGACTAACAGTAAAGGAATGACAATCAACAACCGATTTGGGATGACTTATGTTTTGAAGGGGAAAATATAAGATTAACTGGTTTGCCACTGAGTTCTTGTGGTACAAAAGTAGCACTCCTACCTCTGGGTCAGAAGCTGCAAGTTCAAGTCCAACTTCAGCACTTGATGGCCACAAATGACTTGTTTATAAAGTGACCAAACAGGTTGATTACCAGGCTGTAAATCCTACTGATACACTTAGTGGCAGATGCTAAGTGTAGGAGCATTGCCGAGTCAGTCATAGAGTCATACAGTACAGAAGAGGTCCTTTGGCCCATCTAGTCTCTACTGCCAAAAATGCACTGCTTACCTGCACTAGCCCCACTTTACCACACTAGAACCATAGCCTTTTTTGATAGATAATCATTCTTTCATAACCATTGCTGTGAGGGGGACCTCTGAAAGGCCAGGAGATTTCCTGGGGCACTTTCTCAAAACTTCAATGCTTGATCAAAATGTATTTCAGAAATTCTCTGAGAAATTATTTTATGACAGTAGTATGTTATGTCAGAAAGTCGCCAGGAGGTAGTGCTTGATCATGAACAACTTGCTGCATGCTCCACTCAAAAGGAATGGGAACTCAGGAAGCCAATCAAAGCGTCGTGAGCTCAGTGTGTTGGGAACACGAGAAAGAAAAAATGATGTCCTTCCTCACTGTAGGTACACGCCATTTCTCTTCCTCTTCATAGACAGCATGCCCCTCCCCACCGACCTCTCAGATCTTGAACCATCCTACAGCCTAATACTATCAGCCAGCTTACTCGACACCTTCAATGTAACTGGGTGAGACAATTCCATGTATACTGTAGTAACATATGTTTAGCACCAGAAGGATTCAAACTATGGCCATCAGCAATTCGATCCAAAACTGTGCTATATTGTTTTAGCATCACCTCCCTGCTTTCAAATTCTGTGCCTCGGTTAATAAATATCAGCATCCCATTTGCCTTCTTAGCCACTTTATCAACCTGTCCCATTAGCTTCTGATCCTCAGTACTTCCCAGGGTCTTACCACTCATCATGTATTGCCTTGCCTTGCCTTGCCCAAGAGCATCAGCTCACATTTATCTGGACTGAATTTCATTTGTCACCAATCAACTCATCTTAACAGCCTATCTGTATGCTCCTAGTGTTCCTGATCACATTTGTGCATTTTGGCCAGAGGGGTGAATTTGGTATATTATCAGTTCAATGTTACTCATGTTTTATTCATATGTTCAAGGAGCATACTTGAGCGTTGCCACATCAGTGCGAATACTGTGCTGGAGCTAAAGCCTGCACCCTGGTGGCAGTTCAGAGTATTTCTTCATATTTTGATACTGATAAAGAAATCATGTAATTTTTCTTCTTTCAAATTCATGAAACATAAATATAATTTGTATTAAATCTAATTGCAGAAAATAATAGTTCTTTGCATGTCAGTTTTATTTTTCTCTGCCCTGGGGGGTTACTTCATTTAGAGATTAAAGTGTGTATTAATGCATTTTCATTAAAGGTCTGTTAACATTTGTCATTTTGTATTGCTCATGGAGTTATCAGCCAAAGAATGTGCACTGAAACTAAAATCTATAAGCGTCACAGCATTGATGACAGAATTGTTATAGTGCAGGAGGCCTTTGTGGTCTAAAATGTCTGTGCCAGCTCTCCTACTAAGCCTCTCATCTAGTATCATTTTCCTGCCTTTTTCCTCATCCCTGCCTTTTCAACCCTTCATAGAATCATAGAATCTGTACTATGTAGAAGCAAGCCATTGAGCCCATCGAGTTCCCATTGATCCTCTGCAGAGCACACCACCTGGACCCTGTACTCCCCATGGCCAATCTCATGACTTAGCCTGCACACTATGGGTAATTTTGCATGGCCAATCCACCTAGCCTGCACACTTTTGGACTGTAGGAGGAAACCCACGCAGACACAGGTGAAATGTGCAAACTCCACACAGACGCCAAAGGTGGAATCTAACTCAGGTCCCTGATGTTGCAAGGCAGCAGTGCTACCCACTGAGTCACCGTGCTGCACTTTTCTTCCTTTACAAATAATCCTCCCATTCCTTCTGAACGCATCAAACGATCCTACCTTCACCACACTCTCAGGCAGTGCATTCCAGACCAATCCCAATTGTGGTTTGAAATATTTTCTTCACATTTTTCATTATTTTATGAATAGCTTGAGGTCTGCGCCCGCTCATTCTCAAGCTTTTTACAAGTCAGGACATTTCCTTTAAATTTGCTCTATTCAGAGCTCTTTCAATCTAGAGGCTTTTCAAGGCTGAGATAGACAGATTTTTAATTAGTAAGGGAATCAAGAGTTAAGAGGAAAAAAGACAGGAAAGTGGAAGATTAACAGATCAGCCATAATCTCATTGAGGTGGAGCAGGCTCAACTGGGTTAATGGTGTACTTCTGCTCCAACATGTTATGGTCATTTTTCCAAGGAGAACAGTCTTAGATTCTCCAATCTATCTTCATAATTGAAATTCCTCAACATTGGTACTCTTCTCCCAAACTTCTACACTCTCACAATGCCTTCATATCCTTCCTACGGTGTGGCAACCTGACCTGGATGCGAACACCAGCTGAGGACAATGTAGTGTCTTATATAAATTCAGTACAATCTTCTGCTGCTCTTGTACTTTATGCTACTATCAATAAAGTCTAGGAAACTGTATGCTTTGTTAACTTGTCTCTTAATAAATATGGCAGGAGAAATTATGTACATATACAGTCAAGTCTTTCTGCTCCTGGTACCATCCGTGTCTAAGGGGCACAGAAAAATTATTGCCAATATCTCTGCAATTTCTATTCTCACTTTCCTCAATATCCTTGGAGATATCTCACTCAATCCAAGTGCCTTGTTATCTCTGAGAATGAACGCACCATCCAATACTACCTCTTCACCAATGTTAATTCCTTTGCGCAAATCAATTTCTTCCTCTTATACCATGACTTGGGTCGTGTCTTCCTTCTTAGTAGAAAATGTTGTGAATTCATCAATACTTCGGCTATGCTCTCTGCCTTCATGTGTAAATCTGTTTTTGCTCCAGAATCATTCCCATTTTCTTTCTACTGTCACCCTTCTACTATTTATATGTCTATGGGAGACATTAGAATTGTCTTTCATGCACCTGTCATTAACAATTTTCTTCTTCAAAATTTCTATCTTTTTTGCACTTAGGGAGCTTATGTCTTGTTTGCTCTGTCTTTCCCTTTCAAAGGAACATATCTTGGACTATGCCTGAACCATTTCCCCTTTGAAGGTATCAATTGTTCAGTCACCATTTTTCCTGCCAACCTTTGACTCCAAATTTTTGACTCAGGTTCACTCTTCGCTCATTGCAATTGGCTTCTCCAGATAATTCTTCTCACTGTGGATTGTATGATATCCTTTTCTGTAGGAAGCCTTAACCCTAACAATATCGTGATCATGATTTTTTTAAACATTCTTCCCCACCGACATGATTGAGTTGTAACACCTGGTTTCGAAGAAGCAGTGCTTCATTTCTGATTGGGCTGAAAACATACTGCAGAAAAATTCATCTGAACCTACTCTAGGAATCCTTGCCCCTCTCTCTCCTTTACACTAGTACTACCCTAGTCACATAAAGTCTCAATTATTCTATTATCCTTGCAACTATGTAATATCCTTGCTAATTGGTACTTCTCTATATCTCCCACTAGCCTGTGGCAAAAACTACAAGAAATTTAATAGCACCATTTTTATTTGCTACCTCAAGCAAAATGGATTCTCTCCTTCACTCCTGTTCAATATCCTCATTCTCCAACATTCCAATACTGCCTTTAGAAGGGTGACACTTCAATTACATTCCCTTCCTTTCTGAATATCTCACATCCAGGAATGTTTAACAGGCAGTCCTGCTTTTTTGTCAGTTGAATTTCCATTATTAATAACATCCATGTTGTTATATTTCCACTTGGGAATCTGAACATGGAAGTCACCCATCTTAAAATGTTTTAATCAGCCTATTCAGAGTTACAGCACTCCAGGATTTGAACCTGGGTTTCCTGGCTGGAAGATGAAGACACTACCACTGTGTCACAACAGCCCCGACCACCTATGCTATTTACCATATTTCTTGCACACTCACATGCACAATAACCCAACTTTAATATTCATTACTTTCAGCCTGACCCCATCAATTAATTTATTAATCTCCGTTCTAGTGTTATCAATCTCTCCCAGGTATTTCTCTTGGCCATTATCGCTTCATTCCCACACCCAAGTTATTGACTGGTTGACTTATTGTTGTCACATGTAGTAGGATATAGTAGAAAGCATTGTTTTGCATGCTATACAGACAGACGTTCTTGTTGTAGTTTTAGCCAGACTAGTGACAAGTATGAAGAAGAACAAATTTGCAAAGATTATCGATTAAAAGTAATGGGAGATTTTAATTCTCTGACTGGGGTAGTAGTGTAAAGTACAGATAATGGCAAGAATTCCTAGAGTGAGTTCAGGTGAATATTTCCAGCAGTATGTTTCCAGCCTAATGAGAAGTGAGGTACTGCTATTTAGAAAGCAGGTGTCAGAAATCGATAATCTCAGTGGGGAAGAACATTTGAGGGACGGTTAGTTTAAACTCTTCCCAACAGCACTAGCAAAACAGCTTGCACAGTTCCAGTTCTATTCAGGTCTAAACTGCACAGCCTCTACTGGTGTCATCTTCCAGAATCGGGCAAAAGCTCCAACACCTGCACATTCCATCAGCCTCTTCCCCATTTTTAATTCTCACTGGCAGGAAGCACTGGAAATAATTTCAAAATTACGTTTGAGGTCACCCTTTGTAATTTTCTTAATTCTGGCTGCACAATCACATCTTGTTTGCTATCTAAGTCATTTACTCCAATGTGGATCATAGCTGCTGGCTCCTTTGGTGTGATCTGCAGCTAGCGATATTCTGGGCCCTGGCACCAGGGAGGCAATATCTCATCCTGGTCTCATCTTCTACTATAAAAACATCTGTGTCCCCATCGGGTTATCTACCACTCTGGCTCCTCCAGTTGTCATCGTACCCATGTAGCCTAGGCAGCCACAGTGTCAGAGGCTCAACGTTGGCTCTACTCCTTAGATGAACTTTTGTGCTCATCAACATTTGGACCTGAACAGTGGTTGGGCAGCAGCAGATACCTGTACTCTCTTTTCATTTTTGAATGCTTGGTCACCCATTCCTTTTCCTGTAATTTCCAAAGTTGCAGGGTGGCATCATCCATAAACAGGCTATCTATAAACATCTATCCACCCACAAAGTTCAGAGATGCACAGCAATAATGCCAGGTACTACTCAAAAACATGGAGCTAAAACCATCAAAACTGGCACTTCTGGCACAGAATGTGGATTCTCCTCATTCCTTTATTTATCAGTTAATCTTTGCAACTGCTTTAAAATCCTTTACCAATTTTAAGCTTTACAACTATGAATAAAATCACGATAGTATTGTAACTGGTTACAAAAATTAAATCATTGCTTTCCCCTTGCAATGAATATCCACTTGTATCTATATTGTTCCTGAACTCCTTATGTCTCATTGTAGTTTCCAGATTGCAAGTCCTTTACTGACCGTGTCATTTCAAATCCCTAGCCTTACTTTAGAGACTATGATTCACTAGCTAGTTTAGCTTCTTGCTCAATAATTAAAACCAATTCAACCAATTACTTGCAGTTGATTGACATAAACACCACCATGAGGCAGCTTCCTGTTGAACAAGACCATTTAACTTGCTTGAAGGTTGTTAGTTCTGTGTCACAACCGGACTATTAATCTATATTTAAATTTGAGAAACACATATCATAAACTACCAAATAAATCAAATTTGTTTCATTGCTCGATCTGTCTCTCATTCAGGTGTAGTCTCCGGATTGTGTAGCCCTCAATCCTGATGTACTACTGTTTCCTAGAGTTTCTGGAATTCTAAATATTTCACAACAGACTTAGTTAAGATACCAAACAAAAGTTGTATTTTTTTTGGTTCTGGGCAATAGATTAACCTTCTTAGAACATATGCTGTGGATTAGAAGTGAACTGCCTCTTATTTATTGAATAGATTGAAACCAAAATTGGTGCATTGGGAACTCTTTTAGGAAGGATGAAGCACTGTCCACCAAGCAACAAATGCCTTGTAGTCTGATTACTCTTGGTCCTGGTACAACATTGAAACTTACCTCTTGCAGAGAACTTGTGGCGCAATGATAGTGTCCCTATCTCAGGACTAGAGGGCTTGGGTTCAAGTCTCACTTGAGGTATCACAAATATCAAAACCTACATCAATATGTCAAACACACTGACCTTCTTAAAAAAAAACCCATTCATCAAACCGGAAGAGGAGTTTGAGGTAAAGATAAGACCAATGAATGATAATTATAAACATGATTTACATTTGTGTTTATTTAAAACAACAGCATTATTCTAATTTATTTAACAACCAATTTGGAACAGCCCTGTCAGAATACACAGTGAAATGAGTGTAGGAGCAAACAAATATAAAATGGTACAGGCATTTGAAATGTGAAGTGTTTCCTTATCCCCCCCCAAAACAGAAGCTGATTGTTGCAAAATATATCATGTGTGGGGCACTTAATTGCAACATAGACAATAAAGCTGCAGTTAAAGATCATTAAAATATACGTAATTACATATTTACATCTTTCAAGTTACAATAACTAAATACAAACTGGACAGAAAGCAGTTCACAGTAACTTCAGACACTGAATATTAAAGCTGTCTCCTTCACGACAGGCCACCGACTCCAGCAAACTCTGCTTTTTCTGCGTACTGCGAGATGATTCAAGCTCATACATAGTGGTCAGGTTAAAAAGAACACTTTCATGTAGGTAGTGTTTGGGATCCTGCTGTACGAGCGCTTCCAGCTGCCTGAGGGAGTCCTTCAGTTTTCCCAAGTACAACAAGCAAACGGCTGCATTATTATTTGCCTAAAGAAAAACAACATGTGAAAATGACAGGAACATGCCCGATGATTGATTTAATTAATGAGCACACCCGCAGCTGTGTGCCATTGACCTAGCTGCTTTATCATTTGGTCTAAAGTTATTTTGTCAGAACGTTCTCAGATTTTATTTTCATAATTTCAGCACAGAATGAAGCCTTTTATCATAACACAGAGAGCTCATCACATTCTTTTGCATTTCCCACATTCTGTTGGATTTTAAAAAAAAACATTTAATTCTCTAAAAGTTGTAATTTTTATGTTTTCAACAGTCACTTACTGAAATGGAAGTAACAGTCGAATAACTGGGGGTCAGAGCAACATTTTAATTGTTTTAAATTAATGCTAGAGGTTCTTAAAATCTTATGCTATTGAAAGCATAAATACAGTAATCAGATTCCCAAAGTGATCAAAATTTGCAATATAGCAAGATGATTTACAGGCTGATGATATTCCTGACGACACACAAGGGAAGTTGGGGGAATTTTGGTGTGAAACATGCAGAAATGGCAAGAGTTTATTGAGTACAGCTGTTTTGTAGAAGGGTCAAAAGGATGCAAAATGGCCTAACATTTCATGGGATTGGAAGTTGGCAATAGGTGAAAAAAAAACAAACTGGGGATGATTTTCTTCTCCCCTGCTGAGTGGGTGGTGAGATGAAAGTGGAGTTTATGGCACTTTACCCAAAGAACAGCAGGCATATTTGGCAATAAGCAGAGAAATAAGGAAACTCATAACTTGAAACCAGATGTGTTGGTTGAGATTTAGCACTGGGTAAATGCACAGTCGAATACCAAGGAGCTAGATGGTGACAATCTTTTGGGAACAATTTTACTTCAAATGTCAGCCAGCTGGATGAAAATTATAGAATCTCCAACAGGGCTTTTTCACTAAAACGTATACATTTGGAAATTGAAAGATCAGAGATCAAAGATTCCCTACTGTGTGGAAGTAGGCCATTCCACCCATCAAGTCCACATTGAATCTCCAAAGGGCATCCCAACCTACCCCTGTAATTCCCATGGCTAATCCACCTAACATTCACATCCTTGGACACCACAAGCAATTTAGCATTTCTGGACTATGGGAGGAAACTGGAGCATCGAGAAGAAACTCATGCAGACATAGGGAGAACTCCACACAGCTCTCCTGGTGCTGCGAGGCAGCAGTGCTAGCCAGAAAGCCACCATGCTACCCTTGGAATTGAGATATAAAAACATACACTAGCTCAAAAACACACGTCATGGAAGATATAACATTTCCTGCTATACAAACATTGTGGATTTGCTGGTGTGGCTTTCTAAAGCAGGCTTTTTTTTTGGGAACATGTAAAAATAATCCCAAGTCTATGGCAAAACCGACAACTGAAAGCGACTGAACAATGTCACTATATCTATGAAAATATTAAACAATACTCCACAGACTCTTACCACTGGATTGCTCGGGTCTAATTTGGTAACTTCAGTGAAGAATTTATGGGCTTCAGCAAAGTTATTTTGACCAAGATGGAGGAATGCCCTAAAAACAAATTAACATCTTTAGTGCTTTTGCTATTTGTGCTAAATAACTTACAGGCAAAATATAGGCAAAATCAGAACAAATAAAACCACATGAAATGAAATGCTCTAACAAGTTATGCTTAGCATTTTTGCCAGGTGCATGGAAGGGTAGGGCTGGGAGGAGTTGGATCTATCTTATAGTTTCCAATTTTGTTATATGAAGAAAATCATAGTTTTATACTTTCAGCAACTCCCAAACACTCTTTTGACTGCATGGGCAAGGAATGCAATATAGTTTTGCAGATTTTAGTGCAAAAGTGCATTAGAAATTAAGCACCGTTTGGGACTTGAATGATGCCAATATATTCAGCCCGCATTCATATGATTATCACTAGCCATGCCCTGTTGTACATAGCTGTCACCATGTTTTAAATTTGACTATTAAAATAGAAAATACACAAGGTTGTGGAGGGCGATTCCAACGGAGCTTGCAAAAATGTGGTTTAGGAGGAGCCGACTCCTCTGGGATGGGTAGGTGGCCAGAAGTTGTTTATTTCAGCATTTGGCCATCAAACCAACTAATCCCTTTTCCGGGTTTCCTTCCTCCCACCTTCAAAACTCCTTAAAAAAAAGAGAAACTTGTATCATACATGCAAAGCCATATTGGAGACGCCTTCAAAAATCCCTCAAAACATTCTAGTCTGTGGGAGCAGAATTCTGTAAGTGTGTACCAAAAATCTGCATTACTTTGTTGGCAATCTTCTCCTTTGGAGACAGCCAACTGATATGCTGCTCCTGCAATATTCTGTTTTTTTAAAATAAACCTGATTGGAGATGCATCAACACTGTCTGGACCCTGCCAGCTCCAGCCTAATGAGATTGAATTCTGTCAGGAGGCTGCAGTTAGACTTAACTTTTATCTCTTTGGAGTGAATCACTTGCAATATATACCAATAAACTGTCTTGTCTTCCCTTTGTAATGCTTTTCGTGAATTATTTGAATAAAATCTCAAACATTGCAGTTCTAATTAACATGAATATCTCTTAAACTTTGAATATCTCCAAAATAGAATGTACATGCAAGTGTTGGTTGCAAGTGAAGGTTTAAAAAAAAAATGGAACAACAAGAAGTCACTAAAATTGAAATGATTAACAAGAAATATATTAACATAAGAATAACTACAGAAAACAAAATGGACTGCATCTACCCAGAACTGCAATCAAATATATAAATTTACTGAATGATTGACCAAATTTGAAGAGGCCAGGAGAAGACGACAACTGAAAAGCAGAAATACACAAGCATTAGTTATGATCAACTCCATCAAGGTTATGATTATAGCCTGTTGTCAAACTACTAAGTCTTACGAAGGACATGGGATGTGTCTTGTAAAATGTGACCAGCCCCCTCTGAACCACTAGGCTGCTGTATAATCTCTTTCCTATGGTTAACTATAGACAGGTTACCAATGGCCAGCAAATTAATGTCTCTAATTCTGCAGTAGTAAAAGCAGCAAGGCTGTTAACACTCATTGTTAAACAGTTGAACAGCAACTTCAGACATCTGCAGGAGTGGTCAGAAGTGGAAATCAAGAAGTTGCTTCTCTGCATTTCTCTGCTACTTCACAGCCTTTCTACTATACCTCAGAGATTCAGCCTCAAAATTCAATCAAATAAAGGGTGTGAAATTGCAGCATTCACCTACTAGTCACGTACTAAAAAGGCTTGAATTAAAGCTCGTCCATCCATTTCTTTTTTCACTGTATGGGGGTCCCTAAAATATCAAAGATCTGACTTACAACTGCTCATATTTATGAGCACAATCCTATACATGGATGACATTTTCAAGATTCAACATACAAGCTATTTCTTGTACTTACAAATGGCCACATTACAATGTAGACATTGTGTTCCAACTGGTGCACAAATCAACCCATAAGTGGGCTCAAAATCAGAACCTGTTTGCAACCTGGGACTGCCTGTACAATGAATAATTTCTTCTCAAACAAACTATGTGGTGCTGAAAATTAACTTTTATTTAGATTCCTCCAGATTTAAAACAAAACAAAATCACTGTCTCATTTTTCCCAAACCCAACTTAGTTCTGTTTATATTTTCTGTGCATAATTTTACATTGTATCAAATATTCCTACAGTCACTTGCTGGATTGGATTATAATGTTGAAACATTCAATGTTTCAATCAACTTGGTGGAGCAGACTCAAATTGCCTCATTATTTACCTGATCTCTGATACCTGTATCATACTTCTGATTACTATGGCTTACAACACAAATAGCCCATGAAAGCTTTGGGCTAGATGCAGTAATAATGAGCAATGTGAGCCACTCATTCGCCACTGATGGCAAAATCCAGACCAATGCATCTTCCACTGGAGGTAGTTTTTGACCCTGTGAACTGCACCATCAGCATCTCTTGTTGAAGCATTGTAAGTTGTTTCGCATATTCTAAATACTTAACACGGGGGTGTGGAATATGAAAAGATAGCACCCAGTAGGGTGAACTTGAATCTACATATTTGAAAGCATACCTTGTGGGACTTACCTGTTCATTTGAATGATTACATTCTGTTGTAATTCATTTCCTAACTTTGGAGATATTTGCTCAACTTCTTGAAAATATTGCTCAGCTGTTTTGATGTCACCAATCTAAATACAAGGAAGTAGAACACTGAAGTATACATTTCAGTTTACAACACACACACAAACACTGGTTAAACAGTTTTGACTGTTTGGTTTCTCTCAACCCAGTACAAACGGCTGTCCATCTCTACATTGCCACCCTGGTCTACATATGTAAACAGCTTCGTGTCTGAAATTGGGCATGTACAACACTACTTGAAGATTGCACTTGGTGGGCCTTAATATTCCTCTGACAGTCCATTGATCAGATAACAAAAGGAAAAATAGCCCCTGCTGCCTCTGATCATCCTGCTCCTTAAGGTCAATGGCACTGAATTGTCTAGAGACAACCAAAATATGTGCCACAATATAATGACTTAAATGATATTCAAGAATTCCTGCTGGCTGCCTTAAATAGGTAGCCGGCTCTTTGTTCAAAGAAGAGGCCTACTGATAAATTAAGGACCCTTGCTTTGGAAACTAGTCAGAAATGGAGGTGTTTTCTCTGCACCTTAAACAGGAGCTCTTAATAGATAGTGCCCTCCCAATTTAGGAATGGCACTGAGAGCATAGAACTAGCCGACACGAACGACTTCCAGTGTCACCTGAACCTTGACAACATTAGGAAATGCAATGTTTCAGCTAACAGATCTTGTGCTTTGGCTGGGTTTTTAGAAATTGACAGTGATTAACAGGACTTGAAATATTCACTTTTCCCTTCATGTACTGCACTATCCAAAACACAAAGCTGATAGATTAATTACTATCTTGTCCACTGTTAGATGACTACAGACATACATAATGCCCTGTTCAGATAGTTTTTCAACAAAATTACTGTTTTAATGCAATATTCCCTGCTTGCAGCAACTGCCCAAAGCAGTCATAGAAATACTGTGATGTTATGTAACGATTTTGCATATGTATGGATTATTCTTCACTTCGTAGTGGTGTTGTCCATAAACACAGCCATCCCTTAAACAGACTGCTGGAAGCTGCCAATGCAAAAGGTAATTTTTAAACCTTCCATTCCATGGAGCCACTAGGGGCTTGAGTGCTTAGGTTACCTTCATAGCACCACTGCCTCCTCCTGCCAATTAATGTCCACCTTCCCAGCACTCCCCCACTCCCTATAAACAGGCCCAACCAGTCTATCAGAAATCATTGATATAACAAGGTGTAGAGCTGGATGAACACAGTAGGCCAAGCAGCAGAGAAGCAGGAAGGCTGACGTTTCGGGCCTGGGCCCTTCTTCAGACCCTTCCTGCTCCTCTGATGTTGCTTGGCCTGCTGTGTTCATTCAGCTCTACATCTTGTTATCTCAGATTCTCCAGCATCTGCAGTTCCAACTATCTCTAACAGAAGTCACTGCTCTGTCTCAAGAGGCTCAAAAGGCACTAGCAACTCACTGGAACGTTACTGCTGAGACTAGAGGCCCAACTGAAAAAGTCTTGGGTTTCTGATGCAAATACCTAAACTAATGATATTGCCCCAACTCTCGATTTGTCATCGACATCTTTATGCATTTTGTTGCACTGCATCACACATGCAATGTACCTAATACATTACGTCGGGAAAGTGGTTTGTTGGCTTTTGCCTGAGAAAGATTGAGGTTTGATTTTATTTTGAACTCACGAATTCAATTGCTGTAATTCTACAACTACTCAGCAGCCTAAGAAGTTCAATGTGAAAACTGAAGTGTTGGAAATTTAAAATGAATACCCAATTAAGTAGGGAAACAGAGTAATGACAACTAATTTTCCATGACTATCATGAGGCTCAGAAGAAGAATGTGAAAACAGTAAGGAATTCTGAGTTGATGTTCTTTCATAGACTCATTATTGAGACTGACCATTACTGAACCATCATTTTGTACTTCATGGTTTTATCAGTTGCTTTAATGACGATGCATCACAAATAAAAATAATTCCAAGAACACCAAACACTTTTGTAACTAGTAGACATTAACGTAAAAAGGATAATGGAAAAATAATAACTTCTCTTTCAGCCACATACTCTAAAGAAACCAACAACAGTTGTTTGCAACAAATTAAGAATCAACAAATAAAAGACAGCTGGGAATAGGAGGAAGAAAACACTGAAACTTGTTCCAAATATGTACTATGGTGGAACAGAAGTATGCTTGTGACCTCAGTCTCTTCATTGTCCATACCAGCCATTCTTATGGCAGCTCTGTATGACTGCCTGTTTAGTGCAGAATTATTGGCAGTTTGGTGCTGTGGAACTGAACTCAACTTCCTAAACCATCTCTGCTTAGAAACTTTACTGCTGTCGGGGAGATAATTTTCATCAGAGGTACACTCAAAGCCAGACCTCAGAGGCGAATCAAGAGCATTCCAACTCACTACACCATTAAAAAAAAACACACACCGGCATAATTGTGTTTTTGCCAGTGTTTGCTTCACTGACGCATTGTAGAAATGTTTTGGGGCTTTTTAAAATTTTGTTTTGTTCCAATAAATCTGCAGCCTAGCTTTGTGTAGGAGTAATAACACTAAATTATTTAGTTACAGCTTGTTGCATGGAGATCAATAACTCTCATTCACAGCTGCACCCAGAATACAGTGCGCCTACAAAACATGAAGCTTGTTGTTGAGAGAATGCTTCTAGACACAACGGTCACTTATCAACCCTAGATGCTGAAAATGTAGGACAGGTACATGTTAGTAGCTTTAAGCAATATCTTCAGGAATATATATATTCTTTTTTCTACAGTATGAACTTATTTTTGATTTCCTCCTACTTAGATGCTACAGGGTTATTTTTAAACCAGTGTGCCTATATTTTTAATATGCATCAAGTATATGCTTGGTTGCTTTAATTTAGATAACAGGTGCTCCACAGCAACATAGTTCAAGAGGATTCAAAAAACGGGTTTATGAAAGTTCAAAACATGGTGTAAAAAAACTTGGTTTAAAAATAAAGGATTTATTTTATTGCACAGTCTACCACTCTGTGCCTTTATTTTGTACCACAGAAGGGCTCTGCATTTCTGACAGGAGATTCTGATTAAGGCTTCATCAGAAATGCAGAGCTGTACATTCATTCTGACAGATCCCTTGAGGTGGGAAAGAGTCATGGGAAAGCAAACCATGCCCCTTCCCCCCCCACCACAGTATTCAGTGGTGATATTCTGAAATTGAAAAAAAAAGTATTGCACAGACAGTTGTTGTCAAAGCAGTATTACAGCAGGTGAGAGAGTAGGCTGCCAGGATGCAAAGGGGCCAGGTAGCTGATGGAGTGTGCACAGTAGTTCAGGGCACATAGGTGGAAAATCTAGGGTACGGCATGGCTCGGAGATCCATTGGATCTGGCAACAGTGCAGGGAGTTGTGGGCCCAGCAGGGGCAGATCAGGTCTTAATTATGGAGTCAGTTACTCAGAGTTGTGGATTGAGGATGAGGCGAATACCAGGCCCTTTGTCAGAGCATGTTCGGCCCAGGAGGAACGAATTAGGAGCAGGCTCTTAAGGGTGCCTGGGATCAGTAGAATGAGTTAAACTCGGCATTTAATAGTCAGACGTTCAGAGGCTGATATGCAACATATCATGTGAAGTGCCTGGTGTCTTCTGTATTGAATCTAGATCGATCAATAAAAGCAGCAGACAAATCCAATAGCTAAGTTCTCTTTCATGCTCACAAGACTGGCAGAGGGATTCTTCATTCTAATTTTGTGAATCAGCAATCCCATGGAAGAGAAAGGATACGGCATGCAAAAGCTGCTTGTCATAGATGGATGCGATATTTTATGCCATCATCTTGGGAACAAAAGAATTCTGGCAGTCTTCTTGTTATAACGTCCCTTGGATGTTCAAGGAAGCTGTAAGAGCAGCCCATGTTTGAGGACACAGAATGGCTGACAAGCATTAAAATAAATGTTAGAGCAGGCTGTCCCATTTTAAGTGAAACATAACAGTGCCTTTGATCAGGGCTACTCAAGACAGTTTAGCTAAGAGGATGCCTAAGCAGATGAGCAATTGATTCTTGCCTCAGTAATGAAAGTTTGGCTGCCCCAGTAAATTAGTAACACCAGGTGTCAGTCTTAACCCACGAACTAGCCAGATTAACTCCCTAAGCAGCTGCAAAAACAACAGCTAAGGATATTGTGTAACTTTTTAAAAAAAAGTTCCCAATAATATTAAGAAATAGGCTCGAGTTAAAGATTCTTCAGATAATCACTGGGTGAAGTTTCAAACACAAGGATAGGTACGTGTACATCTAAATGTATAATGGGAGCATTCGGGGAAATACATCTAAACATAGATGTGAAAGTTAATTAGATGCCTGGTAAGCCCTGAACGACAGAGTGGTCGCAACTTATGAATTACAAAGTGCTAACAGAAGTAGTTGCAAAACAGAAGTTAATGTTACAAATGTTATAGCAGTTAGTTAGCACTAACATTGTTGTGTTTTTAAATCTATATAATTGGGACTGCGGGAAATATGAAAGGAATGACTGAATTTGGTAAGGCAGCACATGGAATGCAATGAATAATGTAATTCAAGCAGCCCTGAGAGATAAGCAATCTCGTACAGGTCAGAAAGAGTACAGCTAATAACTTTTGGAATGTGAATTGATAGGATGCATAGAAAGATTCCAAGATGTACAGATTACGATGTCTGGTAAATACCATAAGATCATGGGAACCTGGGGCTTTCCATTAGAATGCTCATCATTTATTAGATATCCCACAGGATTGAGTGTACGGACTAAGGGGGAAGGACAGTGACTACGCTGTATTTGATCATCGTCATGAAAAGTGTACAAAAATGCTGTGTGTCAGCATAAAATTTAGACTGTGTCAATGATCTCTCTTCTGATCTGAGCCACAATTTGAGGGAAAAATTGCTTTCTCAGGTCAAGGCCAGATTCGGAGAAGATCTTTTGGCTCTCTCCCTGCATCAACTCGTTCTTACTTGAATAAATGTCTTCCACTTCCACTCGCCTGAATCCTGACTGCCTCCTGAATCTTCGTCCCTGGTCGGATGGTACACTCCTACAGAAGCTGTTCAGCCCATCATGTCTGTTCTTGCCCACAAAGATCTGACCACACTTGTTCTATTTTCCAATTTTTGGCTTATAACCCCGGAGGGACTAGTTAATCCCATCTGATTTAAAAAATTAATTCATGTTAAGTGAGGGTTCCATTGTGTGATGCTTCTAATGTGATTGAAAATCAAATTGCCTTTGTGCACTAATTATGTGTAATAGGATCAACACGAGGGCTGCAATATCATACTTCACAAAATGTCCGCAAACTGAATACGTATTGAGCAGGCCAATCTAGACCGAGAGAAATCTGCAAATAATAACTAAAGTCTGTGCTGTGTTCCTAATGGAATTAAGGTTAACTTTAGCATGCTCAAGTTAACCAGGCCTATAGGTATTAGTGTTAATCCGTTAACAAGTGAATTGGCAGAGCAAAGCTGATTTGTGACTGACAGCCCCAGAACTGTAAGAGCAGAAATAAAATCAATAATTGGCTATAAGCTTTTTTGACCATTTGGCAACTAGGGATTTACAATTATAAACTTATATTGGTCTGCCTGAAATGTCAATTGGTCAAAACGAGCAGACAGACAGTCTCAAAGCTCGACTCCACAGCACAGGCTTAGCACACAAGGTTTAAATAATGTTGACCAAACGACCAAAACTGCTTTTTTATGCATCATAAAGAAGTGAGGTTTGCAAATTGTGGACCTGCGTCATCCAAGAATTTCTGGGAGATTTGCACTGCTTCAGTGAAGTATCCATGGCTTTGCATTTTTATGGAGTGCATCAAACTCATTCTACAACACGGTTGCAGAATGGATCAGAAAAGCTAAGTCGGGTACATACTGCTCAGAAACCAACCAACTGCAGAAGCTTCTATACACTTTTTAATTCTCACATTAGCATCTGCAAGATGCTTGTTTAAAGAAGCCACTAAAGGTACCTAAATATTTGTTTGAGCCAAAACAGTATCAGAAATACTGCAGATAGCCCTGATACTCAGGAAAAGCTCTATTTTCAATCCAACCAATGGGAAAATGAAAGAAAACACTCTCCATTGCAGTTTGTTCAATTTGAAATGGAGTAAACAGTAGCCTAATGCAGATTGTGTCAATTGAGGAATTTCTGGGCCATGGTACTGAATGTTGCTCAGACTAGCCATTTACTTGTTACATATTGAATAAATTGCCTGAAGGTTTACAGTCTAAGCTTCAATCTAACAACACACTGTCTGGTCAATCTATCAAAGATTGGAAAGATTCAATGATACATGGCAATAGGTTTATAAGCAGGCCCAATGGCAAGTTATGTAGACACTGGTTGAAGAGGCACGAGATCCATTTAGGAAGCGGCAGGTTTAAGAAAAAAATTAAACAACTACTTTGAATTGGTTTGATTTTATTTTGAATTTATTTCTTTTGAATATTCTGCTGTGACATCACTTGCCTCCCCTCTCCTGACGAATTCCAGTGGGTGATTATCATCCGATAGAATACATTCTCATCTCTGAAGTAAATCAGACCCACTTCAATACACAGCTTCTTCTACAAGGGAGTACATCCGCTCAAGTCCACTGTCTTAGGTATTTCAACATCAGATTTCCTTTTCTAAACACTAATGGATAAAGGGCCCATCTGTCCAACCGTTCCTCATAATCCCATCACTGTAGGAATAAGTTATCTTCAGTGAACTTTTGCTGAACTGTTTCCAATGGCATTATATCCTTTTTTTAAATAGGAGAGCAGTACTCTGGACATGGTCTCATCAACACCTTATACCACTGTAACAAAACATCCTTACCTTCATTTTCTATTCCCCTTGCAACAAACAGTAACAATCCTTGTGCCTTCTTCATCATCGGCTGTACCTGGATACTAATCTTTTAGGATTCATGCACCAGAGCAAAAAGATCCAATGTATCAAGATTGATTTACGACTTAAATATACTGTTTTTCTCATCTCTGTCAATGGGGATTATTTCACATTTTCCTCAGATTATACTCCTGCCGGTAATATTTCACCCCCTGAGCCAAACTTTTTTGCAAACTCCATGTTCCTTCACGAACATTTTTTACCCATCTTTGTCTGATCTGCAAACTTACCAAACATACATTCTTTCTCTCTCTTCATTCATGTCATGTATATAGATTTCTACCAATGACTTATACTTTCTTGCTAGGCCTGGTCACGGCTATAACCAGACGCTGGAAGTAAGATTTAGGTGAACATTATTCCAGAGTTGACACTGGTTGAGATAAGGAGAGAGACAGATATCAGTATGGGGTGAACGAAAGGGAGAAACAAATAAAAATAACCCAATACAGTGAGAGAGATGGGATAACACATTATCAGCGAGGTCAGCAGTGAGAGGAGCATCAGACTACAAGGCAAAAGAATACAGAAATAGGAGAAAAATTTCCAAAGAAATTAAGTACGATCTGGTACAAAACAAAAAGACGGACAGGGGGTGGACTAACATTAAGAGTTGGATATAATACTGTTTAGCCCACATTTTCAAAATAAAATGGGTGGGCAACAATAAACCTGAAAGGGTTAAAGGTCACACATCAAGGGAAATCAACACAGTTGGGCTGTTCTGATGAAAGGTGATTTCTATCTCAGAGGTTAACTTGGCAGCTCTTCGTAGATGCTGCCTGACCTGCTGAGTATTACCAGCATTTTGTTGCTTCTCTTTCAGTCGGAATAGATTGAGAGAAATTGAAATTGGGTAAAAATACGAAGGGAAGTTTGTGAATTAGATGATTGTAGAGATATGTACTGACTCCAAGATCAAATACACATGACACTAATGAGAGAGAAAGAGATGTACAATATCAAAACAAGTTTGCTGTCTTCAATTTAAGCTCTAGCATGCTGTGGTCTCTTTTCACCTTTCCAGCTCATCTACATTTTTCCTCTGATTTTCATTCTCTACTTAAGTGACTTTTATTTTTAAATTGTACCTCTTTAGCCATTTTTCACGATAGCCTTTCTTTTAAGCTTTCCTACAGAGAACCGAACAGAAATTTATCTTAAACTCGATTTTCTACGTGAATATTGCTCTGTCAACTTGCTCAAATCATTTAGTCTACTGGCCCCATTTTGACATCCAAAAATATCTCTCATCGCATCTTTACCTCACACAATAATTGCATTACTCTTGTGAAACAGTACTAAGGAGTAAACCATTTCTGCCCAATATTCACCTCACTTTCACTTTTCTCTTATGCCCCAAAGCAGGGATCAAAACAAATTTGCAGGCTAACAAGTGCACAGATGGAGTCGTAAAATTTACATGCTTCTGTATTAATTTATTGATCTGCTGCTGTCTGCTTGTGCATGAATTTATTCAGTGGTGACAAGTAATCTGTTAGATTATTAATTCAATCATGCCTGCCTTTGCAGCAACTTCCAGCAGAATTTCTTACACCGTCAGTGAACTGTCATATACTTGACATGTATTTTTTGAGCACATTTGATTTTTAGCCTTCTAGAATTTTATAATTCAAACAAGACAAGTGCAATTAAACACTCTACTATGTTATGTTTCAAGCTTCATGCTGTTTCACAGCTATCTTCATTTCTCAACTATTTGAGAGCTGACTGTCATTACATTGTTTGGGAACATTAGTATAAAACATTTTCAGAAGATATAGCTCGATTTCCCTATAATAGCCACAGAATATTGATTAGTTTATTACAAAATTCCCTAAGTTTCTGCTTCAGTAAACAAGGTTAAGGATGAAACATAGGACAATCTCCCGATTATGACCTCTTCCATTGATCATACCTGCAAAAGCAGCCTTCCTATGCCACTGAGAAGCTGAGGCTCTTGTTCTGGTTGGTATTGGGTGACTGAATGGTACATATCAATTGCAAGTACATAATCCTGATAAAGAGGGAAAAAGAAAGTAAACAACTTGCTCAGCTTAACATCACAAATCCAATATACCAACTTTGACACCTGCAATGCCTTTTACAAAAAGAGAAAAGGAATGCATTTTAATTTACTGAAAGAATGGTATGACTTGGCCTTGCGCGCACAATATTTATGACACAAAGGGCTAGTTGTGTATGGCAAATGAGCGTGACCACAGAATTATGTCCAAAAGCAGCGAGCACCTTTAGAAATATGGGGAGGAATGGGAAGACAATGAGAAATATGATAAGCAGAAACACAACTAAGAAACACCACATTTGAAGAAGAAATCAATGCAGTACAAGGCAAAGGTACTTATAGAAAAAGTCTGCAAGTAAGTACCTAGTTTAAAATTAACAGGAATATTGATTAGTGGCTTCCATTTAAAGCTTGATAAAGTGAATGACTCAGAACG
This sequence comes from Stegostoma tigrinum, assembly GCF_030684315.1. NCBI lineage: Eukaryota > Metazoa > Chordata > Chondrichthyes > Orectolobiformes > Stegostomatidae > Stegostoma > Stegostoma tigrinum. The sequence goes on along the minus strand of NC_081357.1, from coordinate 111,250,165 downwards.
TGGCATAGGTCAGTTTGGTCTACCCAAGATGGGAAAAGAAGGTCTTGACTCAATGTTTGATCACTAGAAAGAGATGTGAGAAGCCAGAAGTTCTATGCACACTGGATATTAGACATGGAAAAATTGAATCAAATGTTTAGATACATACATTATAACATCCCTTAATAGGAGCATTGTTTGAAGCATACGGACATCAAAGATATGAAGAGAACACTGGAATGAGAGTTTGAGATCAGAGTGTAGTAGAACAGAGGCTCAATTTTTTTTCTTTGTGCTGCAAATTCTATTGTCCTTTGTTTTGTTCACTATGATTCTCTTTGGACCCAACATCACATTTAACTTATACATTATACATAAAAGATCTCATCCTCACTTATTTCCTTGTAGTTGAACAACACCTTTTTCCTTTTTATTTCCAATTTAATTGCTTAATTCAGCTATTTTGGAGATTACATGCCCAAATTAAAATTTGCAAACAACAGACTTCTATTTTTGCCTCAAAAGGGAGCTTGCTCAGCAGAATATCACAATTAATTTCTTATTCCTCTGAAACTTACATTCCTGAAATTATATGCTCTGTTGTGGTGAACACAGACAGTTTATGGTGAGATAATCTTAAATTTAATCACATTATAATTCACAGTGCCCAGGCAATCTATATTATGGATATTTTGTGCACTGTATGACTATGTCGTGACATGTCCAGTCACCTTTAACGGTAACTCCATGAAGCATTGCTCGAAGCCATTCCCTATTCTACCTGACCATATACTTATCTAGTCGAAAGAACTGCTTACTGTCAACACATAAATAACAGACAAACAACATTAACTTATATTTACTTCGCATTTTCCCATTCCATAACATCCCAAAGCTCTTCACAGCTAATGAAATATTTCTGAAGTTTAATCGTAGTTGTAATTGTAAAGTCCACACCTGGACCACGGACTATTCCCTAATTAGAGTGTGACAAGTAATGGTAGTTTCAAAGGAGAGTCACCACGCCTCAAGTCAGGGGAGATGTTGAGAAGTAGAGTCCTTCATGGTAATTTTAGCCAGTGTTGGAATTGAGCCATGCAATTGACATCACTCTGCAGTGCAATAACTACAACCATCTTCCTCTATGTTAGACATGATCCTTGGATAAACTGCAGAACTGGGCTGAAAGGTGGCAAATTGAGTGTAATATGGATAAATGTGAGGTGATTCACTTTGGGAGGAATAATAGGAAGGCAGAATACCGGGTCAATGGAAAGATTTTTGGTAGAGTGGATGCACAGAGGGATCTTGGTGTCCACGTACTTAGATCCCTGAAAGTTGCCACCCAGGTTGATAGTGCTGTTACGAAGGCTTACGGTGTGTTAGGTTTATTGGTAGAGGGATTGAGTTCTGGAGCTGTAATGTCATGCTGCAACTGTACAAAACGCTAGTGCAGCCTCAATAGGAATATTGCGTGCGGTTTTGGTCGCCCCATTACAGGAAGGATGTGGAAGCAGTGGAAAAAGTGCAGAGGATATTTACCAGGATGTTGCCTGGTCTGGAGTGCAGGCCCTATGAAGAAAGGCTGAGGGACTTGGGTCTGGTTCTTATTGGAGAGAAGGAGGCTAAGAGGGGAATTAATAGAGACACACAAGATGATCAGAGGATTAGATAGGGTGGATAGTGAGAGTCTTTTTCCGAGGACGATGACTTCAGCTTGTACAAGGGGGCATAGCTACAAATTAAGGGGTGACAGATTTAAGACAGATGACAGAGGCAGGATCTTTACTCAGAGTGGTAAGAATGTGGAATGCCCTGCCTGCCAATGTAGTTAACTCAGCCACATTAGGGGTATTTAAACAGTCCTTGGATAAGTATATGGATGATGACGGGATAGTGTAGGGGGAGGGGCTTAGGTTAGTTCACAGGTTGGCGCAACATCGACGGCCGAAGGGCCTGTTCTGCGCTGTATTGTTCTATGTTCGATGGCTTGAACTAGAGATTTCTCTGATTTTCAATATCAAAGACCACGGAAACTGACCCTTCAGCCCTCCATGTCTACACCAACCAACATACACCAAAACTACACAAATCCCATTTACTTGCACTTGGCCCATATCCTATTATGCCTTGCCGTTTTAATTACTCATCTAGCTACTCAAAATGTTGTAAGAATACTGTTTCACCACCCTCTCAGACAGCACATTCCATAAATCTACCATCCTTTGGGTGGTGAGTTTTCCCCTCAGATCTTCTCTAAACCATTTGCTCCTGACCTCTGGTCTTAGACACGTTTGCCATGGAAAAGAGATCTACTTGTTTATGCATCTCAATTTTGTGTATGTCCATCAGATTTCCCCCTTAGCGTCCTCTATTCCAAGGGTAACAAACCCAGCCTATCCAGTCTTTCCTTAATTTTCATCCCAACTGTGACTGTAGTTTTCTCAGAGCTCTATTCATCCTGCTTGCCCTTTAGGGATTTGGCAAATCTCAGACTAACCAGAAGGATGCTATAATGCATCTCAAAGGCCTTAAGCAACCAAATTACTGGATGCACTGCTTTGAGAAAAGTCGAGTATTAGGTTCGACTGAAAAAGTAGCATTTATTTTCTGTCAATCATCACATTAAATGTCTGCACCTGAAAGTTTCAACATCTTAATGGCGTACAATTCCTGAATCACAAGGTCAGTAACTAAGTAGCCATTCTTTGCATTCAAACCTACACTACAGATTTCAGTAAGCTATTCAATTGTATGGAACCACTCAGAATTACAAGTGTAGAGACAACTGTAGTAGCTTTATCAATGCACTATCCTGACCGAGATTAGTTAACACCACAAATCTAAGTTAAATGTGACCTTCCTATTGAATAGTATCACATTACCTGTGCAACAAACTGAGTCATCAGGATGATGAATAACTAAGCTTTATATTGTGTTAAAACCTTTCCAGAGATGTCAAAGCACACTTCAGCTACAAACACTGGTGGCCATTATCACCTTAATCTGTGGACAAAAAACTACATAAAGAACATATACACAATTCACAGTATGCCCACTAACATTGTCTACCTACAAAGTTTCAGAAATTAGTCCATCATGAGGGTGCTTATTAACTGTTAATAAAGTCAAGACTTATACTGGTGTTTTTTAGCCTCCAAAGTTTTCACATTAAAATTCAGCCACAAAGTTTTTCTGATGCAGCCAGTCAGCTGCCATTATCCTATTCAGTTGTGTGCATGTCATGATCTCAAAAGTCTTCGTGATTACTGCACATTTCTCCCAAATCACTTTACTAAAGTCCGACAAATACAGAAGCTCCAAAAGTATATGGGGTAAAGATTCTCCTATGCCTCAGCAGGCAAATGTATTATTTGCAGGATGAAATGGTCAAAAGATCTGGGCTTGATTGCTAAACTTGCTGACTTAGCTGACTTCCAAACAGGTGCTTGAGTTTCATGGGGAAAGAGCAGATGGAAATCATGGGTCATTCTCACAGAACTCCAGTAACTGCTATTCGGAAACGTGTTAAAACAAAGTCCAGATGAATTCATTCAGACAATCAGAGATAGCAAGAATAGAAAATGCTGGAGCCAGAGAAACGTTAACAGGCCAGGCAGCAAGAAAGCTGATGTTTTGGGTTGGGACTCGGTCTGAAGAAGGGCCCTGACCTGAAACGTCCACTTTCCTGCTCTTCTAATGCTGCCTGGCCTGCTGCATTCCTCCAGCTCTTTACTAAGACAATGCTAGTTGTAATGCTAACATAAACAGCAGAGGGCGATGTTTTACACAATAATAAATTGACCTATATAAACATGCACTGATTTTTCATGCTGAATACCACAGCTGGCAACCTGACATGGTACACATTCGTAGCATTTCTAATTTGAAGATCTAGAATCTGGCAAAGAGGCACTTTAGAAGACATGCCCTATCAACTGAATATTTGGACTGGCTGGGTTCTGAGGTACCATCGCTAAATGTTGCTGTGTAAAGTAGATAGATTTCATTTCCCTAAACAAAGAGAGCTTACCTAATTAGTTAGCAATGTTTGCTTATCTAGTTTTACAAAAAACCGTTTTGTGCTTCTTCTCTCATCATCTTTAAATTATTAAATAGTATCCCATAAACATTCATATTATATGTAGAGCTAAGAACAGAGCAGCTCATTAAATAAGACCAAAAAATAATCCATAGGAGTCTAAGTATCTTGATTCAGTCAAGGCTTTAAAAATGATCTGAACAGCAAGCATTACCATATCCTTCCTACGGTTCCCCCACCTCCAAAATACTTAATTTTTTTCAGTAAATAAGACAATCACAATAATCAACAAATATGCATTTGGTCAAGCAAGGTACTCAGGATCATTCATCACTGATCATCTATTGAGGTACTGAGTATTGGTTCTGTGGTTAATGCTTTATTAGAAAGAGAATGCATTTTTCCAGAACAGGACATTTTCTGATTTTAAAACAAGTTATATGCATTTCAAAATAAGACAGTTACATGTGGAAACAGATACTGATTTCAACCTGCGTGTATGGTTTCAAGCCACTATATATCCCCAGTTCTTCTACCTCCAGCAATTTACACTGACAGGAATTGATTAAACTGTTGCAATGTCTATATTAGTGCTCGGATTATACGGTACATACGGTAATTCTGCAGCTCACAGCCACCCACGTACCTTCATCATCAGCAGGCAGTTTGCCATGGAGTACATCACACGCCCCAGACGTGACCTCCACAACTGCATAGAGGCTGCAAGACACAGGAGCATCTCATGAAGATATGGCACACAAATATTTGTTTTTTTGTTACTGGCTTCATTGCTTCACTTGCTCTTGACTTGGCCAATGCATGATATTAAGTCACAATTAATTTATTATTATATCCAAGGGGAGGGGGGGGGGGGGGGGGGAAGAAAAAAAAATCCTTGTTTCTCTCCTGCAAGAGAACAATAGATCAACACACAGATTTATAATGGCAATGTGGCCTTCTGTGCAGTCCATGTAAAATTTCCTTTAAAAATCACTTGGTTGCCAAAAGACTATCTGCCGATTTAGAATACAAATGATCAAAATTCTGCCAGTCGATTCATTTCATAACAAAAATAACACATTTTGTTTTTAAATTCTATTGATTTTTGCTAATTACTATATTCCAGAATATAGTAAACTGGGAATGAATAACACAAACCAATACAACATCAGTGTGCAGAACCACTCCTTGGTCACACTGTTAACATTGACATGAACGACACTGATGAATAATTAAATTTTCACAGCTTACTAATCTCATACTGATATAGCTGCAGCCTCAAGGGTAGCTGCAGTATTGCATTACTTACACGGATTACATACTTGCCTTGTTAGTCACCTATTAATATAGTGTGTCTGAATTCCGAATTCCAACTTTCCCATTTTAGCTTTCTCCAGTTTCTGATTTTCTTCCCCACCCTGGCTGCCAGAATTCTCCCAATCTAGTTGAGAGCTATCTCAAGCATTCTCAACACTCAGATAACCATTATAACAGGATTCACCACATCAATGTTAAGTGACAGAAATACTGGCTGGTTTCGTCTACCTGGATTCAGAGATGCCACGGATAGCTGTCGACCCTCTTCACCACTTGACCTCAAACGCACCGACTGGGCTGGATTTTCTGATGAGTAGCAAATCTTAGGCAAATTGCCACTGTGGGCCTTCTGTTCTATCACATTTTTGACAGGAGATTCCACTCAGGGCTCCTTAGAAATGTGCAACTGCACTTCCGTTTTTCTTTAACACAGAACTGCCAATAGAAGTGTTGGAGCCTTTGCTGATCTTTCATAGTTTTACTTTTTTAAAAAAATTTTGGTTTGGAGCTGTGTTCTAGGGACTGAGATCTCAAGATGACTTTTGGGCAGTATTTAACAGCTTGTGTTACAAAGAAAACAGGCTAACACAAGTTCTTGTTTTTTCACGAGGCCAGGCCTGGAAATTAACTGCAAGTTGGTTACTGGTCAAACATTTCTATACATGTTTAGTCAGCATGAAGATCTGATGGCTCTCTGCCTAATCTCCCATTAGTAGCTCTTGAAAGGTCACAGAATAGGAATGAAAAACTCATTCACCGAATGAACTGAAAACATGAATCTGATTGCCATCTTCAGGAAATTAACCAAGAAGCAATCATCTATGCTATTCACTGTGAAAACTGCTTAGATAATCTGGCCAACTCTTGTTTTCATTTGTTGATCCTTTAATTGTATTTGTTTGTCTCTCTGTCCTTTGTGTGAATGAGGCTGAAAACAAAACAAAAGCTACACCTTTATAGATTAAATTGTTTATTTGATCTTTGTTGTGTAACTTTTGCAAAAGTTACTACATTGTAATTAATTGCTAAGATACAAACCAGTGTCTGGAATCGATTATTTGTAGAGTGTGGGGTTGATTCCACAAAAGTTTGGTCAGGAACTACTGCGGTCAATTTTGAAGGTCTTTGAAGGATTTAATTTTACTATGCTAGAGAAGTGGAAAGGTTGATTTTATTCAGCTATGTGTCTCCATGTGGCAAAAACACCCTCTTTTCACAGCAGTCAGTAGCCTTATTGTCAAATGTAAAGCTCCTGATGGACACACAGACACAGCTGCTGCAAACTCATCAGTGAATAAGGTAGGTGAGACGTTAGGGAAAGCTGGAAAGGGTGGGCTTCTAGATGATTAGGTGCCAGATAAGTAGGATGGCAGCTGAAAAAGATGCCAGGTGCGTAGGCAGCAGGATGCCGGCTAAGTTGGGTGCTAGCTGGGGAGAATGCTAAGGTACAAGATGGAAAGGGATGTAATGCAGTACTTGGGATAGAAGAAATCAGTCTGTCAGGGTAGGACAGAGATGAGTCTTCAGGTAGGGTGGTGGGGATGGTTTATGGGCAATGGATTGAGTCCAAGGATGATGTGCAGATGATGGTCCCTGGGTTATTGGGTCAGCCTGTGGGGATGTGTATGCATGTGTACACATGATTGGGTGGGGGTGAGGTCAGCATGGGGACAGCCGAATAGTTACTCAAGAGTTAGATGAGCAATTTAACAGTCCGACATTTCCTGAGTAACTATTTTATTTAATTTCATCAGAGCCATCTGAAGTCTCTGATTTTGGAAGGGTTGCAGGTATAGATAATTTTCTAACAGAAGACTACATTTCTTGGGTATTTCTTCGGGAGTGTGCTACAACCAGGATGCTGCAGGGTCACTGTGCGACTCCTGCTTACACAAAAACAACTGTCCGACAATGGAATATCTGGGTCAATGTTTTAGGTCACGAGCCTTTCATTAAAAATAAGGTATCTCTCTCAGCAGATGCTGTTCCACCCAAGTATTTGTAATATTTTCTGCTTTATTCCAGATTTTCATATTGCTTCAATCAAAGGATATATCAATCCAGGCCAAAAATTGAATTCAGATCAATGCTGGAACGATAGTCCACCCAATTTAATTGCTCCTTCGTGCTGCCACCTTATTTTATTTATATTCACTTTTGATCTCATCCGACACTGCCATTTTCATTACTTGACTTCGCTAAAGAACTAATCCTGTCTTGAACCAATCCCCCAACATTTATCTTCAAAAAGCAGAATTCTTGGCCCTGTCTCAACATAGCAACATTTGAAGACAAAGAACAGAAAATTCATACACCAGTCAAAAGCTGCTTATTCTTCTGTAACGTTATATCCTGCCTTGCACCTTGTGCAACAAACCAAAAATGTGATAATAGGCAGAAAGAAAAAAAATTAAAGGACACAAACTAAATCTGAAGACAACAATTATGCAGTAATTAAAATTAGCTTTCAGTTACACGTGAATCAGTCACAACAAGGTTTGATAACATAGTTTTTTCTGTATTTATGTATGGGAAATAGCTATTTATGTATTGGAAATGAATTATATCTGTTGTTGCACTAGAATCACATACCTAATCTATAAAACTCTACAAATTTCTCCAGTGGCTTGCTGCATAGTACAATTCACACCTTTTCTGTCACACTTCCATTGATTCACGCCTGCAACAATAATTAAGCACTTTACGGCATACATTTTCCATCAGGAGTAGCTTACAAGTATTGTAAACAGGGTAAAACCAAATCCCAAAGTCTCATGCACAAACTTCAATTTAGTCATTAAGTGTCAGTAACGTGGTGCACATACAACAGTATTCTTGAATTACCAAAAAAATGAAGTTACTGGAAAAATCTGTTATTTCAATGAGGGACACTCACTTCAACACCTTTTCAATACAGCTAAACTTGAGTACATTTGAAGATGAAATTCTGAATGTTTACAATTAGTTTCATTTTTCAGCACTGCATGTATTGGCTGCCATATTTGCCTGTGATAATTATTGGACATCAACATAACCCATTGTATATGAAGTTCAGATTTGAGAAATTTAAGGCACAAATTAAATCAAAGTCTTCCTTTCCATAACAGAATTATACTGCTGTCCGCTTACTTCTGTAAAGCATACATTATTTACTAAATAAGAATGGGCATGGTTGTACTTTCTTAACCACTAGGATAGCTACCACGATGCACATGGCACGGACCACTGAAAACAGGATGTGTAACAAAACAAAAAGCAATTTCTTTAAGGATTGTTCAAGAGGTTGGTCTTCACTACACAGGTACCTTTATCAGACCTCCCAAATACAGAAGTTACACGGTGTTTCATGTCATTGCTTACACTGCTGGACATTAAAAACATAACTTCTGAAGGGGTGTCACACTGGGGCATTTACTAATACTGCAGGCGAAAACATGAAAGGCTCAGTGTTTGAAATTTATATCAGTAACCCCTCTAAGTTTGTTTGATAAACAGGGGGCTAAATTTTGCTAAATTTCTTGCGCACAAGGTAGAGCACTGCATTGTTAAAACATTAGGAAGCTATTTTTAAATAGTCTAATAACAGCTAATAATGATTAAGGACACATTACTTAACTCACATTTCCAGAGAGATTCATTCCAAATTACAAAACCTACAGCCTCCATAGTGTTTCTTGTACACATTCACCACTTGTCTGTGGCAGGAAGATAAGACCGCAGCAGGCTAGTAATATGCAGCAACAATGATAACAGCCTACTCTAGCCAAACAAAACATGGTTCTTGTGAAGGAGGTTGAACCCTCATCAACTTTTGTCCTCCAGTTCCGTAAGTTCTACTGCAACTGTAAATAAGGTTTTAGAGTCAATCTGGTACACAAACATCAACTGGCAACAAAAAGACACGACCAATACTCACTCATCTCCATCTACATGGATATGGAAAACTACCAATTTGACTGGGACAAGCAAAGCAGAGCCAAGCACAGGAATTCCTAGAAGCCTGGCTCTCTACTAAGAAAGCCATCAATAAACACATAGAGCCAGATCCCACTTACACTCCACTGTGAAGGAAAACCAAAAGTGATGTAATCCAAGACAACAAAGTGTGGAGCTGGATGAACACAGCAGGCCAAGCAGCATCTCAGGAGCACAAAAGCTGACGTTTCGGGCCTAGACCCTTCATCAGAGAGCCATCAGTGAGGTAATCCAGATCAACAGACTCCACCATTTAAATACCAGGCAGGAAAACACAACAGCACTTTATCAGAGGTTGCACTGATGATGTTATCCAGCAGGGGAATGAAACGTCTGCAGAACAATGAACCAGCTCAGCAAGCCAACCAACCACAACAGCAACTGTAAATCTCGTGCTTTCTAATATCTCACCAGAATCACTTCTATTCATACTTGCTCACCTATGTTGGCCTCCAGTTGACCTTGATCTTAATACTCTGATCCTTTTAACTTTTTGTGACTTTGTCCTTCATGTTCTCTGATCTTCTCCAATCCCTAAACACGATGTTCTCCTCCAATTCTTACCATTTCACCATTGGGAGATGGGTTTTCAGCTGCCCAGATCCCCAAGCTCTAGCATTCCCTCCTTACTCCTGTCATTTTCTCCTCTTAATATATTCCATATAAAAGTCCTTAACTACCTATCCTAAAATCTCCTAACCTTGGTGACACGGGAGGGAATGGCCGAGTGATATTATTGCTTACTATTAATTCAGCTAAATTCTGCCATGGCTGATGGTGGAATCTGAATTCAACGAAAATATTTTGGAATTAAGAAACTGATGACCATGAATACCAGGCTGATTATCAGGGAAAAACCCATTTGGCTCCCTCACATCCTTTAGGGAAGGAAACCTGTCATCCTTACCTCGTACAGTTTACAAATGACTCCACAGTCACAGCAATGTGTTGACACTAAACTATTCTCTAAAATGGTCTAGCAAGCCACTCAGCTGTGTTGATTGCTACAAAGTCTCACCAAAGAAATAAAACTGGACAGACCACCAGGCATTGACCTAGACACCAGAAAAGACAACAGCAAAGATAGCCCTCTGACCCTGCGAGTCCTCCTTACCAACATCTGGGGAGGACTAGTGCCAGAAGTGGGAGTGTTGTCTCACAGATGAATCAAGCAACATTCGACAAGTCGTACTCCTGGAATCATATCTAACAGACAATGTCCCAAACACATACCTGGGTATGTTCAATCTCAACAATAGAATAGACCCAGAAGAGGCAGCAGCACAGTGGTATACAGTTGAGGGGAAGTTGCCCTGGGACCCCTCAACATTGACTCTGGACCCCATGAAGTCTCTTGACCAGAGGTTAAACCTGGACAAGGAAAATGCCTGCTCGTTACCACATACCACACTCCAGTGGCTGACGAATCAGTAGTCCTTCATATTGAACAACACTTGGAGGAAGCACTGATGGTGACAAGGGTGCAAAATGTACTGATTGGGGGATTTCAATGTGTCCACTATCAAAGGTAGCTCAGCAGTAGCACTACTGATTGAGCTCATGGGGTCCTGAAAGACACAGCTGCTAGACTGGGCCGTGTTAAGTGATGAAAGAACCAAGAGGGGAATACATACTTGGCCTCATCCTCACTAATCTGCCAGTTGCAGATGCATCTGTCCATAATAGAATGGCCACCACACAATCCTGGAGGAGATGAAATCCCACCTTCACATTGTGGATATCCTCCATCATATCGTGTAGCATTACCACTGTGCTAATGTGACAGACTTCAAACAGATCCAGCAACTCGAAACTGGGCATCCACAGGGTGGTGTGGGCCATCAACAGCAGCATTGTACTCCAACATCATCTGCAACCTCATGGTCTGGCATATACCCCACTCAATCATTATCATCATGCCAAGCAATCAACCCTGGGGCAATGAAGGTGCAGGAGACCATGTCAGGGGCAGCACCAAAATATCTACAAATGATGTGTCAACCTTGTGAAGCTGCGAAACTGGACTCCTTGTGTACCAAACTGCATAAGCAACAAGTAATAGACAGAGTTAAGTAATCCTACAACCTATGGATGAGATCTAAGCTTTGTAGCCCACCACACACAGTCACGAGTGGTGGTGTACAATAAACAATTCACTGAAGGAGATGGTTTCACTAATACAGGTCATTCTCCTCTCAAGTGATCGTTGTGATCTTGTTTGATCTTTGCTGAAGGACATTGCCATAGAAAATTGCGTTATAGGGAAATTGCTACAGAAAATTGCTATAGCTGTACAGCAGAAAATTTGTGTTAACCAAACAGCATCCACTATTCATCAATCGCATTACAGCCAAATTGCATTAATGAAACACACTTTACAAGATGGATGGGCCCCACACATCAATGAAAAATACAAGGCTGCAGCATTTGCAGCAATCTACAGCCAGAAATACCAAATGGATGATCCATCTCTGCCTCCCATGGTGGTCTCCAGCATCACAGATGTCAGTCTTCAGCCAATTCAATTCACTCCACATAATATCAACAAACAGTTGGAGGTACTGGACAGTGCAAAAGCTGTGGACGCCGACGATATTCCAGCAGTGGCATTGATGACATGCTTCAGAACTTGCTGCTTCCCTTGCCAAGTTGTTCCAGTACAGTTACAACACTGGAATCTACCCAACAATGTACATAAAAAAAGGTCAAATCCAAGACAGCCAATTACCACCACATTAGACTACTCCTCTGGATCATCAGTAAAGTGACATAAAGTGCCTTCAAGAGTGCTATCAAGTAGCAGTAACCTACTCATAGTTTAGGTTCAGTCAGGGCCACTCAGTTCCTAACCTCATTACAGCCTTAGCTGAAACAAAAGATCTGAACTCCAGAGGTGAGGTGAAAGGGACAGCCCTTGGCATCAAGGTGGCATAGTAAAACTAGAATCAATGGGCAAACTCACTGCTGGGTGGAGTAATACCTGGCACATAGGAAGACAGTTGTGGCTGTTGGGAGGTCAGTCATCTCAGCTCCAGGATATCTCTGCAAGAGTTTCTCAGGGTAGCGTCCTAGGCCCAACCATCTTCAGCTGTTTCATTAAAGACACTTCCTCCATCAGATTTAGGGATATTTGCTGATGCTTGCATGAAGTTCAGTACCACTCGCAACTCCTCAGGTACTGAAGCAGTCCATGTTCAAATGAAACAAGATCTGGACAGTTTCCAGGCTTGGGCTGATAAGTGTCAAGTGGTAATATATCATTGTTTGTTTACAGTCACTGGGTCAAAATCTTGGAATTCCCTCCCTAAAGGCATTTTGGCTCTCAGTGCAGGACATGGACTGCAGCAGTTCAAGAAGGGAGCTCATCATCACTTTAAGGACAACTAGGAATGGGCAATAAATGCTGGCCAGCGAGCGATACCCATGTCCAACGAGTGAACTTTTAAAAGTGACAAATACTGTTTGATAATTCTGTTTCAAAATGTCTATTGTTTTGGTACATTAAAAGACACAATAAATACAGTATTGCTTTAAAGTTTTTGAGAAGACGTGTAGCTTGGGTCATGAACGAGGTTGTGGACATGCTCGCCAAATCAGTAGATTTGGTTGCAAATGTTTCATCACCCTGCTAGGTAACATCATCAGTGCATCTCTAGCGAAGTGTCGGTATTCTATCCCGCTTGCTATTTATATTCCTCAGTTTGCTGGGGTGGATGGTGTTACTTCTGGTTTAGTTTCTCAGTGCTTTGTACACAGGGTCTAATTCAACGTGTTTGTTGATGGAGTTCCAGTCGGAATACAAGTCCTTCAGGAATTCCCTGGCATGTTTCTGTTCAGCTTGTGCGATTATGGATGTGCAGTCAAATTAGTCCCTCATTGTTTGTGTGCAGTGAAACAAGTAAGAATTGGTGGTGTTTGTTGATGCTCATCTGCAGTTCCCATTATCTCTAATTAGTGAGAATGGTTGTGTTGTGTCTTCTTATTGTATATATTGCAGTATTGCTATTGTATTAAATTTAACATAAAACTGTGTTGGACAATTCAAGCGAGTGTCACATCCTAATTTGATCCTGCGGATGTTGAGTGGTTGTTTTTCATTGATCAAAGCAGGAATTCTGGCTGTATCCCCTTCCTCAAGCACTGCTACATATATCTCCAATTAAGCCACAATGAGCCAAATCAACACAGACAGAGGGTTGAGGAGCGGTACTTTATTAGACTTAGGTTGAGCTATGCACTGGATAAAATAGTTTTGTCTTGAAGTCTAATATTGTAATTTAGTGATAACTGTTGGCAATAATTAAGTTTTCACTGACAAAACAAGTACATCAGTATGACTGCTTTTGTAAACAATAAGGGTCCAGTTGAATTTGCTCAAAATAATTCTACTCTACTTCTAATCAATCTAAACTTTGAGCAAGAATTTCTCAAGCTGAAATAACGGATCGTCTATGCTTGGAGTTAGAGAACTAGTTAGTTCGTGACAGGAAGAAGTGGATTTTGTTTCGGATATGTAGAGTTTTAAAAGCAGTGCCAATGTGAGATTAATTCAGTTTGTTCCATTTTATTCACTGAATTTAAATCTTGTTGTTTCTGGACACCTACTATTCTTCTTTTTGTCCCAATATTCTACTACTCTCTACTGGACCAGAGTTATCATGTGCTTTTCTCTCCTGTCCAAATTGCCTCATCCTCCATCATCCCAATACAGAATTAAAAAGGAGATAAAGGAATAATAATGCAAATATTAGCAATGTTTTCTTTTCACGTTGACATTTGGTGAGATTTCATTGGCCAAATTAGCGGTGTGATTTATATGTTATCAGCTGTTGACAATATTGAAATATGTCTGAATGTGATCAAAGGTCTTTTTTTAATTCCTGTTAGTAAAAGTATGTTGTTTGCAGTCTATGGAGGGTCTCAAATGGAGCAAGCATTTAGAGTCATAAGAAATGCACAGCACAGAAACAGATGCTTTGGTCCAACTCATCCATGCCGACCAGATATCCTAAATTAATCTAGTCCCATTTGCCAGCATTTGGCCCATATCCTTCTAAACCCTTCCTGTTCATACACCCATATAAATGCCTTTTAAACGTTGCAATTGTACCAGCCTCCACCACTTCTTCTGGCAGCTCATTACATACATGCACCACCCATTGTGTGAAAAAGTTGCCCCTTAGGTCCCCTTTAAATCTTTCCTCTCTCACCTTAAACCAATGTGCTCAAGTTTTGGACTCACCTGCCCTGGAAAAAGACCTTGTCTATTTACCCTACCCATGCCCCTCATGATTTTATAAATGTCTATTTATTCTAAAAGTGGCCTAACCAATGTCCTGTACAACTGCAACGTGACCTCCCTATTCCTATACTCAAAGCACTGACCAATAAAGGCAAACAAACCAAAGCACCTTCATCACTATCCTATCCACTTGCGACTCCACTTTCAATGAGCTGTAAACTTCACCTCCAAAGTCTGTTCAGAAACACTCCTAGGGCCTTACCATTAAGTGCATAAGTCCTGCCTTGACTTGCCTTTCCAAATGCAGCACCTCTCATTTATCTAAATGAAACACCATCTGCCACTCCACACTCCCCAGTCCATTGGCCCATCTGATCAAGATCCAAGAGTGGGCTTCTCTAAATTGTTTATATCTGGTCCATTCATAATACCATACTAAATTTTCATAGAGGGGTGGGAAAATAGGATTTTCCTTTTCCCCATTTTCCTATTTTAACCCAGCCATTTGCATGAATTCAAAGCTCAAAAACGAAACACCACGTTCACTTAGTGATGCACGTTGCTTCCACAAACGGGCATCAGACCCAACTCTTCCTGTCTACCTCCCAACAACTAATTCTGAGGGTCAATATCTTCTCAAATAAATTGACTCAGATCAGCAGCTATGCACTATTTTTCTCTACCAGTCCCTACATTTGTAGAATGGAATTTAATTCTAAAGGCTGCAATGAGTAAAAAAACCAAGCACTCTACCACTAATAATTTCTATCAGAAGAATACTGATTCTTTAATGTGGTGCAAAAGTGAAAACATACCCAATTTTGGCATGGTAATGAATTTGAAGCGTTTTAGCTCAAGCAATGAAAATCATATGCATATAATGGGGATAAACAATTATCAGGTGCGCCATGAAATCAGATCACCAGCATTCAGAGCTATTGTCATGCATCTCAGTTGTGCCTGTTTTCCGAGCTGCATGCATCCAACATTTCATAGATATGCACTCGACTGTCAATTTTCAGTCAGCCTAAGTTATCTTTTCTATGCAGCTGTGGAATGCCTGCAAATCAAGATTAAGATTGATGTGCAGTTGCAGACTTTATTGACAGGTGATAGGAAAGCCTTCAAAATTTATAGGAGTTTTAAGGTTTTGTGATTCTGAATTTAGTTTTTTATATTAATTTTATATGCAGAATTGTCCTTGCAAAGAACATATAAAAGTCTCTATAACAATTCCAAGTTGAAAAGAAGCTCAATAAAAAATAATTCTGAAAATAGTTGGATTACTACAGGCTGTTCCACTATTTCAAATGTTCTAAACGAACACTATTTGTGCAATGGTATTGTTATCCTCGAAACTGACATTAAAATGATCATTTGATTAGAGAGTAACAAAATCCACACCTTGCCTGTTCTCAGAGGATACACTGATCATGCTTCCATCTTCAGCTAGTCCATTTTCCAGGTTATCAATGATCTGTGTGACAGGCAAGTAACATTTTTCAAAAAAACTCTAACAGTCGCAAAACTGTATCATTACAATATTCAAAGTAACCAAATAATTCTCAGGTGGCATTCTCAGAACAGATTTTTGTAGGTATCCTAGCATGATGCTAACAAAAGAAGTTGCAGGCTGCGGTTAAGTACACATCAAAAGATATGAGCTAGACAAAAGAATCAATTTTCACAGATACATTATTATTTTAAATTAATCCAAAGAAATTTAAATTCAGGTGAAATAAATTTTGAAGCCTCTCATTTCATGACATTATAAACTAAGAAAAAGAATACAAAACACAATAAGAGTTCACACGAAGAGCGAGGGACCGAATGATGTAAAGTGAGATGAATAATTTAAGATAATGACAAAGTAGACTGTGTTCATTCTGGCCTATCCTTCAAAGCACTGGGAATTTTAAAAGTATTGGAAAAAATATTTATCAAGTTTCATCACAATTCTAAAACACAAATGCAAACAGAATGCATCCATACATCTTTATTTGAAGTGTCACGAGTGTGTAGTGTATTGGCTATTTCAGAAAGAAGGCTAATCTGTCTTTTAAATGGACACAATGCCACCAAATGACTCCCAAAAGTCACATGACACTTATGGATTGAGCTGGTTTTGGAGCTAGATTGTGTTTATCTCTAAGAAATCACGAGCATTTGAAACCGAAAGAGCATTTCCACTGTCAGCAGAAATTCCCTGATAAAAGGTTCTCCCAGAGGTGTAAACAGGTCTTCTTAACTCACTATAACCTGACAATGAGAACTATCCAAAAATGATGCATGAAACGGTTTAACATCATTTTGACCAAAGACAATGGATGGTTCCACGATCTACTTTTGAAAGATGATACAGCAGATTTGGGATAGCAGACATGTTAAAGTTTAGTCTAGGCAAGACTGACAGAAAGATACCATTTTAACAGAATTCCAAGAAAAAAAACTTAGAGCATCATACAGAGCAGCTTCTCAACAGCAAGCTGCAAGACAATCCAATGAAAGGACTGCAGTGCTGAACCAGGCTACTATGACCTGCAGCATTGACAAGTAAAATTTTTAAAGAGCTTCCAACTCCTCCTAGGACTTCTTCAGCTCAGTCCATCTGTAGAAAAGAAAACCTCAACTATTCAACTGCAGAAACCATCACAGGGATGGGAGCAGAGCACTAACATTTAAATGGTTAATGAATGGCGATCCTAAGTTACACATGGAGAAACAGGATAAGAAGGAGCTCTCTTTGAAAATCCTTGTGACAGCCTTGTAAATATACAAATTGCTTTCACTTGTGATAGGGCAATATAGAACATAGAACATTACAGCACAGTACAGGCCCTTCAGCCCTCGATGCTGTGCTGACCTGTCATATCGATCTGCAGCCCATCTAACCTACACTATTCCATGTATGTCCATATACTTATCCAATGACAACTTAAATGTACCTAAAGTTGGCAAATCTACTACCGTTGCAGGCAAAGTGTTCCATTCCCTTACTACTGAGTAAAGAAACTAGCTCTGACATCTGTCCTATATCTTTCGCCCCTCAATTTAAAGCTATGCCCCCTCATGCTCGCTGACACCATCCTGGGAAAAAGGCTCTCCCTATCCACCCTATCTAACCCTCTGATTATTTTATATGTTTCAATTAAGTCACCTCTCAACCTACTTCTCTCTAATGAAAACAGCCTCAAGTCCCTCAGCCTTTCCTCGTAAGACCTTTCCTCCATACCAGGCAACATCCCAGTAAATCTCCTCTGCACCCTTTCCAAAGCTTCCACATCCTTCTTATAATGCGGTGACCAGAACTGTATGCAATACTCCAAGTGTGGCCGCACCAGAGTTTTGTACAGCTGCAGCATAACCTCTTGGTTCCAGAACGCGATCCCTCTATTAATAAAAGCTAACTTATGAATGTATGAAAATATATTCACAAGTGACTATACATAACAGGAAAAGAAATACCTCCAACAAAATTTTTCACCATGCTATGACTTCACAACAGGATCCACCATGGATTTTTCTGCAATGGCAAACCTCACGAGTTGACCGCATTTCTTAGGAGTAGGATTCAAACGGAAAAACACACAAATATGTTCTTAAAATTCCAAGGTCCTACCTTTATACAAGCTATTTTCATAGTGTGTAGCCTGTCCAATGATTCCTGTGGTTTCCCCAAGTACTGTGGAAGTTCTGCATGCAACACTCTCATTGAAAATGGTATCATGGACCCTAAAAATGGGTTTGAAAAACCGATTACATAACAGCAACAAATTTTGCATTTATCTTTTCATGTTGTCAAGTATAACTGAATGGATTCCTGATTTATTTTTAACTTGTTTGTGGCATTTAAGAATATTTGCTTGAAGACAAATTCTGGCAACGTATCTCAAGCTTATGCAAATTTCAACTAAAAAAAAATTCCAAGGGTTACTTCCAATTAAATCACCTGCAAAAGAGCAACAATATTCATGGTCGTGCACCTTTGGCTTACCTTTCTATTCTTCTGTCAAATTAATTCTACGTAAAGGAACTTTGTGTCAATAAACTGTAAACATATTTTCAAAAGCTTTCATTGGTTTGTTTGGGAGGGGATGGTGGGGGTGGAGGGTTTGGGAAGAGAGGAGGACAGGAGAGAAAAGTAGAGGGCATGTAGAGTGGAAGAGGGATCACACTGTGCTGTGCAGAGAAAGGGGAGTTGGTGGAATGAAAGGGCACGGGTGAGTGCGTGCGGGGAAACGGAGGGTGTGAAGGAGGGGTTACACAGGGAGAGGATGAAGGAATGGAGGAGATGATTGGACTTAGTAACTTTCTAAGAGCTACTCAGGAGCCAAAAATCAGGAAAAGAATACCAATGGTAGCTCCTGATGGATCTGGAGAGAGGAGAGTGAGGGGAAGAAAGGAGAAAAGTAACGGGAAGAAAGAGTGACAGGACATGAGAGAGAAAAAGAGTTACAGCAGCACAAAGACGACAAATGTTGAAAAAAGCAAATCCTTGTCCCCTTTCTCCATTTACTCCCTTACATACTCCTCTTCCAAAATTGTACAATTACATTCTCAAACTGCTTTAAGATAAAATCAGGCAGAAACAATCTACCAGATGTTGATATTCGGTGCTAGTTTAGGTACAGAATCAGTATAATGGCAATGACAGTGTTTGAGCACATTACTTTTATGTTATTTCTGCAGAAAACTGTCCATTTCCAGCAAAATGCAGAAAATAATTTGAAGCTTCTATTTGACAAGGAAAATTTCATTTCAAAGTCTCTTCGATGAACTCAAGAACGTTACTCTTCTCGCATCTACTTATTCCCATCAATTATATATGATGCATGGGAAAGTGGTTTCTGGTGTGCAATAAAGCAAATTAATAGAGTAGCTCTTGAATCCCAGTACATGGCTGAATGTACAAGCAATTTTCCTCATTATCCTCGATTATTGAGTATTTTGCTGGGGGGTGGGGAAATCAGGGAAAGAGTAGTAGCTCAGAAGTCCTCACAGTAATCAGCTTTACAAACTTGATGGGACAGTAGGCAATTTATTTTGTTGATTGGCCTTTACAAAGACTAAGAGCTATGCCAGTCTGCAGTAGATGCAAATCAATTCTAATAATTAATGTCAATGAAAGAATAATCAGACAATGTTATTTTTATATTACACACTTGTTTGTACATTTTTGTGCTGATTGTGAAGTATTTTCAATTCTACTCCAATGACTTGTCACCACTACGAGCACTGAGGTAGCACAGCATGACTATAGCAAATCACTCTTTATTACATTTTAACCATCCACCTTGATCCATTTGTTATAAAACCTGGAACTTTAAATTTTCAGTTTTGCACATGAACCATCTTCGTAAGCTTCATTAATCAAATATGAAAATACAAAGTTACACTTTAAAGATTTCATTTATATGCAGGATCATTGCTTGCACACTTCCTAGCTGGATATCTCCCATAGAACTACTAGGAAGCAGTAACACTTTACCGACCCAGCAACAAGGAAAGAAATTCTATCATTCTGAATGGATTAAAGGACAACATTAATACATTTCTGTATTAATGCCTGCTCATAAATCACATTCAACAGCCAAAAGGTGGCTAGTTAATCCATGATTGAACTTAGAAAGTTACTAAGAGCTACTCAGAAGCCAAAAATCAGGAAAAGAATATCAATGGTAGCTCCTGATGGATCTGGAAGGATAATGAATATAACAGTCTGCCAAAAATGTTGAATAAATAAAACTGACAACAGAATTTCACCTTACATCTTCTAACAGGATAGATGTATTTAATGATTTTCCACTTAAGCCTATGGGATGGTGCTACAGATTGCTGCTTATTTGCAAGCAAAGCTTTTGCCTTGATGGTAACTGATTATTTCGCTGATTATTATATCGCTCTCCCAAATACAGAACAAAAATGCCTTTTAAATATTCAATTTGGAAATACCAGGTATTTGATGATCAAGATTGCTACATACCGATTGACAATAGGAAACCCCTATCTCCACACGACTAATAAAGTTAAAAAGCCTATGGCCTGTCAAAGGCCATGTGAAATAAACCTTTTCTCTAGTTACCTTTGAATGTTGTTCCAGACATTACAAAGTCAAACCATATAACTGAGGATTTGGAGGAAATATGCTGCCACTTTTTAAAAAGGCAGAAACAAAACAAAAAAAAACGAAAATCGCTATCTGCTTACAAGTAGGTGATGAGAATAAGGAAAAAGATGTATTTTAAAACTTTCATTCTGTTCCCAACAGGTTGTACTCCAAGTTCACGTGTATTTTATGGAGATGAATCTTGAAGATGGTGGTACTCTCATATTCGTACTCTCATCATCCCTTGATGTGGTACAGTGCTCATGTTTGGAGGATACTGTTGACGGGGTTTTGATGAGTTGCTGCAGCGCGTTTTATGGACGTGCTCATTACTGCATATTGCAAAGAGGTGGAGGGTTGAATGATAAAGGTGGAGTGCCAATCAAATAGACCGCTTTGCCCTGATGGTTTCAAGGTCATATATTGTTGCACTTGCCCAGCCAAGTGTTTTCTATTACTGGCTGACATAACTAAATGAAAACTTTTGAGATGTCTTTTTCACAAAGGAACTATTATTTGAAAGATGTCTCTTACATCATCATTTGAAAAATTCTGGGAAAGACACTGGAATATAATTCAAATCCCTTTAGGGATAACATTATAGTAGATGACCACACTTTTAAAATATTTAATTGGCAGAAAAGCATTTTGGGTCATCATGAGATCATGGAAGGTACTGCTTAAATGCAATTCTCTTCTTCCTTCTTAATTGAGTAGTACTGAAGAGATAGGAGCCTTGGATTTTTTTGGTTGAATGACAAAAACGTAGACCTCGCAGTTCACGCATTTTAAAAGGCCTGTAGCTTTGGAGAAGTCACTAACATTCTTCGAAGGCATTGGATAAATGGGATGTAATGGGATTAAACTGATCAGACAGGAATTGGCAGAGAGCTATTAAATAGTCACAGCTCATTATTCCTAGCAGATGCTGAAGACTGCTGATTAAGCATCTGAATTCACTAACCATTCTTGCTCCTAAGTAATTTCTTTTCCTGAGTTTATCACTCTATAGTAAAGCAGCACCATGTGAACAATGATTATGAAAAACAAAATAATTCAAATACCCAAGTAAAAGTCCTTATATGATAAAAGGACAATTTTGTATTTTCTTACTGGAGACAGGACTCTTGGATTTTTTTAGTTGAATGACAAAAACATAGACATCGCAGTTTATGAAATGTTACAGAAGAAACAATGATGACTGCTTTAAAAAATAGGCAATATTCTATAGCTACCCTCTAGACCAATACTTTAATAGCTAAAAGTAAAAGTCTCAGATATTCTAGTTAGGGACAGAAGCCATACTTCAGACTCTGATGGATTAAAAATCTCACAGTTTGTCATGACGTATGGTACCACCACACATCATAAGGAGATATTGCAAGTATCACATGTAGTTCCCATGGCAGGACTATGGAAAACCAAAGTGTCGATAACCAAGCATTTTACCCGGCTAAGACTTTAAGGTCACAGTGCAGCATTGTAAAACATGCCATGCATGTCAGTTAGGATGAAAGTCTCAACATATACTCAAACCAACTCTGACTATCTTCAATACTCAGTCTAAACAGATGAGGCTGGAAAAGCACAGCAGGTCAGACAGAGTGCTTCCAGTGTCCGCAGTCCTTACCGTCTCTATCTTCAATATCCACACCAGCATTTGAAGAACCATTTAGTCAAGTATTAATTGATGATATCAGACCTTTAACCAAAATTAGAACAGGACACCAGTGTGTATCCTTACAGCAATGGAGAATGACAACACTACTTTCAAGGCAATTCCTTTAAGAAAAATTACCGCTAAGGTAGCAATGGAATAGCAGACACAAGTATTGGCTTTTTTTCTAGTCAGATCATGACAGCGTGCAAAGACTTACACATCCATCAGTTTAACCAATGGCTGTTGGACTCATAACATGGTACTCCTGCTTACACTGGAAATGTCATTTTTAAAAAAAATCAAAATGAAACATCTCTGGGACAGTTGGGATGTCACCCAGGTTTCCTGTTCCAGGAGTAGGGACACTACCTTGGATTACAAAATATATCGCAGTCCGTGTGGTTCAAAGATGTCATGACACACACATCCGGAATAGATGGGACTTGAAACCAGGTCTTCTGGCTGAGAGGCAGGCACACTACTACTGTGCCACAAAGCCCAGTTTTTTAAAAAAATTAACTTGTGGAGGTAATTCAAGTAGACTAGCATACCTTGCCACAAATATTACCACAATAAACCATTTAAATCATAAAGGATATCAGCCAACTCAGGATGGATGTACTCACAAGAAGATTAGCCAATTAATTTATTTCCACAATAAGCAGTATTTATCAATAATTACACTTGCCATTTCCTGGAATTTGTAAACCAAGATATGCAAACTATCCAAGTTGTGCCTCCCGAACCCATACCCTTCTGGTTAAAGGCAAGTCCCATGGCACATTCATTGTCACTTCTACCTACTTTTGCCTTCCTCGGATTTCAAAGATTTAAGTTTCAAATACTGACATATCAACTCATGAACCAGAAGCAGAGGTAGGCCACTCCATACCTTAAGCATGCTCTTCCCTTCAATAAGATCACAGCTGATCGGATTACTGCCTCAACTCCACTTTTCTGTTGACCCCCTATATCCTTTGACTCCCACATTAATTAAGACTCTATCTGCTTTTGCTTTAAAAACATTCAATGACTTTATTTCCACGTACTCTGGGAAGAGATTTCTACAGACTCTTGACACAGAGAAAATAACAACTACATTAATTAGTTTTCTGAAGAAGGGTCCTGACCTGATACGTCAAGCTTTTCTGCTCCTCTGATGCTGCATGGCCTGCTGTATTCATCCAGCTTCACACCATGTTATCTCATATTACATTAATTAGGAGCTCCAATGACCCTCTACTTGATATTCCTCTAACCTTTCTTATATGATCTGTTCTCTCAATTATACCACCATCCTGTTTTCAACACCCTCTTTAGCCTTCTCCTCTCTGATTTTGAATGGTCTTGAGCAAAGGTCTCAGCATTACCCTATATCCCTACCCCAAAGAATTTTCAAGAGTGGCACAGTGGTTGTTCTTCTCACTTTTGTTTTCACATCTACTTCTTCGGATAGTTGTCTTCCCTTCACACAACAGACCCATTTTATCAGTCTTCAAAATTATTGTTCCATCTGGACGTTTTTTTTAACCATTTCTAGATCTTTTCATTAAAATGTCATGTCACCAGTTCCCAATTTCTTTGCTATCCCTCACCCACTCTAACCTATCTCCCTCTGAACATCGCGTGTTCCATTCTCGCAGGTCCGATCCTGACAGGATCAGTAAGTTTGCTGGTGGGGTGGCACTCTCATAGCTCTTTAATATCTTTAAATCTCCACCTGGGCTGTGAACCCATCAAAAACATCAAGCTAGTATCTGAAAGATCATCACATGCTCCTTCCCTACTGCAGTCTTCCTTCCCTAATCCCACTTCAACACTCTTTCACCTCAGTCCCCCAAATTCTGAGCCCACTTATATATTTGCCTCCTTGCCAAGATTCCCCAACAGGACAACCTGGTAAAATGTTTCAGCCCTCATCTGGTCTTATCTTCCATGTGTGGTCTCATGTCCACTACATCCACAAATACTCGGGCATCCTCCACCACTTTTAACAATTTCAGTTTCCCCACCTTCTCCTTTCCACCGTGGATGCCATCATCAGGTCCACCTGCCATGAGGATGGCCCACAGCCCCTCTGCTTCCTCCTTGAATTGATGCTTAAACAATCATTTGCCACCACTACATTCCTCTACCTGGATGAACTTATTTTGACTTGACTCCAGTTGCATCAGTGAATGAGAAACTTTGAATTGTTCTCAGCTCGATCTGTATTTTGTGTGATATATAGATAATTTATTTGCTTGCTCCTACTCAGAGTCCCTCCTGTACCCACCATCCCATTATATTCTGCTTCTGCCCTGGCCCCAAATTGAGAAAAAAAATCTTCTCCAGTTTGTCAGACTTTTAGATCTGTCACCGTTTCGACATCTCTGCTCTCCCTCTTTCCACTCCCTCCAAATGGTATAATGATTTCTACTCATTCACACCTTCCATGTCACAAACTGAAAACCCACTTTTAACAAAATCATAGAAGTCTGGAGCGTGGAAGGTGACTCTCCCTTTTGTCATAGATCTGCAATATTTACATTAAAGTATTAATCCAATTCCTCTTCAGAAGTTATGACTGAACCTTCTCTCAGATATAGTAAGTATTTGCTTCACATTGTTCTACTTAATATAATTTTGCTTTAAATGTTGTTTTATTTTCCAAGGCCTGTTTCCTTGCATTATGTTCACAATCCCCATGTGATTGCCTCTCCATCTGCCTGCTCCACCACATCCAAAACGCCGTGCCTCCCAGAGTTTCTCCCACTGCCCCCGCGTCGGCTCCGCCTTGTTTGCGCATGTGCGTGCACACACACATTCCATCACCACCAAAACCCTCTCCCCCTACTCCCCCCAACTTCTGCCATTGCAGGGGAACCTAGTCAATCTAAAAATATAGACAACTATTGGTCAGCATTTTCCTAAACGTACGTTCAAGAGGAAATAGGCCGTGTTATATTTCTTACATTTTGTAACATGTTTTATTTTGGATGTTATTTCAGCTAGCAATGCATAGGCTCATATATATATATGGTCTAGTACATCAACTTGGAGAGACAGAGACACAGAGCGAGCGAGAGCGAGAGACACAGCATAATGAGAACCACAGTGTTGCAGGGAGAAATAAGGAAAAATCTCCAGAACTCATTCAGCGCTCTAACTGCAGGACAGTGTAGCAGCAGGAGGAGACAAGACTTGCTCCTTTTCATCATGGCACCCTGGGAAGTCATCCAACTCAAGTATCTGTGGAAGCCCAATGCTCTACTCTTTCTATGTAACCTAAGGTCCTCCCTTCTAATAACTCTCCTCTGTAGTTGCAGTCAGGTCTTGAAAAATATTTCCTAAATGTGGAGCCCAAAATTGGATGTTAAATTCCAAGTGAGCTAGCCCATCTGTTGCAAATGTTTAGCATAACCTGTTTGCTTTTCTACTTCATAACTCTATTTGTGAAGCAAAGATTCTACGTGCTTTTCTTAAGCAGCCTTCTAGACTTGGCCTTCCCTCATCAATCCTCTGTTATGCCATAAGAAATAGCAGAGATCAGCACATAGCTTTTCAAGCCAGTTCTGCCATGCATAAAATCATTGCTGATCTCCTATCTTAAATCTACTTTCTACCCAGTCAGTCAACAATGATTTAACTTTTTTTTAAAAAGTCAGGTCCGTGAACAGATCCATCAATAGTCCATTTCCTTTCTCCCTTTCCTCCACGTGGGGCTGTGATTACATAAACACATGCTCCCATCTAGGCTTCCCATTGCTCATTTACTGTTTTATCTCCTAATCTTTGAACCCAACCCACCAGGGCTTACATTTTATTCAACCCACAAAAATGGACTCCTTTTCAATGTATTTTCTGATTTTTCTTTGTATTTTATTCAATTATTCTACAGCTAATTATACTGCGATCACCGATTCCCAAATGCGCTCTCACCAAAATATCCACTTTGTGTATCAGAACTAGTGTTAGCCCGTCAACACCACTTTCTTGTACTTGTATCTTTCTGAAACATACATGCAAAGCTGCTCACCTATCATCTTTCTACCATCTTATTGTAATTATAATGTGGCCTATAGCACTCACTTAAAATGTAATAGATAACAGTTCCTTGAATGTTCTTAACCCCATCCATATTAGCTTTTCATTCTCGAGAGCATTATTCTTCTCAGTTCTGTTATATCATGCAAAATCAATTGTGCTTTAATAATCATTAGAGTTTCAATAATCCTTCGCTTCCTTCTCTCCCTGTCTCTAGAACATATACTGAACATATAATGTATATATACCAATAGTTGCTGAGGCAATTGTTTTAAGTACATATGCATAATTATCTATGGAAATATGAAAAGTTGGCATTAGCTATTATTTCTCATTAACAAAACAGATCATTTAATTAATAAGTTCTACCACTGGAGAAAATCAAACACAACACATTCATTTTGAATGCAATAAAATGTAACCTCTGCGTCCTGGGTATACATGAGGATAGTACTCGTAGTACAAATCTGGTTGGTCAAGATTCCCAAACGGCTCGAATTCGGTCTCAGCATTTTGGAATAAGCTTAGCTTCATCAACAAGGCTAGTCGCACAAACCACAGCTGTAACAATGAAAATATTGTTGTTATTGAGCTTGCACTCATAAAATAATATCAAAAATGTTAAAAGTATGTGAAAATGTTACATACATTCAGTACCAAAGTGCTTATCACTTCAACATGACTTGGATTTAACCTGATGGGTGAAACGGTGGCTCAGTGGTTAGCACTGTTGCCTCACAGCGCCAGCGACCCAGGTTCAATTCCAGCCTCAGGCGGGTGTTTTGTGCAAACTCCACACATTCTCCCTGTGTTTGCGTGGGTTTCCTCTGGGTGCTCCGGTTTTCTCCCATAGTCCAAAGATATGCAGGTCAGGTGGATTGCCTATGCTAAATTGCCCTCAGTACTCGGGGATGTTTGGGTTAGACATGTGAAATACAGGGGTAGGGGAACGAGTCTGGGTGGGATCCTCTTCGGAGGGGCGGTGTGGATCTGTTGGACCGAATGGCCTGTTTGTGCTGTAGGGATTCTAAGATGAACAACTGGACCATACAGAAGAAATGCGGCATTTAATCCCATGTCTGAAGTTAGATAACTAACCTGGATGCAATAAATCGAAACAATCGGTCTCAATCTCCCCAGTTAGCAATGCTGGAAACAAAGAAAAATACCAGGGTTTCTAACTCCTACTACTATTGAGCAATCTATCCCGGAAGTATGCACATCAAGTTTGGCAATGCCAAGGTCTTTGGAACCAATGATTTACCACAAAGGTCACGCAAAATATCAGCCATTTGGGGAAGGTTTTGGAAAAAGGTAATCACCCATGTAACTATTCTGGAAAAAAGTAAAATGCATTTGTCTATATATGTAGATCAAGAGAAAAATGGCTAGAAAACATGGGAGAAAACGTACTTAAAATGTTCCTTTCCAGCTACTCAAAACAAACACATCCAGAACGTAAGCACAATTCTAAACCATGTAAAGTAGAGCAGTATCAATATTGATTATTGTCATGTCATTTAGGCAAATTTTCCTATTCTTTCAATGATAATAAGTTTTAAGAAAAACAGATTTCCTTCAAAGTCAGCAGGATTGTATTGAAAAGCAATGTAAGTGTTTCTTATATTTCAGTTCCTGGCCTAATTTAAGCACAGGGCCTCAGCTTGCTACGTGGTGAGGCCGAGAGAATGGTTATAGTTAAAATTGAACAGATGGAACATAGCCAATTGTTAATCTATGAAGCAACAAGCAACAACAGGGGGATGATCCCAAAGGGTGACTGAAAGCGAAAAAAAAACTATATTCACCTCATCCAAACCCCTCATGAATTTTATAAACCAATAATATCCTTCCTATAATAGGGTGACCAGAACCATACACTGTACTCCAAAAGTGGCCTCATCCACATTCTGTACAACCTCAACATGATGTCTCAATTCCTATATTCAATGGTCTGAGTAATGAAGGCAAGCATGCTAAATGCCTTCTCAACCACCTTGTCTACCTGCAACGCAACTGTCAAAGAACTACCTAGGTGAACCCCTAGCTCTCTGTTCAACACTACCACCCAGGGCCCTACCATTAACTGTTTAAGTCTTGTTCTCGTTTCTTTTACTTGTGTTGATGCTTTCTTTTCACATTGTTCATTTGTATCGTTAAGGTTAGGCAAACAGGAGTACACAATACAAAATCATGTACGAATTATATCATGCAACCCTTGGTAATTTAAAACATGCACACATTCTTACTTTCAGCAATTCCACAAACAAATCACAAAGTTGTACTGAGGAACAACAGGTTTCATTTCAAATTGTTAGTGGAGGTAACTTCTGTTGACAGTAAAACCAAGTTAGAGCATCCTGAGTTTTTTTTTTGAGGTTTTCTAACTTAAAACAGTCTATTATTTTCGTATTAAAATCAATGCAAAACGACAAACGGGTGATTTTCCTACAGAAAAACTGATATCCACGTTTTAAATTTGGCATTCCTGCAATAGCCCTGATGAGTGCAATAGCCCTGATGAGTGCAATAGCCCTGATGAGTGCAAAGCGAAAAAGATGCATTTTACTTCCCTTTAGGATGGAAACAACGATTCTTTGTCTACATTAGTAAAACCTTAGAATGTAATCATCAAGACAAACGGGTGATTTTCCTACAGAAAAACTGATATCCACGTTTTAAATTTGGCATTCCTGCAATAGCCCTGATGAGTGCAAAGCGACAAATGCATTTTACTTCCCTTTAGGATGGAAACAACGATTCTGATGGAGGATTTCGAATGGAACCCAACATAGTTTATTTATACCCAAACGGAATGATCCAATTGTCAAGTGAAGTATTGCTCAACACGTGATGCATATTCTGCTCTTCAGAAAATATGAATTAACTTTCTTTCCTTTTATACTTTGAATGAATTTACGAACAGCAAGATGTCCTGATAGCATTTCATTGAACATCTGAATTATTTCAATAGTGACAATCATGGGCTGTTATTGTTCCTGAACCTGCATTACATTATTGTAAAATGAGACTAACGTTATGTAATCCAGGGATGTGCTAGAATTTGTAAGATAACGTATAAAGGATAGTATGACAATGCATCAGATTTAGACTCGGGGCAAGTACCAGCCAGAGACACTGTCAAAGGATTCTGTCCAATGAAACTGAATTTAAGCTGGAGAATCTGTGTTTGCCCAGGTTTTGGAATAGAGAGAGCAGGAGCAAGGGTGTGCATGAGTCTCAGCCATCATTTACACAAAGCATATGGAGAGTGACAGTAAATTAAACTTGGATAAAGAGCCAGGACACTATGTTCCAACATTGCGAATTTGAGCTGGGGGGAGAAAAGTGTGATATATACTTTCTTCCCTTGCTTCCTCAGGGACATGACTTAGCGCACTCAATCAGTTAGTAAAACTTTGTATTCATGCTTCCTTCGCATTTCAGTTTTCTCCTCAATTCGACACAACGTACTTCCAATTGCACTTGTTCAACTTCCCTCCAACTGATTTGTCTTCAGCATCACAGAATTAGAATTGTGTCCAGTACCATATCCAGACAGCTTATGCATTTTTTAAAGATTGCTAAAAGCAGAATGAACTTGTAATTTCATAATCATGTGAAATGTCTTTGGGCGTTTTACCAAACAGAAAGAATCTCAAACAGCAAGGACCTTAGGCAAAAGCAGAAATTTTCTATGAAATTCAGGAGATCTGACAGTATTTGGCAGCATTACAAGAAGTTATTTTGTGTCAAAACGTTAATTTTTGATTCAATGTGTTAATTGTTTTCTCCCCACAGGTGCTGTCAGACCTCCCGATTTTCTGCTGTGATTTTGGTTCTGTTTCAGATTTCCAGTATCTGCAGTTCTTTGTCTACATTAGTAAAACCTTAGAATGTAATCATCAAGACAAACGGGTGATTTTCCTACAGAAAAACTGATATCCACGTTTTAAATTTGGCATTCCTGCAATAGCCCTGATGAGTGCAAAGCGAAAAAGATTCAACAGTATGTTGGTCTTCCAGAAATATTTAAGTTCTATACTAGGAAGTAAATGTATTGGTGTAACTAATTTTAATACAAAAAAAATGCTGGTTGCATTCCAGGAGTCGAACAACATTGTGTTTCTTTTAAAAAGAAACAAAGGGTTTTGGAAGAAAAATGATGACAAATGCTCATCAAAATCACAACCTTGCCAACTGACCTGAACTGAATCTGTAGTGTGGTTAGTTGGCTGACCACTTTTGCCATAGCCTTGACCATGTGCTGTGAGTAATCTTCCACAAAGATCAACTGCAGCTCTCCAGTTCTTTGTATTCTGTTAACATCAAAAGAAAGATATCCCATCATCAACATCTAGTTAGGATATTTCAAACAGGGTACTTGTTACAACAGTGAATTCTACATTAAAAGAAGGCTACTTTTAGGAAAGATTGATGGTTTTTGTTCAGGGTAAACATTCAAGTTAACCGATAGGGAGCAGTAGAACATGAAGTAACTTCAACGTCAATCAGAAATGCCAGAGTCCTGGGTAAGGAAAAATCTTGGTTTTAATTCACCCAGAAAAATTGAACAGTTCTTCTAAGAGCACTGAAATACGAACAAATGACACAGGAAAGGTTGGTAATTTGGCACCTTGAGCCACCTCTGCCATTTACAGACCATGGCTGATGGTTCGGGTTAGGCCACAACATATAGGAGCAGCACTAGGCCATTCAGCCTGAACATTTTGCTCAATTATTCAACAAGATCGTGGATGATCTGATGATACATGACCCCACTTTCCTGTCTTTCTTCTGTAACCCTTGATTCCATTACTGATTAAAAATCTGTTAACCTCAGCCATGACTATACTAATGATGCAGTCTTATCAGTCCCTACAGTAAAGAATGCCACAAATTCGCTACCCACAGATGAAATTCATCCTTAAACGGGTGATCCCTGACTCAGATTATGATCTCTGGTCCCATTTTCCCTTGCAAGAGACAGGCAACATTTCTGCCACACATCTGCCCTGTCAAATCCACCAAAATCTTGCATGTTACAATTAT
Source organism: Stegostoma tigrinum (assembly GCF_030684315.1). Taxonomy (NCBI): domain Eukaryota; kingdom Metazoa; phylum Chordata; class Chondrichthyes; order Orectolobiformes; family Stegostomatidae; genus Stegostoma; species Stegostoma tigrinum. The sequence goes on along the minus strand of NC_081357.1, from coordinate 111,218,766 downwards.
GTCAGCTCTATCTCTTTTAAACGCCAATGAGCACAGACCCAATTTACTTAAACTCTCCTCTTAAAGACAGTCTCTCCTGAATTGGGAACAACTGAGTGAATTTTCTCTGAACCATCTCCAGCATTGGTACATCTTTCCCTAGATAAGGGGATAAAAATAATTCATGGCATTCCAGCTGTGGTCTAACTAGTGCCAGGTGTAATTTTAGCAAGATTTCCCTAATTTTATTCTCCAGTCCCTTTGAAATAAAGGCCAACATTTCAGTTGCTTTCCTCATAACCTGATGAACTTACAAGCTAGTATGATATTTTAAAAACGATTATGCACCAGGGCTTCTGTTTTGCAACTTTCTACAGTGTTTTTCCTTTTAAATAGAATTGTTTTTTTCCTGCCAAAGTGCATAATCTCACTTTCCCACATTATATTTCATCTGCCAAGTTTTTGCTCACTCGTTTTATTTGTCTATATTCCTCTGCAAACACTTTGTATATTCCTTACCATTTGCCTTCTACCTAACTGCGTCAACTGCAAATTTAGCTATAGTACATTCACTTTTATCAAAATTAATACACATCTTGTAAATAATTGTGACACCAGTATTGATCACTGTGGCACTGAAAATGCACCCCTTATCCCAATTATGGGTTAGCCATTCCTCTACGCATATAATAATACTATACTATAATATAATACTTTCAACACAATGGGTGCTTTCAAATTCACATTCTCACCTAAAAGAATGTTACCTTACATGACAAAATTCTAAATGCAAGGTCCTTTACTTACAATTAATTGCTTGAGTCCCACAAAGGACTGCTCCACAGCATCTGCAGTCAAAGCTTGTCTCTTCATTGCAGCCTGTTCTCCCAAAAACCGCAGCATTACTTCCTTGACTGCATCACCCTGAAAGGGTCAGGAGACATCCAGTCAGTTATTTATACCAGATGAAACAGCTTTTAAAAGGCTACCTTCAATCTTGAAATGCACATGCTATTGGGAATGGAGCAAAACAAGTCTTTTGCATTCTATGCATTTACATTTAACACGAGCAAGTACATAAAATGATTCATAAACTCTACCAATACTATTAAAAAAACTTACACCACATGTATTGCCTTTGTTATAAAGTTGATGTCCATATTTGAGACAAACTACTGATGTAAATTTGTCAAAAAATGAACTTGATCGTGATCCTGTTTGTAATATTGCTTTTTGTTTATCCACGGAACATGAGCGTTAGTGGCTGGAGGTCAGCATTTGTTTTCCACCTCCTACTATCCTCAAGAAAGTGGTGTTAAGCCGTTTTCCTGAACCATTGCTGTCTTTGGGGCGTAGGTACACTCAATAGGCTGTTGGTGATTTGACCCAGTGACTGAAGGAATGATGACATATGATAAGTGATGAATGGTGTACCTTGTTGATGGCACAGTGATAGCACTATATAGTAGTGGAAGGAATTAACAAAGGTGGTGGATGGGGTTTCTTGTCCTAGGCTATGTTGAGTGTCATTGGAGCTGCACTCATCCAGATAAGTATGTCATAGCACAATGGTGATTTGTGCCTTGTTGATGGAGGGCAAGTTTTGGGGAATCAGAAGGTGAGTTGTTTGCCACAGACTTCCAGCTTTTGAGCTGTTTCTGTACCCAAAGTATTTATGTGGTTGATTCAGTTCAGCTTCTGGTCAATGGGTATGCCCAAGATTGACAGGAAGGGATTCAGTGATAGTGTAACTAATTGTCATGGAGATGATTTGCTTTTCTTTTGTTGGGATTAATCACTGCATACCGTTTGTGATAATACATTCAACCCTAGCCTGGTGCCATCCAGGTTCGCGTACTACATTCATGCACAAACTGCCTCACACCTGAGGAGTTATAAAAAGTATCGAGCACTGGGCAATTATAAGGGAACCTTCCCATTTCTGATAATGTGATGGAGGGGAGATCATGCTGTGGGAGCTGAAGATGGTTGGGCTGAGGACATGATCTTAAGTAGCTCCTGCAGTGATGTTCTTGGGAGATGATTGATCTCCAGTAGCTACAATCATCCACTTACACGTTAGTGTGAGTCCACCAGAGGACAGAGATTTTTCCTCATGCCGTTGTAATTAAATTTTGGTTGGAAGCCTCAATGACACATCAAGTGTTGCCTTGACATCAGTAGCAACCACTTTCACCTCACCGCTAGAATTCAGTTCTTTTGTCCAATTTTATATCATGGCTGCAAGTAGGAATGACAGAACTCAAGCACAAGTTGCTTGATAGCATTATCAATGGTATCTTTCAATACTTGGCTATAAACATGGAGACATTAGAATTTTCTTTACCTAGATCACTGGCTACTCCTCAAACACAGCGAGTTCCATATGCTCCCAATCTTGTGCCTTACATCATTCTCTAACTGATAATCCTTGAGACGCAAACTTATTACTGCTTTCATTAGAAACTTAAGGAGACAGCAACTTCCAGATTGCGCTCAACCACTAACAGGTTTACCTCAAAAACACTTTCAGCAAGATGGTATTAGGAAGCAATACATCCATGCTTACAACTCCCCATAATGTACATGTCGTTTACATATTCATTTATATGTAGGACACACTATGTAGCCCAGTTGTTTCCTGTATGGATGTACAGCAGTTAAATTGCACAAGTTTGTACGTTATTCTTTCCCATTTTTCAGGTACACATTTAAACCATTGTAAGTTCACTGTGACATATTATTTTTTAACCATGTACACTGAATCACTTAATCTCACTTAATGGTATTGAAATTACCTCCTGTATGAAAACTGAAGAATCTATTCAATTTTACTGATTATCTGCAACAGATTTTAGTACAATACATCCTTAAATGGGACCACCTGTTTGTTGCTGCTGTCAGTTTGGCATTTTTGGAGGTAGTTCCCGTTGCTCTGTAAAAGTTCATCTCTGTTTATTAGGCTATTTCATTCAATCCTACTCCAGGACTTGAACATGTTATGTGAAGCTGACAGTATACTAACAATTTTCAGATGGCAAGTTTAAGTCTAATGTGTCCTTTCTGGTAGATATCTTGCATTCATAATCCTAAATTTAGCATAGTGGTTTATTAGTCAAGGAAAGACAGAGTCATTGCACCTTTTTTTTAAAAAAAGGGTGGAATAGAAGATTGGATGGCCACTTTGTGGAACACCTATGTTCTGTTCGTAAAAATGACCAAGCTTCCCGTTGCCTGCCATTTCAACTCAACACGATATTCCCTAGCTGACATTTCTGTCTTGGGCTAGTTAGTGCTCCTGTGACGCTCAGCACAAGCTGGAAGAACAGAACCTCAGTTTCCACTTGGAAACCCTGTAGCCTTCAAAACTGAATGGTGAGTTCAATAGTTTCAGAGCCTGAACACCTCTAATGTCCTTTATCCAGAATATCACAACCCAGGTCCTCTCGTGACACGAGTTGCTTTCAGCACAGCCAACCCATTTTCACCTACCTCATTATCAGCTGTTCTCCTTCCTCGGCTTACCATTATCCATCCCTGTGTCTGACTAACAGTCTCTTTCCCTCGGCTCCATCACCACCTATACTCCTTTCTCCCCCATTCTGTCTTATGTTTTCCTAGCTACTAGCAATTTTGAACCAATATTAACTCTGCTTTATCTCCATAAATGTTCCTGTTCTCTCAGATCTTCCATCACTGGAAACAAGCTGTTTTTGTTCTACAAATAAAAACAGAGCATCTGTAGACAGAATCAACTTCTTGATTTTGAGTTAAATATGACTGCTTCAGAACTTAAATCTACTTTTCCCTATCCTCAACTTTAAACACCTCTATCAATCCCTTGGATTTGTAGCCTTTGCTACAGCCTAGCAGGACTCGACACACTAGAAAAGTGATCTATGAATTCTCAGAAATGTCATTAAGCTTCCATTGCGCTATCCAAGTGAAAGGCAGTGACAAAGAAGGAAAAGGCAACATTCTGCACAAAAACTTAAGTATCTAATTCTGAAAAGAAGTCAACTCAAATAGGGGAAAAAGGAACAGCAGGTTGGATGCCTTTTAGAATTTTTATTATACACAGCATAGCATTTACATTCAAATAATTAATTTTTCCCCAATAAATGTTAGAACACATCAAGTATACGTTGTAAAATCAATATGAACACAAACAAAAACTGACTTACTTGCACATTGTCAAACTTCAAACCTGGCATGGTTAATTTTTCCTTGTCGATAAACACTGTGCTGTACTGTTGGGTAGCGACAGAAATGAGAATCTTCCTGGTGTCCTCAGAAGGAAGCCAAGCATCATATCGTCTATCTATCTCGCTCATATTCAATGCTGTTGCAAAGGGATCATCACTTCCTGCAAATGCTGCTTGGATCTGGGTAAAAGGCTTAGGTGACAGAGGTATTTGCATAAATGAGGCTGAAGAAGGTGTGACATCACTTCCTATGATAAAAGACTGAGTTGTACCATTGTGTTGATTGGCTATTCCGGAAGAAGAAAGGGATGACAGTCTGTCAGGTACTGAAGCACTAGCATTCGGATTACTAACTGAAATGAAAGAAGTTGACGTGAAAGAGTCAAAAAATTCTGCTGCCGATGAACTTGAACTGGCATCATCTGTGAAAAATTTGCTGAGGCTAGGACTAGGGTGTACTCCAAATAATGGTGGCTTATTAGGAGTATCAATAATTGTCCCAAAGCTAGGAGATTTCACCATCTGGGGTTCATAACCATCTGCTTTCAAAGGAGCATGAACCTGGGATTTAGACCGATTGTCCTGACTAAAAATGGTGCACACTGGTAGATGTTCATCCTTGGACAATTGGGTGCTAACTGGCACCAGTGTCTCCTTCTCCTGCAATTCTGAATCAACCAGGCTTTCAGATCCATTTTCATGGCTTTGATTTGTTATTTGATGCTTTTCTTCTGACTCGATTGCTAGTTCCAGATTTTGTGCAGCAGATTTCATATCTTGTGTTGGAGACCGATCATCAGCATCATGTACAACAGAAGGTGCGAGTTCACTATCTTCACCAGAAGACTCTTTACAATCTTTACTCTCTGAATCACCGCATCCCATCTCTAAAGCCTCTTCACAGTCATGCAGGATTGCTAGATCTCCTGCATAACCCTCACTATTACTAGGTGAATCAGATATTATTACACTCTCCATCATCTGATCATTAAGTTTATCCATGAGATTCACTGAACATGCATCAGATATTTTATCTGTTGGCTCAGAAATGAATGTATCTGGACCTAGATCAATATTTTCAGTTCCAAACAGCAACTGCTGCTGAGTTTGAGATTCTTGTAGCATTGCGTTCACATGCTCTTCATCATTAACCTCATCATTAACGCTCAACGTTGTTGTATCAGTAACCGGAGGGTCGAGTTGAAGATCTTCCATCTTTTCCTGTAATCAAAGTGCACAAATTCAGGAATTACCTATAGAATTTTGCTACAACTGTACAAGCAAGTTATATTCAACAAACAAATAATGTTGGCCCAGATGTTGTGGTCAGCATCAAGGTGATTACACCAACCTCAAAGGAAACTGCTCACAAGAGACCAGTAATATCTGTGGTCCCAATTTCAACTCTTCCAATGTTAAATTTGATTCTAGTGATAGCTATTAGGTATTGGACATTAATGATGCCATCAAACAGATTAAGCAGTGAACCTCACACTGAAGAATTAAGATGTTCCGAGTCTGGAAATAAAATAATCATTGTTTATTTTAAATCCTTTTGTAGACAGCAAATCAAAGATTGCAACAGACAATTAACAAAACAAATGGTGAAGCAAACTTGTAAAAAAATCAATTTTTTTCATCATGATAAAGAAATTTGACATTCCTAAATATGAAATTAGAGTTCATGTAGGAGTAATTAAAACGTAATGAATTGTTAAAACCTACTCAAAGCATAGTAAAGGTAAAATTGCCAGGCTCTTACATTAGAGAGATGACTGGTGGTGGTTTAACATACCACCTCAGGTGAGTGGAAGAGGTGAGGAGGAGAGTCCTTCATGGCAACCTCAGCCAATATAGAACGGAACCTAAGTTGGTGGTGCCACTCTGCATCTGTGTTAGCCAATTCCCTCTCAGTGCATAGGGAAGACCTTTATCCATGATGGGATGGAGTGGTGGTGGTATTGGGAAATTACAGTCAAATGCAACATTAAAAAAAAGGGTACGTTCACATCAACTCAAGCTATTGCCAAAGACTTCCACTTACAGGTTTTCAATAAATATCCTATGGAGGATGGACAGCAACTTCTGGGTTTCAACATTTAACTGCACTTATGTACAGAAATGACTGTTCACTTCACAGTTTTAACAACAACAAACACTACCACCTTTGCAGTCATTGCAAATGAAAAATTCAGCCTATTAAAAGTGGTAGCATAAGCTAAATTCAAACATTTATTTTTAGACTGATTAAAACCATATTGTACAAAAAAGCATTTTATAGATTTCTCATAAAAACATTTATAAAAACGCTGGTTAGACAACACCTAGAGTATTGCATGTAGTTCCAGCTGCGGTTGTAATTGGGATTCCTTTCAATCTGAGGATATTTACTCAGTCTTGAGTTCTTTCCACTGGGCTTCATGTCACAAAACAGGCATAGCTTTATAAAATTTTGAGGGTGTTTGACAGGAAGAAGAGGGGTTTTGCCAAAATGATTCCAAGGATGAACATTTCAGTGAAAAGATGAGGGTGGAGAAGATGGGTTAATCTCTCTGTAGCAAATAAGACTAAGGGGAGATTTTATCGAGGTAGACAAGTCTACGACAGGTTTAGATCAGGTAGATAAAGAAAAGCTGCTCCTATTAGCAGATGGTGCAAGGGGTAGGGGACACAGATTTAAGGAGCTAAAAGAGATGCAGGGTCACAATAACAACAATTTCTTTTGTGCACCAACTGGAAATGATCCGGAACTTGTCATCTATGAGGATTGTGGGAGTAAATATGATTAATGATTTCAAAAGGAAGTCGGGAATAAACTTTCAGGGCCACCCGGATGTGAAGTTGATTGGGTTGCTGTAAAGGCTGGCACAGTATAATTGGGCTGAATAGCCTCATTCTGTACTACGATGAGTCCATCACACATTGGATGGTCACTTTATAACCTGTACAAAGAAGTCTGCACAAAGAAAGAAAGAAAGAAAGACTGACACTCTCACTTTTAAACTAAGAGTGAATTACAGTTCTACAAATATTTGGCATGAACAGAATTATGGTGTATAGTGAGATAATGGAATCTAATCCAGCATGCCATTATGAATATCTCCATCAGGCATTCCCCACATATTTTCCTTCTGTTTTAGATCATTCAAACTCAATAAATAGCAAAATAATTATCATGCATCACCCCCTGCCCAGTGTTAAACAGAACATTTCCTTACTTGTCAAATGACCACATGAAATGTCTATCATTGAACCGAGTAATCGTAAGATTTATGAATCTGGAGACATGGCGATCAACTTTTAAAAAACAAAATCAACAACACATAATCCTACTCTCGAATCTAATATTAATAGGCACTTCACTGATCAGGTTACAAGTATTAAATAAAACAGTGGTGCACATCACAACGTTAAGAATGAACGGACTTTGAATTATCTCACATACCTGCAAATCAATCTTAGGTGTTGGTTCACTATTGGCTTTACCAATAAAGCTGCGAGGGAGAAAACTGAAATCTACATGTGTTAGATTTATAGAAGTAGTAGGTAAAAATGTTAGAATCTATTATGCATGATGGGATTAACAGGCACCTCATTGATAATTTGATTAGGCAGTCAGCATTGGTTTGGGAATGTGAAACCATGATTGATGAACTTGGGGTCTTTGAATACATTCTAACAAAACTGACAAAAGAATACCAATGGTTGCAGTTTATTTAGATTTTCAGAGGGCTTTTGATAAAGTACTCCACAGGAAGCTGGTGAGAAAAACTAAAGCACATAGCTCTGACTTACAGGGTACTGCGAGGATCAGTACTCGGGTTTCAGATTTTCACAACATATATATCAATGGCTTCTAGTGAGAACCAGAAGTCATACTTCCAAACTCGTTGGTGGTACGAAACTAAATGGGAATGCGTTGTGAGGAAAATGTAAGGTGGAAATGTCAGGAAGATCTGGACAGATTTAGTGCAAGGGCGAGAACATGGCAGATGGAATATGATGTGGAAAATGTGAGATTATCTACTTTTCAATGAGAAACAGTTGCAGATTATCTTTTAAACTATAAGAGCTCAGAAAGTGTAAATGTACAAAGGGATACAAGTGTCCTTGCAAGATAAGTCATTGAAGGCTAACATGCCAGTGCAGCAAGCTATTAGAAAGGCTAATGGAATGTTAGCCCTTATTGCGAGAGAATTGGAGTGTAGAAGTAGTGAAGTCTGGCTTCAAATGTACAGGAATTTGGTTAGACAGCAACTGGAATACTTTGTGCAGTTTTGGTCCCTTTACCTCAAGATGTTATTGTCACAATGGAGGTGCAAAGAAATGACTGTTCTACCGAGTGAGGTTGGGCAAATTCGGCCTGTATTCCCCAGCATTTTGAAGAATGAGAGGTGATCTCACCGAAATTTACTAGGTACTTAAAGAGGTAGACAAGGTAGATGCAGATGACATGCTCCCCCATCAATGAGGAATAAATTTTTAAACATTCAAGATGAAGAAGCATTTTTTTCTTAGAATGTTGGGAAGCTTTGGAATTCTTTACCTGGTAGGACTGCAAAAACTCCACCTTTCAGTATATTTAAGATAGGGATTAGTAGATTTCTAATTTCCAGCGGCATACTGGCTTATGGGGATTGGCAGAGTAAAAGGCACAGAAAAGCTATGATTGCATTGATCAGTGAAGCAAGCCTGATGGGTTGACTGGTCTACTCCTGTTTTTATTACTGACTGTTATTCAGAATTAATCGTAGTTTTGTCACTCATTTATTTCATTTCTGTTCTGTTTTTGGGAAGTGGGAAGTGTGCAGAACATATTTTGAGCAACTTAGCACTCAATATCAATTTAGTTAAAAGCTGCAAAGGATAAAAAAGATGCCAAATTCGAGGGAGTTAGTAGTTCGGTCAACCCAATCAAGGCCCGAGCCCTCCAGCTCACAGGAATAGTCTTTTGTGTGTTAACTAAGAAACCAGAAAAAAGCTAGACATAAAACTAAAATTTATCAATACGCTTCAGACAAAGCAATTCTAATTTCATTACAAATATGATCTTGTAACAAAAGAACACTCTAGCTTTTCTTCTGGCCTAAGAAAACCTTAATGATCAGGAAATAGACTTTCTTGAATTTCACATGTCAATAGGTTCCAACTTCTGTGTGTGGTAAGAACCAAATCTGATTCCATTCACAAAGACAAAGTAGAACTAATTAACTACCATTACTTCCATTTGTCAGGAACATTTTCAAAAATTACAAACCTCCAGAGTCATTCTCATTATTTCACTTGTTTTTAAAAGACTACACCCAATTCATGTTTTTAATTTACTCACTACCTGCTCATACTTGATCTAGTACATAATAGATGCTGCTGAAGAATTATATGAATTGCTAAACAACGTTGTGTGCTTCAGAAAGAAGATATTTTAAATCACTCTGTTCAGATGTTTTCAAGACACACGGCTGGAGCAGGTGGAATTTGCAACAAGGTCTTCCAGCTCAGAGATAGGGACGTACCACTGCAGCACAGGAGGCCTTACTTTACAAAGTATATACTAAGTGCATTCACACAACATGCTAGTGCTTGCTGACTTACACTGGTTACTAGTTTAGGTGTGCCCGAATATCTAAACTCTCATCCTTACATCCCAAACCCGCCATAGCTTCAACTCTCCCCAACAACCTTCAAGGTTTTCGCGCTCCATCATTATTTTGTTAGCGCTTAGGCTGTTGAAGGCAGGGTTAGGGGCTGGAAAAACCTCCCTAAATCTCTCTCTAGATTTAAGCAGACTCTTAAACCATGGTGCTTTGACCAGCCTTTCAATCATCAACACCAACAGATTTTTTTTTGGTGGGCAGGGCAGAGCAGAGAGGGGCAAGGGGAGAGAAGGATGGAGAAGGACAAGGGTGTGACAGGGGGCATGTTGAAAGGAATGGGGGGAGGCAATGAGGAGGAGTGATGGGTAGGTGGGGGGTATACTATGGGACGGGGAGTGGTGAGAGGTGTGTGGGGGAGTGCTGTCGGGGTTGGGGGGTGAGAGGTATGGAGATGAGAGGGGTCAGGGTTGGGGGGGTACTGCGGGGTGGCAGGGCGAGTGTTGGGGAGTTAGTGTGGGGTGGGGTGGTGAGAGGTGTGAGAGAGGGTACTGTGAGATGAGGGGGGGTACTGTGGGATAGTGGGGCTGAGAAGCGTGTGGGGGCACTGTGTGATGGGGGGCTGACAGGTGTGTGCATGTACTGTAGGGGGGAGGTGTGGGATGGGGGGTGTTTGGGGGTTACTGTAGGATTGGGGGGAGGGGTGTGTGGGGGACACAAAGGGTGTGTGGGGTATACTGGGGGGGTCATGAGGGACACTGGGAGGGGGGGTTACTGTAGGATGGGGGAAGTTGAGAGTTGTGTGGGGGTTTCTGAGGGGTGCTGTGGGATGGAGAGACTGCGATGGGGGATACAACATGTGATACTGTGGGATGGGGAAGTTAGATACGTTGGGGTGTGACACTGTGCGGTGGGGGGTGACAGGAGTGCGTGTGAGCGAGCGCGAGACAGAGCGAGCGCGAGACAGAGCGAGCGCGAGACAGAGCGAGCGCGAGACAGAGCGAGCGCGAGACAGAGCGAGCGCGAGACAGAGCGAGCGCGAGACAGAGCGAGCGCGAGACAGAGCGAGCGCGAGACAGAGCGAGCGCGAGACAGAGCGAGCGCGAGACAGAGCGAGCGCGAGACAGAGCGAGCGCGAGACAGAGCGAGCGCGAGACAGAGCGAGCGCGAGACAGAGCGAGCGCGAGACAGAGCGAGCGCGAGACAGAGCGAGCGCGAGACAGAGCGAGCGCGAGACAGAGCGAGCGCGAGACAGAGCGAGCGCGAGACAGAGCGAGCGCGAGACAGAGCGAGCGCGAGACAGAGCGAGCGCGAGACAGAGCGAGCGCGAGACAGAGCGAGCGCGAGAGCGCGCGAGAGAGCGCGCGAGAGAGCGCGCGAGAGAGCGCGCGAGAGAGCGCGCGAGAGAGCGCGCGAGAGAGCGCGCGAGAGAGCGAGAGAGAGAGCGAGAGAGAGAGCGAGAGAGAGAGCGAGAGAGAGAGCGAGAGAGAGAGAGCGCGAGAGAGAGCGCGCGAGAGAGCGCGCGAGAGAGCGCGCGAGAGAGCGCGCGAGAGAGCGCGCGAGAGAGCGCGCGAGAGAGCGAGAGAGAGAGCGAGAGAGAGAGCGAGAGAGAGCGCGAGAGAGAGAGCGAGAGAGAGCGCGAGAGAGAGCGCGAGAGAGAGCGCGCGAGAGAGCGAGAGAGAGCGAGAGAGAGCGCGCGAGAGAGCGAGAGAGAGCGCGCGAGAGAGCGAGAGAGAGCGCGCGAGAGAGCGAGAGAGAGCGCGCGAGAGAGCGCGCGAGAGAGCGAGAGAGAGCGCGCGAGAGAGCGAGAGAGAGCGCGCGAGAGAGCGAGAGAGAGCGAGAGAGAGCGCGCGAGAGAGCGCGCGAGAGAGCGAGAGAGAGCGAGAGAGAGAGCGAGAGAGAGAGCGAGAGAGAGAGCGAGAGAGAGAGCGAGA